>NW_006920411.1:3256460-3284816 GCF_000344685.1 Gloeophyllum trabeum ATCC 11539 | reverse complement strand
GCCAGTTGTCGGGGTCAGTTGGTGCGCTGTCCCAATCGAACCGCACCAACCGCTGGCCGGTAGCGTCATCTTTCGGCCATGCTTCGGCATCCTCGGGATCGGTAGGCCACGTCGGGAGCACATCCGGTGTCAAACGGCCAATGCCCATGAGCAGCTGAAACACTGTTCGAATCAAGTGCTGTGGAAAGTAAGTGCCGAGCGTCTCTCGGGTTTCGTTGCACTCACCCGCAAGCTCGGGTCCTGTGTAGCTAGGTAGCTTCGCTCGAGGCGGTCTAGGCGCTCCTGCGACTGCTCCTCCCCTTCCTCGTCAGTCTCGCTTGCATCACCGCTGCCAAATGTCGTGGTGAACTGGTCTTCGAGCGCTTTCATACGGGTTTCCAAGTCTTCGACGCGTATCTGGAGCGCTTCATTCGTCTCTTCAAGCTCCTCGATTCTGGCTTTGTGACGTGCTACGGCTTTGATGGTCTTGTCTAGCTGCGCTTTTACCCCATCTGCGGTCTGTTCTGTCTCGGCAAGGCTTTCTTCCAGTGCTGTTATCTTGGCGATCATGGCCCTGTTTGTGGCCACTTTCGCCTGTGGTTCATCCTCGGCGGGCATGTTCTAACCGATGAGCTATGAGGCTGGATGGACCGGGGGCGTTCAGAACCTCAAGTGACTGTCTAAGCACGATTTCTCTCCATTAACTGCTGTCTAGTACATGTGATGGACCTGTTGTAGAGTAGTAAAGAATATCTGCCTAATATCGAAGTCCTCTGCACCTCTTTACGAGTCTCCATTACCAATTCAGACCAGTGAGGATCCGAGCAAGAATAGAATCGGCAGGAGCACGAGGGACACGCTCTGTCAGCCTCCGGGATAATGTGTGGGTATTGTAGGGATAATCTATTGCATATTCTAAGGACAATGCGTGGGGAACGTTCCAATACACCTACATTATCCTCGAGGAGCATTGGGAGGGCATTGCTGGTGTATTCTATGCATATTGTCTCATTTTCCCTGGAATACGCGCGGTGCACATTTTAGCATTTTGTGCGGTGACTAGTAACCACTGCCCATACGGTCAGAACCAGAGACTCACTGCACCGTGCCGCGCCCAGAAATCCCACGTCTTCAGTATCCCCAAGCGCCCGATCTCGCGAGACCAGTATGGACATCCTGCAAGCCATGACGCCCCGCCCCGCACCTCCCGTGTTCCAGTCGCACGGAGTCACTACTTGAGCCGTGAATCAATCCCCCAGCCAGCGCCAATCCGCACACGCGCAATCCCAGCAAGTGTCCCCGCACAAACGGACCGACGGTTGTCAAGCGCGCAGCGCGGGCACCCAACTCCGTGCGCACAGTCGAGTCGAGTCGAGTCGAGTCGAGTCCGCGCGTCGGACAGAGAGCTCGACAACCGCGAGTCCCGTGCGCCCACTGGCAGCGGGTGCCGTCCAGCGAGACCGAAGCGCTCCAGCGGGCGTCGCCCACGCACAAACCCAGCACCCGTGCGCGACCGGGCCCACTTGATGTCGGCGCCACCCGCATTCAAGCGGAACTGCATCGGACAGACGAGCGCAGACGAGCACACAGACCGGGATGGCACGCATGACGGCCCGACCAACCAGAAAGTGTCCCGAGGCGGGCGGAGCAAGCGGGAGGGGGGGGCGGCGAAAAACCCGCCTGGCGCACCCTCACGGCCCGGACGAGAGCCGCCGCAGGTCGGAGGGAGAGGCGGAGGCAGCGCGCGCACCATTCCGAGCGTTCGCGAGATGGTACATAGCCGCCACCTTGCACGCCATGACGCCACCTCGCCCCAGTCACGCTCAAAAAAGTCTCCCACACAAACTCACCGAGTCGCCAGGACGCCCGTCCACCCGGGTTCGATTGAGAAGCGTTGGAAGGAACGCTGGAACGATGGTCGGGTGCACAGAGTAGGTACCCGCGTTTGACCGGCCATGATAGATGAGGTTAGATGAGAGCGCAGAGATAGGAATTGATGGCGTGAGGCTATGAGACTACCCAGCGCCAAGGCTGGGGGTATGGCGAGCCGCAGGGGAATCTCTCCGTCGAGCGAG
Organism: Gloeophyllum trabeum ATCC 11539; assembly: GCF_000344685.1. Taxonomy (NCBI): domain Eukaryota; kingdom Fungi; phylum Basidiomycota; class Agaricomycetes; order Gloeophyllales; family Gloeophyllaceae; genus Gloeophyllum; species Gloeophyllum trabeum. Next base: position 3,282,762 of record NW_006920411.1, on the reverse strand, counting down.
CCCGTCGCAGGGTATACATACACTCCAGAGTTGCGAAATACGAAACGGCAGACGTGCAGCCCAGATAGCAGCGCCCCCCGCCCAAATATCTTTTCTCCCAAGCGCCCAATCCGGGCCTTCGTCAGGCCGACATCTTCCAAGCCACGACGCCAACATTCCGGCATCACTCAGTCACGCCCGCCTTGAGTTTATCTTTGGATCAATCGTAGCGGCGCAAGCGCCAATCCCCGACTCCAGTCAGAAACCATCAAGTATTCCAGTACTAGTGTCTGGTCAAGTTGCGGAATGCCAGTCTTGACGCGTACGGACACATACACAGTGTCGATAAAGTCCTGTCTTATATCTACATCAGTATTTAAAGGGGCTTCCTCCCAGTTCCCGCTCAGAGATACTAGTCACATTTGTCAGCCTCACTTGTGTCAATGTATCCTTTTATCGAATGCTACGCACTGCATCACTTTGACCTTTCACGTCAGGTGTGTGTGGGCAGTTTTCTTCAAGTCGAAACGAAAGTGGCGTCGGTCCGGTCGGGACGTTGCTTACATGAGGTTCTCACGGCGAGAGCGAGTTGTATGGTGGAGCGACCATTTCTTCCCGACAGAACCCTCCTCCCAACTACCGTGGGAGTCGGGGATCATCAAAGAGACCGCGAGTGACTCGAAGCGCGCACGAGACACGAAGCAACGGATAGATTAGTCCACAAAGGGGGCGAGGCAGCAGTCGAACGGGAACCCTCTACGACGGGGTCTTGCGCAGAGTAAACATACGCTCAGAGACCACCCTCGCGCGTACGGCCAACCGAGTTCAGAAATACCTTCCATTGCTCTCTGCTCTATCAGGCGCCCAATCCGAGTCTTCGCGGTACTCGACACCTTCCAAGGCATGACGCCATCTTCTTCCTAGGCTCGTGACCACCTGGCCTGGTCGAGGGTAGAACTCACTGGCGGTACGACAGGCTGGCCACGCGCGCACCTTCTTCCCCGTCAAGCTCGACATCTCCCATCTGATCAGCCTGCCATGCAGTCCCAGCATTTTGCGCGCAGTCATCAAATCCCCCTCCGTCTCTCGTATCGTAGACGTGCACCAACGCACCAGCAGGACAGAAGCAGATATGTAGACCGGTAGCGAGACCGCTTACAGGTTCACCGCGGACGAGCGCGTCCGGCGTTCTGTGCTCTATCTATCAAGCGCCCAATCTCTGTGAGAGCGAGGCGCAGCATCTCTTTCCATTACAGCACCGCGTTCCCCGACTTGACGTGGACGCCCCACAGCCGTGCCCGCTTTGAGGTTAGCGTCGCAGGTTATACATACATAGTTGGGACAGACCCGCACGCGTCGTGAGACGAAGGGCGCAGAACGCCAATGACAGGGGCCAAGTGCGGGTGGCGGCGGGCACCGTAGGACTGCAACCAAGCGAAAGCGAGAGACCAAAAGCCAACGGCAGCGTTCGGGTCCGAGAAACAGGTACGCTCCGAGCACGCACGTCAAGCCATGATCGGCGCCAAGATGCAGTCGCTGTATGCTCGGTGCCATTGGTGCGTATGAGAGGTACTCGACTCGTCGGGCCAACTCGGAACTGGAGACTCGCACAGACTCGCACAGACAATATCGCCCATCCCACCTGAAACAATCGTACGCAGGCAGTCCTCTACTCGGGCCTGCGTTACTCCCGACGCCACAGGTCCGCGATTCGAATCCAGCCCGGCCGTCTAATGAAAGATCTTATCTCCCCGCGCGCTGATTGGCTGGGATGCCGGGGCAGATTTACCTCCGCGATCTCGATAAGCGCTCTTCTCGCGCGAAGATGGCCATGTCGGACAGGACAGGGTACCGAACTAGCAGGCACAGGATCGGATGGAATGGCCGCCCGTCACGCGCCCGATATATAACCAACCCCCCGTCGCTGCACCCAAACGCAGTGGACGCGCCCCGCTCAGATCTGTACATAACCGCTGCCCCAAAATGGTTGTGCTGTCGCGTCGATCCGTGCTGTCGATCTTATCTCCCCGCGAATCCGCCCAGCTCAAGAGCGTCCTGACGGTCGCGCTGCTCGCCTTCCTCCTCGCCCTCGTCGCACACACTCGGTGAGCCGCCCGCTTTCTGTTTGGTCCGCTGTCTGATCCAGCCCTGCAGCGATGCCTCTCACGACTCGCTCACGGCTGACACGAACAACGCCTTTGCCGGCACGCACGCGTACATCCCGCCCTCGCCCTCCGCCAGCCGCTCGCCCTGCCCCGCGCTCAACACCCTCGCCAACCACGGCTACCTGTGCGTCCCGCTCCTCCCGCCCCTCCTCCCTCTCTTAATAACCCTCCAAACAGCCCACGCGACGGCAAGAACATCCACCCCGCCCAAATCATCACCGCCCTCCGCGACGGCTACGGCCTCTCCACCCCGCTCGCCTGGGTGCTCACCTACGGCGGCTACTTCCTCCTGCGCAACCCGCCCATGCCCACCGCCCTCCCGCACCTCGCGCCCACCACCCTCGCCCACTTTACGCACCTCGCCAAGTCCCTGCCGACCGTCCACAAGATGCTCGCCCCCTTCGACCTGCGCGAGCTCGCGCTGCACAACCATATCGAGCACGACGCCTCGCTCGTGCACGCCAACACCGCCCCGCAGCACGCCTACGCCCCCACGCAAGTCGTCCCCGCGCTCCTGCACCAGCTCTTCGCCTTCGCCGCCCCGCAATCCAACTACACCCGCTTCACGCTGTCCTCCATAGCAAAGGCACGCGTCCTGCGCGAATACCAAACCAACGACACCATCGACGCCTTCCACGCCGAGGTCGCGCGCGGCGAGGTCGCGCTCGTCCTCGGCATCTTCGGCGCCGCGTCCACCGATATCGGCAACCTGGACGAAAAAGCGGGCGGCGGGATCGACGTCGCGCTCCTCGAGACGTGGTTCGGGCAGGAGCGCCTGCCCGCGGGGTGGGCGCCGCGCCACGTGCAGACGCTCACGGGCACCGTGCAGCTCTCCAAGGCCATCCGCGCGCAGATGCAGAAGATCGGGAGGGACGCGGTCACCTCTGCGCCCGCTGCCGGGGGGGAGGCGGAGGTGTGCGTGCCCGCGCCGCACGCGGCGCCGATCGTCGAGAGCGTCTCGCTCAACTCGTCCGCCTCTGCCGCCGAGTTTGACGACGGCTTCTTCGGCGAGCTCGACGCGCAGGAGATGCTGCTCAACGCGTCGCAGGCCGCGCGCGAGTACGACTACGACTTTGTGCTGGACAGCAAGGCCGCGCGCGAGGACGGGTTTATGTTCACCGCCGAGCCGGGGTCGGAGTGAACGACGTGACGGTATACATTCTCCTGCGCGATCCGCTTCCTTTGTCCGCCTTTATAAATATCGTATTACTACTATGGGTATTCGTCGTCCTGACTTCGCACTCCATCCTCCTCGCACTTTTTTCGCTCCTCGCATTATACCTTCACATATTGTCCCTTCCTGCATCATTCTCCCTCCCCTTCCCCTTGTCGCATATTAGACTACCAATCTTCCTCTTCGTTCCGCCTCACCTTCGTCCTCGTTCTCGGCATGCCCTCATCCAAGTCGACGCGGATCGTGAATCATGGAGGGCCAAAAACTCCCTTTCCCTCCCCTGTATCCCTACGCGTATATATTGTACTCTAATGGCACTAGCATCAACGACCACATCACATCACATCACATCACATCCACAGGCTCGCTTTAATCTTAATCCCACTCTGCAGCCTGGGCGGGCGCAAGGTTCTCGCCGTCTCGGATCACTACTGTCTTCTAAAAGAGAAAAGTGTACCCGTACACCCCCCGCCTTTCTTCCGAACACCACTCCTCCTGCGAGCCTGAGAGATGCAGACTCGAACTCTCGCGGCGTCCCGCTGAGCTCCTAGTGCGTATCTTAGTATCTAATCAGCAGCTCTTTCACATCTGTCCAACGCTCACTGCGCTGCGCCGGTGCAAGCTCCAGCCTCACAGCAGATTATCGGTGTTCCAGTCGAGCACGCGCGGAAAGGGGGGATCGACGTGCGCGATTCCGAACCCTCTGCATTTTTCTGACACGGCGTGAGTGGCGGGTGCGTGCGTGCGTCTAGATCTCTCCCGCGCGCGCGCAGTGCAGAGGTAAGTACGACCTGCCCGTCGGCGTCGAACGCGACACAGCGGGTTCGACTGGGATCCCTGTTGAAATATTCCAAGCAAACGGAAGACGAGCGCGTTTGCCCCAGGCGGTCGGTTGCCCGAAGGGCAATCGCGTACAGTACATCGAGTAGATACAACGAATATATATGAATTTCTTATCACCTTATCAGTTGGGCCCGCCTGCGGCGGTCCCCCCCTGACCACGCGCAACACGGCGCGAGCTCGCAAGCTCGATCCCGACTCCCGAAATCCAACAATCCCCGCATCGCACTGCGCTGCGCGTCTTTGCCGGCACCCGGTCCACGGCGGGTCCAAACGTTAAAGCGAAGAACGGCAAGTTGAATAAACGCGCGGAGGGCTGGTAAGCAAGCGAAATTCGGCCTTGCGGACTCCGGGCCTTCTTCACTCAGCGCCCCTCCTTATTCCGAGTCGAGGCGGCCCGGGACGACTCGGAGCGGAAGACGACTCGAGGCCGGCCACTTGCCAGTGAAGGCGTATAGAACGGGACGATGAGGGCCCGCAGCCTGAGTCCAGGGTCGGTACCCGTGGCATACTACAATCAATACCCCCGTGAGTCGCGGACTCGCCGTCCTTGCATCCCCGCTGCTTGCTTGCACGCCGCCTGGCAAACGACGACCCTCCCGCGGGTGGGTCCCGCAGCCCTGGCATTAATCCGATTCCGCTCGCGGGACCGTGACGACGCGGTTCTGCAGAGCGCAAGGCGCGGATCCTGACGCCTTGTGGATCTCGAGAATGCGCGGTGGGTGAGCTGGCCTCCAGGCTGTGCGGTCGGATGACTCCACCGGCTTGTCCTCGTCCCTCTCTTTTGTGCATCCCTCTCTTTCGTGTCGGTCCATACTCCGCTCTTCAGGTGTGCATCTACGCTCCTCCGATGTGCCACACTGATGCTCACTTGAACTGCTTCGGCGGATTTCTTATGAGTCCTGGCGCGTTCAACCTCAGAGGGATGCCCATCGAGTAGCCGCACGTCCGGACGACTTGATCAAGCCACCGGGAGCTAGTAATCGCACGGAGACTGAGAGCGCAGAAGATTGTCCGCCGCACAACCAGGACTTGTCCTATTCCGGATTCGCCGCCCTGCCTATCGAGGCCCGGGTTCAGTCCGAATCTTAGCCTACGCAGGACATTCATAATATCGATCCGGTCAAGTTGTTTGTACCCTGTACTACTGGTGCGGGGTCGTGTAGTGTTCCATCCGTAGATCATACTTCCGCATCCCACCTGCTAGGTGCCTCGTCTCTCTCATCGGGATTTGATAATTTCGAGACTTTGCTGTCTCTTCCGGGTCGACAAGCCCGAGACGGCAGATGGTCTACCTTCTGGCCCAACATCAGTCATGAATAGAAGTATCGTGGCAAATACATGCAGTACGTATACAAGGAAGGAACCGCATATTTGAGATGGTTACATCAGTATCTGAGAAGGCAGAGAAATCAGGACGGATGGACGATTACGAAGCAGGAACGGGAGAGGAGGCCCCGGAGGGAGGACGGGACTTTGCAGCGGCCTCGGCCTTGGCGTGAAGCACATCCGGCTGCATGTCCCGACTCCAGACAAGACTCCGACCAGCCCGGGCCTGCGCGTGAAACTCGGCCTTGAAGTCTCCTTCGACTTCCTCCAGCCTCTTTCGCAGCTCCGCAGCGTGGTCGTGAGCGACCATACACAGGAAGGTCGCGAAGTGGAACGCGCCGAGGGGGTGCGCCAGATTGAACAGACGTGCACGCGCTTCCACGACTCGCGTAATCTCCTAGTACTGACGTGTCAGCGTCTACCGAAGAGATACGCATGCTTCCATACCGGATCCTTGGGAGAGGCAGTCCCATCTCGCGCGCGCGACGTATAAGTGCAGGTAACGGCACCAAGTGCACCATTGGTGACCACCCCAAAGGTAGGGAAATCATAGATACCAAGATGCGCCAGGAACTTCGACGCCGTGACAGCGTACATACGGCATTGCTTAGTACCCGCATTAGACTCTTTACTTGCATCATGTGCCTTCTTGTGTTCGACCACAAGAAGGGGCGCATAAAGACTTCGTGACTCCCGGAGAGCGGTCGGCTTCGAATGGGGAGGAAGACGCGTCGCAAGAGGTTCTTTGCGCGGGTTGGAGATTGCCGGCAGAGAAAGCGTCTCATTGCGACTGCTGCCAAAGATGCTCCCCGCCTCCGCTATAGCTCGATCGGTGCGCGTCTGAGGCTCAGCCACCCCCACTCGCACCTGAGCTTCATCAGGTTGCAGCGTCGGCTCGTCATAGGCGGTTGACTCCTCGTCCTGGATGATAAGTCTGTGTTGGGTGCGGAGCTTCTCTGATCCCGGAGGATAAAAGTCTGGAAACCTAAGCGCAGCGATGCTGTCACACTTGCCAGTAAGTGGTTCCTTTTGGCTGCGTGTAAGAGAATATTCACGAGGCTCCGCAAACCACGCGCTCTGCACCGTGTTCAACCGGGTAGTATAACCACGAAGATGGTCAAGGTCCTCGCTTGTTTCAGCCCGTATTACATCCGTGAATGCACGGTTTTCGGCTTGCAGCACCGAGAGGAATTCATCTTTGTATTTTTGACTGAAATCATAGCGTACTTGGATGTTCTCAGATAAACGAAGAGTGCGTTCCAGCCTAGTGAGGTCCGTGAAATAATGTACAGAACTAGGAAAGCAAAGGGCCACACATACAAAGGCAGGACGTCATCCGACCGCAACAGGGTTCTCATGATGAAGTCCCAATCGAGTCTTGTTTCGACTTCATGGTTGGTCGGCGCATCCGAAGCCGGACGAGGCTGGAGGATGTAGCGACATACATGAAGAATCAGCGACAGGTGGGAGGTCATGATTTTGCACACATAGTCGGAGGCCGGACGGTACGGTGCCTTAGCTTTGGCCTCCCTCGCCTGGAAGGCATTGAAAAGCTCAGTCCTTAGGTCATTGACTAGGGGATCCACGGGAGGTAGCTTATCCTGCGTAATGAGTCAATGAAAGGGTCTGTAGATCATGCTAGATACCATACGAGGGCAATCCACTTGGCAGGCCATGTGAAGGTGGTATATTCTTCGTACTTGATAGTTGCGTCGCTGGACTCGTTTCCAAGGAATCCCGACAGCACGGCCGATCTGTCGGCCATCCACATGGCGACATGGTTGTCCCGGAAGTTGTTGTTCCCCCACTCCTCCTGTTTTCCCCTCGCAAACCTGTGAATGCCTATGAGTAAGCACCTCTAAACGGTCAGCAAGGGTTTGACACTACGAACTCGGAGCAAGAGCGTCGTTTGCTTCCAGTCTTACTGGCCTTGCTGGCCTGATCGGCCTGACGTCCGTCTGATTTCTCAGGCCTTGACGTGGTCTGTTTAAGGTCCTTATGCTCGTCGATTGTGTCCAGTCTATAAAGGACGATATGATGTTCGGGAAAACATAATGAAATTACCATTTTACTCACTGCTGCGGAGGACCGGAGCTTTTCCCAGATCTGATAGGCATTAGAGGGCAGTATGGTTGAGCATACAGTAGACGCACCGACTGGACCGAGATCTTGATGCCGCCCTGGATGACATTTCGTGAACGAGTGCGGAGGAAGGAGGACTGATGGGAGCAGGAAGCATTCTGCATTTCTGAGCATACGAGGCCTAAATGTGCGCCAAAGGAATGCTTACTCAGTGGAACCACTCGTTGCTTCTGCAACATTCTGTACCCATGTGGCTATTGTAGACATGGAATCATCCGAACCACCATTGTTCTCCTCAAATGGATTGAAGTCCGAACGCCAGGCAAATGGTTCCGGTTGTGGACTCGCGGATTGTTCGGCAAGTACTTCGCGGACACGAACCACAAGTTCTTGTAGAGCCATGACGAAGGACGCAAGTCGCAATGTCCCGTCGGGACGGTGAAGATCGAACATGCTCGATGACGGCAGATCCATAGAGCCGTCTTGATAGGAAACATGCACGGAAGGCTGCCGGAGGAGGGTGAGGAGACAGTGTGAATGAGTCAAGATGTTCTTACCAAGGAATCATCAGACATATCGCATTCTCCGAGCCATGCAACGAGAACCTGGATCGTGGAAGAGCCATACTGATACGCGAGGCCGATAACTGGGTCTTTGACACCACACGCCAGTCGTTGGTAAAGGGTACTCGCCAGAAGGCTAAAGATGCCTTGCCCCTCACACACACACAAGAATGGCAGGAGAACCTTGTCACCTGGTGAGGCAGCGGCGAGAAGATGCCTGTTGATGCTAGAGTCCTGTGTTATCGTGGTGGAGCTTTCTTCTGATTCGTCCTCGTCTGCGTTAGGGAAGTGTCGTTCCATCCTCCCTGGAACGTCGAGCTCCCACGGTTCCCACCTTCTTGGAGCAGACGACGAGGAGAAACTGACATTGGAATCATCTGCAGAGCCTGAACCGGAACCAGTATCAGTGAACAATAGAGGTAAGCTTCCAGAAGCTCGGTCAATGATAGAGATCTACCTTGAGAATCAGCCGAACATGATTGCATACTGCGGTCTTCGGGCATCTCTATGGCCGCAGTACCCACAATAAGTGAGGCAACAGCGGTCTTGGGCATGAACTTGCACAGTGGGTTGGAGTGGGACATCGGATGCCTCGGGAGTACATATTCGGCCTTGTAGCTTTCAGCGATATCAGCGTCGTAAATAGAAAGAGCAGGCACAAGACCACTCACAGTGAGAGAGCATCTGGTAGATAAATTGAAATCAAATCGCGTAGAAAATGCGCAATTACGGGTGTCTTGGAGATTGCATCCTGCGGTATGTCGGGCTCTACCAGAATCGACGAACGCAGGAGGGCCGTGGTGCATAAGGCCAAGTCAAAGGACAGCCGCAGCGCATCGGTAGAAGTGGCATCACACGACGACGAGGCAGAGCACCCTGTCCGGATGAGGGGTCTTTGAGCTTTCAATTCCGCGGCAAGTGATCGACAATGTCCTGACGTGAACGGATGTGGGCCCTACATACAGAGGAGGTTAGAAGTTGCCTTAAAATGTAGTAACGAGTCGTACATAGTAGACCCAGTCAGGTAGCGGTGCCCTCAGTGCATTGCTTATAGACGTTGCTTCTGGTGGCCACTCTGTAGGAGAATCAACTGGGTGAAGGATGACGTTTCCCGAGTCGCGCCAGGAGTGCATCGCTAAGAGCTTTCAACCCGTTTCAAATGAAACGGACGTGTAGATCAGGTACGAGGAAACTGTTGCACATACGAGGACTTGACGGTGTGCAATGACGATCCTAATGATGGCTAACATGCGGCCAGCCTGAGTGTGACATGGCGCGTCCGGGCACGTGATAGAATCTGTGACACTCGCACAAGAACGAGTTTCAACGTGAATGTTTCTTCTGCCAGTGACGGTTCTACGGGTAACGAGATAGCCTGTCTGTACAAGTAGTAGTACGTCAATATTAAACATCGCTCGGATGTCCGTTCTCCCTGCTCATCGCTCAACTGCCACTACACGTGCGCCTCCCCCCCAGGCCCTCGTCACCATCCACACTCTGAGTCTTAGGCTGCCCAGGAATCCCGCACAACGGGTCCTGATTCGAGTTTCACTTCCAGAGAAACTTCTGTGGTGGATGACGAAGGGCTTGCTACTTGGTATCTAGCATGCGAAGATACGTTTACGGACGTAGTCATTGAGCGGGTAAATGAATAAAAGAAGTATTCAGATTGTAACTGACTGCAGAGGCGGGCCGTATCAACAACACTTCGGTGCAGATGCAGAACCAGTGCAGAAAGCAGACGGAACTTGAGAAACGTATTCATACTGACTATGTCGCGACAATCCCTGATATCACCCAGGCTCATGTTCACCAGAACTCCGCCTCGTGCAGCGACGGCCACTCCGTGCGAACGAGTTTCGGACCATTGACGATGTAATCGTCGGTCGTCCCTTGGAGGCCATGAGCCTCCCCATCCCGGTACAAAGTGTAATGAATGCATAACGCACCGGGCTGAATATTGATGAGTGCGTAGTTCTCGCCCGAGAAGAAGTACGCTTCGTCCGAGTTGTCCGGGTTGGGAAGCACTGCGTCGACAACGTCGAACCCTGCGCTCGCGAGCGAGGGCCAGTTGTCCCTGATCGACTTGGGCCCGTTGATGATATAATCGTCGTTGGTCCCTGTCACAACAGCTTCAGTCTCGATCGACAGCGGGGGACGAGCATACTCTTGCACGATGAGCGCACCTGGTTGGATATTAATCAAGACATACTGGTCGCCGGAGAAGAAGTACGCTTCTTCTTTGTTTGCTGGGTTCGGGAGTACTGCATCCACGGTGGTAAAGCCCGCCTCCCGCAAGGAGGGCCATTCCTGAGCAATGTTCTTCGGACCATTGATGATATAATCAGCGGAGGAACCTGTCACATGGAAGTCCCCATAAGCACGCATGATTGTAACATCGCGCCGGCGACCGGCAGTCGTAACATACCGGGCATCGTATCTATTAGCGCGTATTCCTCCAAACAGAAGAAGTACATCTCCTGAGAGTTATTGGGGCTTGGCAGCACCGCATCGATGTTGCCAAAGCCCGCGCTCAGCAGCGACGGCCAATTGCCGACGAGGGCCTGTGGGCCCCATGCAATCGTGTCGCCCGTCGTCCCCGGGTTCACGTCAATGACGACGTACCGATTGGAATAGAAGAAATACGCGCGGCCGCCGTCCGATGGGTGGAGCATGCAGGCGCGGCTCGCGCGCGGGGCAGGGGTCCCCTCCAAGTTGTCGTCTGGCTCTGCATCGCCAGCCTCGCGCATCGCGTCTTCATCGGTGGAGCGGCGCCTGCGCCGGAGCTCGCCGTCTTCGTATGGGTCACGCGGCGGTGTGTCGGGGCGTCCTCCGACGTCTGGGTCGACGGCGCCGTCGCGCTGGGTGAAGAAGATGACGGGCACCTGCAGTCCCCGGATGGGCGCTGGGTATGCGTCGAGCGGCGGGGTGCTGGCGGCCGGGTTGGCGAGGTTGTCGAAGCGCGGATTGTCCCATATCCGGAGGAGCCTGCCGTCCCGGAATTCCCGTGCGCTGCGGATGAACTGGGGCAGGATCCCACCGGGAAACGCGATCTCGTGCTGGTTGGCGTATTCGTGCTCGGTTCCGAGGACGTGGTTGACCTCGATCCCGCCGTAGGCGAACACCTCGTATTCGAAGCGCACGCTCCTCCGCGGCTGCCAGCGCACAAGCCTTCCGGCGTCGTTGCGGTAGTACCTGGCGCACCGACAAGAAACATGTCAGTATCAGTAATTGCAGCTGGTCAAAGCGGGAGAGCGTAACCTCGCGGTGCCGACAAAGATTGAGTTCCTCGTGGAGCTCCCCTCTGCCACATAGCTGCCGAGATCGAATGCGGTGGTAGGATACTCTCCGTCTTCCGGCGTAACCCAGGGCTGGAACCCAAACCAGAACACATCGTTCGGGTGTCGATCATCCCAGCGGATAAGTCGCTCAACGGGAGTCGGGACGACCTGTTGGGAAGTTTCATCGACCACCTCGGCCGGGCGAAAGATATCGTCTCCGACCCCAGGATTATTCTGAAATGTTGCCTGTAGGATATTGCGTATCACATCGTCCGCGCGGTCGCGGAACCATGGGATGATCGAGGGAGTGAAGAAATCTTGGCTCATCGCGGTTCAGGTCTGTTATCAGTATAGATATGTATGTGTTGGCCGAGAAGTCGTCAATGATGAGCACTTGGCCGAAAACGTGATACCTGGACCTCACCCTATAAAAGTAGAGCGTAGCAGTGGAACTACCAGAGAGGTCCGTGACTAGGCGAAAGGAGGGAATGGTTTAGAAGGAGGACTTATCACAGCCTTTTATATCCTTCTGTCATTATACAGTTAGCCACTAGAGCCTGGACGAAGGTCTTGTTAACAGATCCCTTTAGTTAGCTCAGACCGTGACAGGCCTGGGTATCTTCAAGAAAACACTCAATGAATGGAAGTACGTTCTGTACCTTTCCGAATTATAGATCTTCATGTTCTCGTGTTCCTGAGAGGGCGCTACCAGATGAACGCATGCTAGTCGGCGTCCTGACCACTCTGGGTCCGGCTAACATCAGATTCCGTTCTGAGCTTACACTAACGCGGATATCTCGACTTATCCCTGGCCGTGTAGGTGTGCAAAAGAGCAAGCGACACATGCAGCGGCGGATAGAGCCTATGACCCTCTCGCTCGCGAAGCCCGTCGTTGCATCATACCAATTGAATTGGAGGTAACAGGAGAAGTTCTTCCGAATTGAATGTTTGACAGCGGGGCGCTCGGAAGGTGGAAGACACCGTACTCAGCTACGCCTGGGTCTCCCAATGGCAAGTACTTATCGGGTCCTTCGAAGGCAGATAACAGGCAGCGCCTCATAGCTAAATATATATATATAGCACCCGTGTGAGGACTATCCTTTCGGAGACGATAGTAGTAGATTACCGAGTCCAAAATCTGAAGCGGATGATGCCGTTGCCCAACATAGGCGGGCTAGCGCGGAGAAAACAATCAGCAAAAGAGCGTATGTGGCCAATAGAACTCAATGGACGAATGAACAAGTCGGACGCACTAGGCAACACAGAATGGCAGAGGCTACCCCTGGTAAACGAGGAGTGTATACTGCATGTCCCACACGACGAGTTGAAGCGGATATGGATGTAGAGCGCCGCGAGGCCAGGCGCCCCTCGCCGTTCATGTTCGCCAGGCATGTGTAAGGTTTAGACGTAGCCTTGCTACGCAGTAAACCCACGAGAAGAGAAACTTAGAGTTCACGCGAGTCAAGAACCAGAACGAATCTCAATTCCTGAGGGGTGAACAGAAAATCTCTACCCTACGTACAAGTAGAACGAGCCTTATATACTGCTAGCTAATAGTCCATGTGGTAGCGTAGACGATAAAGGTGTTGTACCATACGTTTTAGGTACCGAATCCCTAAGATAACAGAATAAACCAAATATATGTCTATAACGGGAAGTAAGATGATTAAAGCGGTTTCGAATGTGTTTTCTGAGTATGGGTATCCCTTTCAGCATGAGATCAGGCAACCGGTCTCTGGCGGATATCACGCTGAATCGAGTCAGTATTGCATGCATAGCCATTTCATAGCCGAAGGCCTACTTAGCACCGCATTTGTCTGCAGCGGCGCTGAACGCCACACTCCTGCATGGTTGTCCACACATATATCGCGGGTACAGCAGAGCAAATCGCGGCAGGAAGCTGGAACGGCCAACACAAGGCAAGCACTGAGTAGAGAAGAAGCATGATGAGCAAGGGCCGTACACTCCGCTGAACGTAAAGCAAGAATACGTCCTGCTCGCCATTGTACTACATTTGCAACGTCGGCCAAGCATATCAGGTTTCTGGAAACCAAGCCGATTGGAGTGGAGCACACCAGGCCTGAGTACAGTCGCATCTTCAATAGTGAGCAGACACCAGTAAGCCCAGCCGCCTATCTGAAGATCACTGCCCCAACATGCATGCAAGAAAAGACTTGACTTGCGAGCCACACCTGCGACAGTCCTGCGAATCTCAGGTTGCATTCATACTATGGACGATAGCTTGGTATCACAATGAGTTATAGCCTGGCCGGGTAGACGTCAATTCCCTGTGACTCGCATATCACAGCTTTCGCAGAACCTCCAATTGAAGTGCATATGTACCGCGGTCGCCCGCGGACGTCCTTGCATTAACTCCGAGATTCTGTGTTTGCGTGAGCCTGCATCTTTCCGCCCCAACTATATCAGCTTCTCATCCAGAGTCCCCAGATCTGCCTTGGCCCTCCCGGAATCCCTAAGACATGCACGCCTCGGAGGTCTATAGTTTACTATTGAGGCGCAGGAGGCGCCGCGGAAGGGGATGGCTCATGATTGCCTCCCAACCTTGAGTAAATGGTGATCCGTCGCTCCTCGAGCTCCCTCGTGATCTCCGATACGTCGCTCGCAACAGCTTTCCTATAGCGAGGATATGAGACCGCCCCGCCCTTGACTGCGTTGAAGTCGGGACAATTCAATTCCCTCCAAGTGAAAGAGCGGACGTGATTTCCTGTAGGCGCAACAAGCAACAGAAATAATCTGCACTTACCAGAGGACTTCAGTATCGCCGGTGACCGGGCAGCGACAACTTCCTTTACGTAACCTGCCAGACCAACCTCAACAGGCCGGAAAGCACAGATTCTATCATACGTTCAAGTGTCTCGTGTCTCATGGCAACCGTCAGGGTATTGCAACATGCGGGAGTGCAAGGGAGGCGAAAGCAGACGCATACCGAGAGCTCGATCGGAACCCACGATTCGCGTCCGCACGGGGTATGGACTGGTACAGGCCGTAGTGCGCGTGTAGGCCCTCCCTCCCACGGACAGCCACGAAGCGGGGCAACGTCTTGCATCTCAAGACAGACTCGAGGACTAGCTTCGTGTCGCACGACGTCAGTGATGGGAGAACGAAGTGACTCGCAAAGGAGGCGTATCCAAGAAGGTTTAGCACACCTACCAGCCGAGCATCGAAAGCGCGATTTGATACATAGATACCTCCTACTTGCGGATCTCTTCTCTGATTCTGGCGAGCGCCTCGGGACCAAACAAAGACCATCCGGCTCGGCTCCGAAGGGCCTTCCATTCCCCCGGAAATCCGACTCGCGCGGTCAGATGCTGCTGACGCCACGTGACTTGTTTTTCCATCTTTTCCAGCGACGCTCGGCAGAGCACGATTCGGCGTTCCACCTGCACTCTGGCAGCGATGCACGACGCGCCCCGGCGACCTGCAGCGCGAGTCGGAGTGCTGCTACAGTCTTCGGCAGTGTATCTAGTTCGATCAGGAGCTCGCTGTATGCTCCGATGCGCCTCGAGAGCCCGCGAGCGACTTCACCACCGAGGAATCTATCTGGAGGGGTGACAACGTCGCCCGAGTGCGCCAAGAGTGAAGCACTCAGACATGATGTTCAAATGGAGGAGCAAGACAAGAGGTAACCCTGATGTCGGTTCCTGGTGTAGAACTTGAACAGCCGGACTCGGCGCGGGTGAGGAGATGTCGCGCGGGTCTTCATGTGTTATATGCTACATAACCAGTCGCTGTGTTCTCCAGGGAAAGCTGTGATTCCTTCCAGGTGATTCTTCCGCGCAGCTAGCACAGCGCTTTGATGCGAGTTCTTTCACCTGAGCGCCCGCTGTATCCCAGCGCACCTTAGGAATAGAATCCCCTATCAAGGTAAAAAGGTGAGAGATCGGGGATGCTTGGATGAAGCCAAGTCGCACTGGCCCACGTCTTGATCGCCCGCCAATCTCCCTCACTCGGGGGCGAAGCCAACTCGACGTCCAAGTGACACGAGATATTTGCTGATTATTGAGGAATTGTCCACACTTCAGAAGTTACGATATTTAGGGCCGGGCAGAAGGTTGTACGGAAGGGAATTCCACGGGCTCTGATTGGCTAGGAATTCCCTACCGTACAACCTTTTGCCCGGCCCTAATGACTGCAACTCCCAAAGTGCCAGGACGATGGAACTATGGCAGCAGGAAGGGCAGTTCCATTCCAAGGTTGCATGCGAGATTTAGCACTGAGCCTCGGCCACTGAGCACGTCCCCCGTTCCCCGGCTTCTAAGTACTCGACTCCTCCCCGTCAATCAGTGCGCCGCGAATCCGAATCGTCCCAGCTCTTACGGGTACACGATAGTCCACGGAATCGACTCCGTGTCCTGCGAACAATACTTACCAAGGAACAAGGGAGACACCCCCGCGCACAGTTCATGAAATTGGGACATGAATGTGAACTGAGCAAGCCGCGAAAGCGCCAGAAAGGCACATGAGACAACATCGGGCTGCGTTTCCTATCGCCGGAGCGTCTCCCGACGCACGTCCTGGAAAGCTGGTTGTACTCGAGGCCGGCGCCGGTAGCTGAGCATGGTCGCTGGCGACCGCATACAAGAATGGTGCGAAACAAAAAGCGCTGGGGGATCCGAAGGGTCGAAGACCTGGCCACCACCGTTCCGAATCACCTCGACCGTCCGCGGGGACTCCGCGGAGCGTACACGCGCGAGGGACATCGACGCCGGCGTTGCTTGGTTCCCCGTCGTGCATCTTGTCCTGTCCGACGATGCGCAAGGCGCATATATGCTGCGATTAACTTGGCTAGTGGATGATTTGGAATCGGGGGAAAAACGCATCTTGGCGTTTGCTCCGGACGAAGCCAGGAAGCAAGTGGACCCTCTGCAATTGCTTCCAAAAGTGCTCCCCCAGCTTCGTTTCGGGCAGGGGAGGTGCATAGGGAGCTCGAGCCGGGGTAATTATTTTTGAGCTGCATGATAATATCAAGAAGAGACAACGACGCGGCGCAATCAACAGGGGACAGGATGTACAGAGGGGGGCTTCGTCTCGCTGAGTGCGCAGAGAAGGCTGGCCTTCGATTGGACCAGGGCGGGACTATATCATATATCCGGAGTCGGTGCCTTGCCAATGCCCTCTCTGCCGCCGTAGACGAAGACATGGAGATCGCGTAAAGCCAATCGAGATCTCGGAAGGAAATGGCACCCAGAGTACTGGCCAATCAGGGAGAAGATAGATAAGGTCTTTCATTAACGCGATTGGGTGCGATCCGAGTCCAATGAGCCACGAGTCCCACGACTCGGCGAGGCAACAGCTCATACTGCGAGTGCGATCTGTAAAGCATATATTGAGCTCGATTCTCGACGATTGTCCAGCTTTTTCCGAGTGTAGCCAGGAGTGTCGAAGAAGATTTTCATGTGGCTCAAGTCGATCAGTGTTAGGCACGACTCGTTGACTCGCCGACAGACTCGGACGCGAGTCGCCGGAAACAGCCGGGTTGTCGCGCAGCCTAATTTCCTGGCAGTGTCATGTCTTGACATTTGCCTTGTCTCGCGACTCATGTACGAAATTACGCTGTTTTGCTCTGACGTCTCTGAGATGCGCACAGAGTCTCTGAAGTCTGTCAGGATTGTGGAAGGCTTGAACGGCGCACACAGACCTTCTCAGGTTCAATAGATGAAGTAGACGTTGCGCGTAGGATGCAGCCTCGAGCCCGCGGAACCGGTAGCACGGTACAAGAGGCACTGCTGTAAACTAGTCTCAGGCACTGAAGATCAGAAACGCGGTAAGTACCTTTCCCGTACCGTGGATGACCGCGCGAACGACTGCAGGTGAGCTTATAAGACTGCATTCCGCCTCATCCAACCGCTCACCCCCTTCGTCTTCGCCCTACCCTTCTTTCCCCGACACCAAGCCCATCATGCCCGACAAACGCCACGCCTGGGTCAACGTCCGCAACAACACCGGCAAGCCCATGGTCGGCATCTCCCTCGTGCACAAATACAGCAACGTCTACAAAGAGGACAAACAATGGGGACGCCTCGAGCACGGCGCGACGACGCCCGAGCCGCTCGGCGTCGACTACAACACGGGCTTCCTCACGACGGGCCGCGACTGGTGGGTTGTCACCTGGTTCCAGGAGGACATGAAGTACATCTGGTTCTCCGCGTCGATCAACATGCGCGGGTTCTTCGACTTTGCGGACAACCTGCTGCCGGAGGCGATCGCGGGCGCGACGGGGCCCGGGGCGGTGCTCGCGGGCGCGGGCGCTGCTGCCGCCGCGAAGCTCGTCACGAGCAATGTGTTCAATGCGGAGGGCACGGAGGGGTTCAAGCAGCATATGCTCGAGGAGGAGGACGAGGGGGATCTGATGGAGATCGTCGTGAACCTTTCGACGGTCGAGTTTAAGAGCAAGAGCGGGACGTCCACAACGGATGTGCGAGGGATGGACGCGCCGAAGAAGAAGTTTTAGCAGCCGGGAAGAGGGTGAGTGGTTATAATTCTCTTTTGTAGGACGGGCGAACTGAGTTTCTATAGAAGAACTTAGGACTGAATCATACTTTCGATGGCTTGTCATCGTATCGCGTTCGTTTCGCTGGGTTTGGGGTCAACGTTGTATTGTAGTCCTTTACTAGTATCTGCGCATCACTGTGTTGGGTTAGGGTTATCAAGAGGGTTCAAGCCTGAGACTTGCGTCCAAGATGGCTTGCGGCGCGTACCCTTGGACCCAGAGTCCATATCCGGACCTCGCTTGGCCGAACATTTCAACGACTGTGTTCTCCTGTTCTTTCAATGTAGCCATAAGCCTGACGGGAAGATGCTTGGACCAGCCATGGAAGCCTGAGTAGCGGACGGGCACCAGGATTACTTGCTTATGATAAGCTCCCACGACTGTAGTGGAGGTCAAGGTCATTCCGACCTGCCAGGGCACATTCCCGCCACGAAGGAGCCCGATTGAGCTCGAAGTCACCGCCCGTGGGCAGTCCCTAGTCGAATGAGAGGCCCGAGCGACGTACCTAAGTCAAAGTAAGCGTCGAATCCAGCCCGCTTTCTATTTCTTTGCTCGAAGTTCTCGAACGTTTGGACTTCGGTGCGTCAGTTCTCGCGCCTTCTTCCGGCTGAACCTGGACACTGTAATTATCTGCAACACCAGATAGCCTGTGTAGTACGGGTGGCCACGACGTCTGCTCCGCGAATCTCTTCTCATACGACGCCCAAGGGAGCCGCGACCTTACTTTCACCAATCTGGGCCCTCTAGCCAGACAGTCTCCGCAGACGTCAATAGCTTGTGTCACGGCTGGTCAATATAAATACTCTTATTCTCGGGCGGGACGTACGCGTAATAGCATGCGATTCTCGGCACCTCGGATGGAATGCAGCATACCTTGCGTACATGATCTGTTTCAGGACTTGAACTTGAATGCTCCAAGTACAATTGGAAGAAGATGGCCGCCTTCCGGAAAACCTGCCAGTGGGATGAATGACGAGGTTTCTTCCGACGTACAAGGCTTACCTAGAGTCAAGATACCTCCGGTTTCTCAAGCTTGAATCCCGGCGCCCGAAAGAATAGCGATCAGCATTTATTATCACTCATAACTCCAACCATCTATTGCAAATATGCCTACCATACGTTGAGACGACTAGAGGAGCGTTCAGCAGTGGTATTGTCTCTGAGCAGCAGAGCCGCCATCGTGTCGGCGTCACGGCCCCATCACGTGCCGGAGCGCGCCATGTCACAACCAGGCTGGAGTCACGTTCGATCGTCACTCTGCACCGTCAAGCCCTCGTGCGTGCAATAGTTCCCTCTTCTCTTCCCACCGAGTCCCTTGTTTTTGAATTGGGTTGATTGCTTTTAGGGATGCATTCCTGGCGCGACATAGGAAACGTCATCCTGCACCCAGTGGATTCTGCTGCTCAGTGGCCACCGGAGGCCACGTCCGTGAGCAATGCACTGAAAGCACCCCTACCTGACTGGGTCTTCTATGTCTGACTCGTTATTAAACTATAAGACGACCTCTAACGCTCTGTTGATGTAGGGCCCGCACCCGTTCATGTCGAAGCATTGCCGGCCACTTGCCGCGGAATTGAAGGCTCAACGACCGCTCGTACGGACGGGGCGCTCTGCCTCCTGTTCACTGGAAGATTCTTCTAGCAATGTGCTACGGCTGTCCTTTGACTTGGCTCTGTGCGCTACGGCCCTTCTGCGCTCGTCGATACAGGTAGAGCCCGAGATGCCGCAGGATGCGATCTCCAAGACACCGATAATCGCGCACTTTCTGCGTAATTTAATCTCAATATATGCACCAGATGCTCTCTCGTTGTGAGTGCCCCAATACCAGCCCGTTTTACTTACGCTGCTCATACAGTTCAAAGCTACGAGGCCGAATACGTGCTTCCAAGGCACCCGATGTACCAGTCCAACCCATTGCGCAAGTTCATGCCCAAGACCGCCATTGCCTCGCTTATTGTGTGTAGCGCGGCCATAGAGATGCCCGATGACCGCAGTGTATGCTCGACTTCCACAGATTCTCAAGGTGAATCTCTATTGTGCTCAGAGCCTTTGGAAGCTTATTTGATTGTCAGACGGTACTGGACCCAGTCTGGACGATCTCAGTGATCACGCCTCCTCCCCATTGTCCGCTTCATCTGGACGGCTGCGGCGGAAGAACGAGGCAGCGGATTGGTTGGCGAGACACTTGCACGATGAAGACTCGGAAGAATCCGACGAATCGGAAGATGACACCACGACAGTCGCATGCGATCCCGCGCTAAACAGGCATCTTCTTGCCTGTGCCTCTCCGCGTGATACGGTTCATGTGCCGTTTCTGTGCCTATGTGAGGGGGACGGCATTTTCGGCGTCCTCGCAAGCGCCCTTTACCAGCGATTGGCTTGCGGTATCAAGACACCAATCGTCGGGTTGACATATCATTATGGCTCGCCCGTATTACGGGTCCTGGTGGCTTGGATCGGAGAATGTGATGCACCAGATGGTTCCTTGGTATGGCCATGTTGATTCATGTAGACCACCCTCTCACGCTTCTTCGCCAGCCTCCCGTGCATATCGCATATGAAGACAACTCTGGCCATCCGCTTTCATTTGGCGTATTTGATCTTCACCATCCTGTCGGATCCTTACGGCTTGCATCGTTCGTTCTCGCTTGACGGGATCATATGGCCTGCCTGCCCGAGCCGCAATCTACCAGTCCTCCCACCGTGCCATTTTCTTGGCGCTCGGATCTCGACCCAATGGAGGAGAACAATAGCGATTCGGACGATTCTACGTGCTCTATAGCTACTTGGGTGCAGAACATGGCAGATGCAACCCGTGATTCTGACGAGTGAGCGATATTTCTCCTGCTGTATATGTACCCCATAATCTCGCAGATTCTCAATCTGTCCTGTTCCTGTCAGTCCGCAATCTGTTGCTCTTGTAAAAGCTATGGCGCCCAGACAGGTGCAGACCAGAGCCTCTGGCTCCACGTGGTGCGTCTCGTAGACACTTGAAAATACTATCCTCTGATGCCGACTCCTCTGATGCCGACTAGGTCGGGGGGAAGCTCTGGTGGTCCGCGGTACGTACATTGGTGATCAGCGCTATCGTCCCGAATCGAATAATAGGTGTTGCAGGCTTAAAGTAATTGAGGAAGACATTGCAAGTGGTAGAGACGACACAGATGAGGAAGACGACACTGGACCTCCGAGGTCGTCGAGGGGGAGAGAAGGGGCACCGACTGAAGCTGGGAGAAGTCGGCTTTCCTGTTCTGAGTTCGTAATGCTCCATTCTGCCAGTGTTCTACGGTTACTTAATCTCCCGTAACATATCTAGCTTTGCAAAGGGAAGAAAGGCCATATGGGGCCAAACACGGGACAAACATATTTTATTATGGATGGCTGATAGATCAGCTGTCCTCTCGGGGTTCCAAGGAGAGAACTCCAACTATGCTGTCCGCAAATATGAGGAGTACGCCACGTTCCAGTGGCCCACCGAATGGGAGACATTCGTATGATGACCTATTATCCATATATCTCCTTACTAACGCTGGTATGCAGGAGAAGATGCCGGCGGTTGATCCCTTAGTCGAGGATCTGAAACGAGACCTTTTTATGGTTTTTCAGGCAAGGCAGCGTGACGCCAAGGCACCTGCGGCTTCACCATCTTCGGGAAGCGTCTACGAAATGATATCTGCAAAACTGTCGTTCATTCTGCATGTATGCCGTTCCGTCCGCCAAAGCCGTCTCGCCCCTTCCGATGCACCGAACTCTTATGAGTTCGAAACGAGACTTGAGTGGGACATCCTTGTGAGAGAAATCATGAGATCCGATGATGTTTGTCCCCTGTAGGTATTCATATTCTCGCTGGTCTTTTGTCGTCTGACGCTTTTGCATTCGCAGGCCGGAACGTACTCTTCGCTTGCCCAAGAACATTAACATGGAAAACGACTTTAGCGAGGCGTACCGGGGTGCAGTCGGAACAGCCTTGCTAGCTCAGGCCAACTTGTTCTCTTCCGCCAGCGGGGCCAGAGTTGGCAGGGAAAAGACTCACTTCCGCAGCTATGCTGGTCGCATGGCCGAGGCGGCGTCTAGTCTGCTTAATGAAGGATATGACGTACCAGGTGAAGAAGATGCTGCGCGCAGCCAGGAAGAACCTAAGTCCGGCAGGTGTGATAACATCTGCTCGTTCAAGTTTCGGGGCTTCTATCCGCCTGGAAGAGATGACATATACAAGTTTCACCGTCTCATCATTCAGAACGATTCGAAAATGTCTCCTCCGGACCCTTCGGAGGGACAGCAGCCAGAACCACTCAAGGCTTCCAAGACTCGCGTTCGCCCAGAGGAAAACCTACGCCCGGATAGTATCTTTGGCAGTAGTCGCAACGAGTCGCAGTATACGAAAGCGAACTCGGAGCAGGCATCGGCAGTCCCGACCACACCCACGGACGAGACGAGACCGAAGACCGCAGGTGCGGAGACACCTGGAACGTCGGATGTGGAGGCATCTGATAGCCTATACGCCCCGCTTCTCATGGTCGAGTACAAGAAGAAGCACGATGCGAACCACGTCGCTACCGCCACCAACCAATGTCGTATGTATACGGTGGCGGCATCGAAATTTCTTGCGCATCTCGGAATCTGCGAATTCCCTACCTTTGGACTTATCGGCACTGGTTCGATAGGCGCAGTCACCTGCACCTACACAATGCCAGCGCCGGCTCAGGTACGCTCAAATACCTCAGGTGCCACTATTGAACAGACAGACGACCTGGTACGATATCATCCTCGAATGTCTGATCGTGAGCTAAAGGGCTGCTTATTAGGAAATTACGTATGTTGTGGAAGCTGGGGCTCGTCTCTTCGACCTTTCAACCCCCATTGGTGTATTCCATTTCTCCACGTTCTTGTGCATGCTCTTGCACGACCATGCCAAAGATATGAAGGCCAAGCTAGCTGAAGCTAGGCCAGACTTCCACACCATGTGTCGTGATGAAGGCCAGAAAGTAGTCTGGACTCGAGACATGCAGCCGGATGTGCTTCAGGCCGTATCCGATGCCGTTGGGAAGACGGATCCTCCCTCTGATACTTCATCGGCTGTTCAGGAGTCGTGATCCTCTGACCATCCTGATTTCCCTGCCTCCTTAGGAACAGACATAACGACATGTAGTTGCCAACGATGCTTGAACTCATGACTCTGCGATATTGCGCCAAAGGGTCAGACCGTTGGGTTCATCGATGCTGGAAAGGCGGTCCGGTCTGACTTGGAAACACTCAAAAAGGTAGATGCCGATGAAATGGGTGTTACATCGCTGAGTGGTTAGTACTCTGAAATGCAGACGTACATTCTAAGTACAGATGGGACGTTACACGACGGAGTAGTGCAGTGGAAGAGACAATGGATTGGCATAATGCCGTGACCTATTCAAAAACGACTTAAACCTCCACCGGCAGGGCGTCGAATCCGAAGTACGAGAAGTCCTGTTTGTGCGGTCGACCTTCTTCTACTGTCCCAGTTTCCACTTGCATACGATTACCGGCTGCCGGTGGCTTGATCAAGTCGTCCAGACGTGCGGCCACTCGATCGGCAGCTTCGCGCATCCCTCCGAGGTTGAACGCGCCAGGACCCATCTGAAATCCGCCGTGGCAGTTCAAGTCAGAATCGGACAGCCATTGAGAGTGTATTCGTACCTGAATAGCAGAATATGCACCAACACAGAAGAGAGGGATGTCTTTGGTGTATTGCAGATCCGCCGTCAAGACAGGCAGCCCTCCAAACTCCTTAATTGGGTGCTTCTTGCTGAAGTCACGCACAAACGGCAAAGAGGAGAAACCGAGTTGAGCTTCCGTCGCAGAGAGAATGAAGTCGTACGATCGCGTACTCCGCTCACCCCCCGGGTACGCAGGACGCCAGCTTGACACACCACGCACCATTGATCCACTCCACGGCATCGACCACCGTATGCGTGAGGACCCTCGCCTTGCCCTGCTCCTGCAACTTCTTCAACACGCGCGCATACACGGGGTTGATGCTCCCGCCGTTCCGCGCCTCGCGCATCATCCTCGCGCGGTCCTCGACGTTGTCCAGCTGCCAGAACCGCATCTTCTCGATATTCGCGTAGCGGCCGACCCACTCCAGGTCGAAGTCGAACGGCTTGACCTTGAGGTGCCCGCGCATGACCAGCGTGACGTGCTCGTACCCGTGCGCGAGCGTGAGCGGCACGAGCTGCGCGGACGTGAGCCCGCCGCCGATGACGAGCAGGCGCCGGGTCTTGGACGGCCGGGGTAAGCGGAATGCCGGGTTTGCGAGGGCAGCCGAGTGGGCCCACCCACGCCCCCATGGCTGGGAATGTTTGTCGTCTGGGGGATGCAAGTACGGTGGGATGTTAGGTATGCCACCGGTACCGACGGCAGATACGACTGCTTTGGCCACTACCATCGACCCGTCGTCGAGACAGACCCTGAACTGCGGGCCCTCGACCCCGACCCCAACGTCCTCGCCCTCATCGTCCCACTCTAAGCGGCTCACACTGCCTTTGACAAGGTCGACTGGAGGCCGGTCGATGTCCTCTCCGGGCTCGGCATCAAGGAGCTCCGCCATTGTCTTCCACTCACCCTCGAGTCCGTACCTGCGTACGACGCTCTCATCGACAAAGTCCTCGAATAGAGCGCTGGAGGGCGTGAAGTAATCCCTACGCCCTAGCTCGTTGACCGGTGGACCCATCGCCGAAATTCGTTTACCTTTCCGTTCGGTCTTCATGCGGTGTTTCGACTTCTCGCTGCCCACCACCCCGGGAATAGCAATGAGCTCTGATAGTCCGCGGACAAGATCTTGCCCTTCACCGACCATAGGCCGGCAGCACGCGTCGACGATCTCGTCAATGCAGCCCTCCTGCGAGCGCTCCTCACGCTGTGCATACGCGAGGAGAGCGTCAAAGTCTGACGGGTCGAGGTGGAAGAACATGGGCGAGCGGAGGTACGGGATACGGTATGCGCGGAATAATACGCGCCAGTGTTCCAGCCAGCCACCAAGCTTGTCGATTATGAGGATGCGGAAACCTTTACCTGGGCGCGGGTGGCTCCCCGCGGGCTTCGTGGAGCCAACTTTACGCTTACGACCATTACGCGAGGGAATGAGAGCCGCGTCATTCCTGAGAGAAAGCCAGTGCAGGTGCCGACGTTCGCCTTCGGTGTACAGAGCTGCGGGGCGCACCTCGAAGATCCGCGAGACCAAGGCAAGAGCGGCGGGCCCGGAGCCGATGACTACCAGGTCGTAGAATACGTCTGCATCGCGTCGGGCATGGTCTTCTACGTCGGAGCTTGGGGGAGTTGATGGGCTGGAGGCTGCGGTAGACGTGCCGGCCGACTGGTCCGTCGCCAGGTCGGGTGTCTGGTCGAGCTCGGGCGTGATCCGGTTGGAAGGGAGCAGCTTGACTTTCATGGCGTAGGATATGCTATGGAGGATTTGCTGCCTCGGGAGATAACAGCAAAATTATATAACCTCTTGTACCGACGCCATCATTATTGACCGTCGAGAGAGTGAGTACCTTTGCGGTCAAAGCCAGAGCCCACCTCACAAGTCGCGTGAGCACAAGGCTAGCCTCTCACATTTTGGTGCGAAAATTCCCAATAAACAGAGTGGATTCCAAAGCGTTCCATTGTGCGCCCGTTGATGCCTTTTCATCCGGACCTGTGTGCTTGATACGGCGTTATAAGTATGTCTCCAATGAGAGTTCAGGCGTACATTAGTTCATACCTCGCGTGTTACGGTGTTGGTACCTCAACGCAAGGGAATATGTGTAATAAATGTGCAAAAATTCGTACTCTGCGTTGGTTATGATACCGACACTCAAGGAACAAAAGCTTCACCCTTGCAACTTGAGGAAGACAGCGGCATTTCAATCGGGCAGGCAAGGGCTTATGGCGACGTGAGACAACTCGGCTTTTACCGGTTCAGCCCGTGGACTTCCTGAAGACCCCGGCATACTGGTATATATGTTTGATCCTAGTGCGGACATAAACGGCCAATTTTGAGGCCCTATGTCGGATATTTAGGCGGACATAAAGCCCAAAATTTCGGTCCATGTCCGGTATATCACGGCGGACACAAGGGCCTTGCCGGTCTTGGTGTCCGATCACCTGGCGGACATACCAAGTCGTCGAAGTGTCACACCCAGTAGTCCTTGTACTAGGTTGAGTGGTGTCTCTTATGCTTCTCAGTCAACTGTCAGCTCGTCTCGTGTATATCCAGGTATATCCTCAGCAACGGTGAATGAAATGCAAGCTTTGGAGACAGTGGTGGATCTTAGGAAGACTGAAATACAATATCCCGGAGTAATCATGTCACGATCTACTCGTTGCAGCGTTGGGCGTGTGCCGGTTTCGAGGTTGGATCCGTT
>NW_006920411.1:3218677-3255750 GCF_000344685.1 Gloeophyllum trabeum ATCC 11539 | reverse complement strand
CCAATAAACAGAGTGGATTCCAAAGCGTTCCATTGTGCGCCCGTTGATGCCTTTTCATCCGGACCTGTGTGCTTGATACGGCGTTATAAGTATGTCTCCAATGAGAGTTCAGGCGTACATTAGTTCATACCTCGCGTGTTACGGTGTTGGTACCTCAACGCAAGGGAATATGTGTAATAAATGTGCAAAAATTCGTACTCTGCGTTGGTTATGATACCGACACTCAAGGAACAAAAGCTTCACCCTTGCAACTTGAGGAAGACAGCGGCATTTCAATCGGGCAGGCAAGGGCTTATGGCGACGTGAGACAACTCGGCTTTTACCGGTTCAGCCCGTGGACTTCCTGAAGACCCCGGCATACTGGTATATATGTTTGATCCTAGTGCGGACATAAACGGCCAATTTTGAGGCCCTATGTCGGATATTTAGGCGGACATAAAGCCCAAAATTTCGGTCCATGTCCGGTATATCACGGCGGACACAAGGGCCTTGCCGGTCTTGGTGTCCGATCACCTGGCGGACATACCAAGTCGTCGAAGTGTCACACCCAGTAGTCCTTGTACTAGGTTGAGTGGTGTCTCTTATGCTTCTCAGTCAACTGTCAGCTCGTCTCGTGTATATCCAGGTATATCCTCAGCAACGGTGAATGAAATGCAAGCTTTGGAGACAGTGGTGGATCTTAGGAAGACTGAAATACAATATCCCGGAGTAATCATGTCACGATCTACTCGTTGCAGCGTTGGGCGTGTGCCGGTTTCGAGGTTGGATCCGTTTGGCGGACACACCGGGGGGCGCCCGAGCATAGGTCACTTATGCGGACATAAGCAGCCCAATTTGGGCTGCCCGGATCCTAGAGGCGGACAAATGTGTGAGGCCATAAGGGCCGAAAATCGGGCACTTAGGATCAAACATCAGTACCCATATGCCGGGGTCCTACTTCCTGTTGATCCATTTGTGGACCATGGCAATCGAAACCGCGATTGGTACTGGCCTCTTGCTCGCATCTGTACATACTTGGTCTATGCCTTCTGACTCTGATTACAATTATTAATACACCAGAACGTCTATCGAGCGTCACACGGAAATCATTGAGTTTCTCTCGCCGTACTTCTGAACGTGAACCATTGCAAGTTGATGACAATGTACGATGCGACCCGGGGAGAGCCAGGATTAGAGAAGTACTGAGTCAAGAGAGTAATATAATGTGCGTTTTCTGTCGATATACTCTACTCCGTCGACAAAATTCATCATTACTGAAAGCACCAATACGTAGGTGTACCATATGGTCCTATTGCGGGGTTATCTCACTGATCGCAACGGCCATTCGTTCGCGTTGATGATATCGAAGTCCACGCCGCGTATGAAATGATGTCTTGTTGTGTTCGCAGCTGCAAGATGCTTTCCCCCCTCTGGTAACCTCTCCAGTTCCCTACGCAGGAGGGCTTCAAACGTGCTACTGCGCAAGACTTGCCAGATATTGCTGTATCTGCTGCCGTTTCCCCCGTCTATATTGACCTATCCGACCTCTATAGACCCTAGACTTCTGGAGGACTATATATATACCCGCGGGAACGGGAACAACAGTAGGAATTGGTTTCCTGACTGAGGCGAGGTTTCCTTCGAAAATTGATACGGATTGATGTCTCTGCTATGCTCAGTCTGAATGCATGGCCGCGACATGGCCAGTATAGCCAACGCGACTGTTCAGCCATGCTTGGGACGCGGACATGCGAAGCTCTATTCTGCTTAACCTGCGCTCGGTATCACGGCTTGCGTGCACTACACACTTCTGGTGCATATGCGACCATCTCGAATCTGAAGGGCGTCGCCTCAGATGTAAGGTGATGTAACTTTTTGCGTTTACCGAAGTACTGCGCACTTGCCACGGTATCTGATGGGGCCATCATCGGATGCGCGTGCTATGCCAGTGATGATGAAAGCGAGCATACGTGACAGATCATCGCAGGATTCCTGACGCTTTCATGCTCTGACGAAGGCTGCGACGATCTATCGAAGCCTAGGGATACTACAGTCTTGGCAAAGGGTGCCGTGTGGAGAAGAATAGAGTTGGATGCCCAAGGTTGACCGGGACGCGTAACTGTGGCCTTGACATTTTTGAGTCTTGACTTTGCTCAGCCACCGGATCTGTGTGCGATTACTTCTGATCCTGGCGACAGTCGCAGATATACGTTGTGACTCGTCGGTTGGTTCTGACCCCGCTGCAGGGTCGTGTCTTTCTGTGGCTGCAGTCATACTTGATTAGTTGTTCAAGATATCAGGCAGCGCTCCCGATGCCTCGAGTCCGCTTCTCGTAGATCTCCTGGTCCCCGCGCCACACTCAATGTTCTTAAACAGACACTCATTCTTCCTACACTGCTGTCTCCATCTATCTTGGCACTGATTTTGAGATGTGCTGATATTGAAACAGAACCATAGACAATTGAGCCGCAATCACATAGTTAGTCTTGGACCCAGCGGCGAACTTGTTATAAGGGGCCGGCAAGCAAGCGTATGTCTCCTTCGATCGTGCGCCTTTTACCTACTGACTTCTACTCCGCAAGATTCGCGATATTCATCAATAAATGGGTGGATTCTCCTTTCGAGAGGTCTGGTCATCCTATGCCGTGCCTATTGGCCTTCTGCGCTTATCGTACGAATCTTTCCTTCTTAGTGGAATGTGCTCTGGCTATGGGTAATATTCCTCGTACTGGCATGGAAGTAATCGAAGTCTAACTCCTAGTGCATCTGGAGATCGTCAGTATGCTCTACGGTGCGTGGTTTCTCCCACTCGACCTTCTCCGTATTCAAGGGGCTATTCCCTTAGGTTGCCACGTCGTGTTCTTCTCTGTATCCCTCTACATCATGTTGTCCCGGTGGAGTCGGTCGCCGTCGCGCAAAGTTTTGTTTCTATCCATTATAAGTCTGTTTGTGATATCCACGGCGGCAGTGACATTAGCCTTCCTCATGGCGTTCCTGACCACTGAAGTGGTCTCTGACGGGTCTTACCCAGGTGAGACGCAGTTTGCATTGCATGAGAAGGATACATAGAATCTTTTGGGGTGTATAGTGATTTCGTTGATGGCCATTAGCAAGTGAGACACACAGTCTTAAAACTTAGTATTGCCACTGATGTTCTGCCATAGTTTTCTAGCAGATGCGCTCGTGGTCCGTGCATCTCTGTTGAAAGTAACTGTCACGCTAAGCCTTTCCCCGAGATTTGGCGCTGTCACATCATCTGCTGCCGCAAAGTTGCGGTACTGGTAGTACCCATTACGTTCTTGATTGTTGGGTTTGGTATGTATGGATCTTACCGCCCGAAGTACCCCACTAATGCTGCTTCCCCGAGGCCTGGGATGGGCCGATCTTGCCCTGTGCATTATCCTGTTCAAGATAAGATTAAACGCTCCTTTGTCCCAGATCGAACCTCCCGCAACATTTCTCCGTACATCAGAATGGGAGGGCTACATCCGCGTCTGCTGTTGGACCGCGTCTCTCGTAATAAATCTGTATACGACTACTCTCATAGGTGAGCGAACCGCAATACAGTTGTAAACAGTACGTTCTGCTTGACCTGGGACACTTGTGTAGCTGTCAAGATATGGCGGGTCAGTCGAGCGCAGCGGGAGATCGCCTATGCGTGCAGGAAGACCTATAGTTTTCTTTTGAAGCTGATGTCCGTGGCATCCATTCCGTCGATTCCTACTGACGTATACATGGCTTCCAGAATTGAATCTGGCGCTTTGTACCTAGCCAGTGTCATATTTTCCCTTGCCATCTGGCTCAGTCTTCCATGGGTAAGCACGCTGAACTGCATGATGGTGGGTGGCTTCACTTCGGTGGCGACAGGAGCAAACTCCCCTCAAGATTACAAGTGTCGTGCCTTGTGTTACTGCTGTGCGTATTCCTACCTAAATTCACAGCACGTTTACCATCTATTCATCTCGAAGCCTCCACATAGGGGATTTCACCCACATTCCTGGTGGTATTCCTTACACTGGGAAAGGAAAAAGTTGACGAGCATAGGATACCTCAGATACATGGTGATGGCGCACTGCATGCTGTAAAACTTTCTATGACCGTCATTTCCTTCTATCGCCCGCCTGAGAGATCCTTTGCTCTGCAAGTCTCAGCAGCTTCGCGATATTCTCCTTTCGACTTCCACGCCGGCGAAGTAGATTATAGACAACGAATCGCTTGATTCATTTTGATGATTTTACGTCACTCCAGCTTCTGGCTCATGTACACTACTACTTCGTCCTTCTGTACATCTTCTCTAGAAGTACCTTAAATATGTCGCGCTTCAAGCCAGGTTTGTGTACGCCTCCCGCTTCCTCTGGGATGGCCTCAATGAGTCTCGTAATCCTCTCATAAGCATCATCTTCATAAGCCGCGTACCGCTCCCGGAGTCGCAGCTCTTCAAACACCTCGCGCACCCTTCTCTCTCTCTGTTCGTCCTTCCGGCCATAGTTCTCTTTTAATATCCACCTCTGCTCCGGCGTGGCAAGGGCAAGTGCGGTAATAATGCACCAGGAGCATTTATTGTTGATAATATCCGTCCCGACCTTGCCTGTGTGCTCTGAATCACCAGCATAATCAAGGAAATCGTCTTGGATTTGGCCATACTCTCCCAAAGCACATGAGAGGTCTCGCAGGATCTGTAGGGATTCATCAGTCACTGAGATCCTGCACATTGCCATGGCGAGTGCAACTGGAAGATGGATTGTGAAGAAGGCCGATTTGTATATCGCTATGCGTCGGTACCTGTGGAAAATTGAGAACATGCAACCAAACAATACGAGATCGGCAACGGTATCACCCTTCGAACGAGAATTTGCTCAGGTCGACCTTGTCCGAGTTTTCTGTGGCTGTAAGCAGATCCAGAAGTTGACCCATCTCGGTCTCATACGTGATCTAAAGAAGGGCCATCTCAATGATAGTACTAGGAATAACACGCGGGAGTACGCACATCCTGAAACAGCTCGAGGAGATCCACATAGTAGGACTCCTGACGGAAATATTTCTTCAGCAAGAAGTATATCGCCGACTCAAGCATGAAGGCGTCGTTAATGGCGATGAGGTTGACTCCTTGCATTTTGTACCAGCACGGCTTGCCTCGTCTAGTTGCGGAGTGGTCCATCACGTCGTCCGCGACCAACAGCCAGGCTTGTAACTGTATAGCTTCAGTCAAACTCGTATCCAAATACGTAAGAGCATGACTGACCAACTCCACGCACCAGCCTAAGATTGCTGCTTGGAAGAACTCGCTGTCGGAGAGGATCCGCTCTCTCAAGATCTTAACTGACTCGACCACGAGGAGACCTCGGAGACGTTTCCCTCCCGAGGTATTGTGGTCGATATTCTATGCCGGGAGGGTTTCAACGATTGCTCCGGCCTATGTTCATTAAGGTGCTACGCACTCGTGCATACCACTCTACCGCATCCTGAGGCATACCTCTTCCTCGAAAATCGGCAAGTACGTCATCTCTCAAAACATTCCAGACCTCCTCAAATCGTTGACGTTCTGTCCTCTTGTCCTGCGCCGCTGGTAAACCGTCTCGAGCGATGATAACAGCGGTCGAGCTAGCCATGACCAACGTCAGACGAAGAGGGGCGGAGTTATGGGATCCTATATCCAGGAGGTCTGCCATTTTGTCCGGATATAACCATCGATAGAGAAAGTCGTGCGCTTCTCGGATAGAATATCCAAAGCGAAGCCATTTGGAAGCGTGCTAAACATACCCCGAAGCCGAAGCTGAGACGAGCATAGGATTAGCTTGTGCACACATACCAGCAGGAGAGGACCAGACGTCGAGGATTAACCTTCAGGTTTGACTCCAAGCCCCAGCATTCAACTCAAACAACAACGTTGAGCTCAAGCGCGCTAGGCACTGTTAACAGCGTGCAAGATTGATCAGGAAGCCGTACATGGAGTTACTGTATGAGGGCGGTCTCTCTCACCGCAATCTATGTATAATTCGACCCACGATGTTTATCACGTCATGGATGCGCCGGCGAATTGTTCTGCGAGAGCTTCATACCAAGGGCGCCCGTCTTAGACGGCGAACGTCCCACTAGCCTTCGATTAGAGGGATGAGTTGCAGGTTCCAGCGCAAGCCATCGTCACTGCAAGGTTTTATTTCGAGGAATTCCATAGCAAACATACGAGTCGACCCACCGGGTGATATGATCCTCCAATATAGACAGCATTGGCCAAGGTTTATCCCACTCTTCCCCGCAATCGTAATGTGTTATCCAGTCGACATAGATTGACATGCGGAGATAATCCGCAGTTCTCCACACGTCCAGAGAGATATCGCCACACAAGTCGGATGAGAGTTGTCCTACATTCTCCGTGATACCGGTCGCAAAAACCGAGATACGCCCTTCCTTATGCCGTAGGTACGCTCGTTGTTCTACCGTCAACGGCGACCACATCACGGACGTGTCCTTCCCTTTAACCGCATCAAAGCTCCAGGTATGATACGAGGCAAGTGGAAGCTGCCCATTGTAACCCATCTCGCCAACGACGGACTGCCAAGGACCTTCGAGCGCCACTTCCATTATACCTCTAAGTACCTAGTAATACCCAGTGTCGGGGAGAAGTCTTACAATGATTGGGGAAAAGGCTATGACGTACCCGCCATTCTGAGCAGAACTCCACGGGAAGGAGGAACTGCCTTCCAAATGGATCCCTCAACGTCAAAGGGCGCTGATCACAGGTGCGCCCGCCTTCCCAGGGGTAGCCGACGAAACGCGGTGAAGCCTTCCGCGTCTCAAGCACCTTGGAGAGCACCATCTTCAACTCACACCGCATGGATTCAGTTATCGCGCGCACGTCGTCGAGTGCAGAACCTGCAGTCACCACTCAGTGATGTGTCTCTTCCAGAGTAGTCCTGTATCAGATATCCATTTGTTGTCACAGAAGTTAAACCGTCCGTCCAGGAAGGCCGAGTCTAGGCCGTAGCATACTCACTGATTCAGAATGGATAGTGCAAAGTCGATAGATTCTCGGTGCCTCTGTACCTGTTCTCTGTATCTCTGCAGCTCTTTCTCTCCGAACAACAGCCAACCCGCTCTTCGCCATAAATCCTGCCATTCCTCAGGAGATCGCAACTTCAACCGCGACTGATGCCAGATGATATTTCGCTGCATTTTTCCAAGAGATACTCGACAGTGGGCGATTCTTGCCTCGATATCCCGGTGCGACTCGTTGTAGCCCGGCATCGCTGCACGTCTGCATGCATCCTGGAGGTCCTGCCGGAGCCTTGAAATTGATCCCAATAAATTGTTCAGCTCCAGTAAGAGGTCGCTATAGCGCTCGGAAGAGCCCCTTGTGCTTGCAAGTTGAGTAATCACAGACGTAGCGAGTTGTAGTAGAGTGACGACGTCCCCAAAGGAGCCAAATGTGAAAAGTACGGACATTGCGACGATGTGGCACTACTCCAGAAGGTATATCCACAGCAGAAGTACGGAAGCACAGCGCCAGATGGATGCTCGAGACAGGCAGGGTCGGGACACAGCGCCTCGGGACCATTATCGTCTGGCGTGATGATCACTGTCATCGACAGTGCACAGCAGGCCAGGCGGCGAAGGTCATACGGCGTTATGGCAATACCCAATTTGCACAGTGCTAGTACTACAATCCGCGTCGTACCATCGAGCCCAAGTAGTATTGCACTCCGGTTTTCAGAGGTCGCGTACTGACCGCACGGGAAATCGAACAGTCCTATAGCACCGGTATTGTAACCAATAGTGCTACCAAGACCCTAGTATCGATGTCCTGCTCGGAGAGATTTGACGCTTGAGCACTCATATCTTGACAGTAGCGAGACGTTGTTAATGTCAAGGTCCAGAGAGGCAGCTAGAAGGAGATGGAGGAGCACCTCGGAGAATCAAAGGATGATATCATCGAGAGCGACATCGTCTCGAGATGGCGTTTGACTGTGTAGCAGATCTCAACTACATACAATACAGATCATGACAGTGCCGGGATAGCTCAGCTGGGAGAGCAACAGACTGAAGTTCTGGAGGTCCCGTGTTCAATCCACGGTCCTGGCATAGGTTTTAATTTTCAATACTCTACACTCTGATTTTGCCTGTGTTCTTGACCTCTACGACAGTGCTTACACGCATGGTGGCATGGTTGCTGCGCGGTTCGTTTCAGTGACAGCCTTTCCTGAGCGCTTGTGCATCAAACCTCCCTGGCGCAGTCGCTCTGGAACGTCATCTTTCAGGAGACATATGAAGACGGTCTATTGCAATATCAAACGTACAGGAGCCATTATCTGACGATGCCCATGCTGATGCTGCTTGTCAGGCAAAAAAGAGACGCGACAAGCCACCAGGCTGAGTGGAATGCTACGCCATACCGCAGGACAGAATATGAAACTTAACGGACCGCCAGCTATCTTTTCACACGGCCTTCGTACTATGAGTAAATACCCCTGCAGGATCGTCTGGTCGATGCATTTTATCATCGCTATGTTTCGAGGTGTCCTCGGCATCCGTGATTGTTACGACGTCCCGCATGACGTGTACTTGCTGCAACCGAATATTGGCATTGGTATCCAACGCTGATCTGGTGGTTCCTCGGAATCGTAAACCGTTGCTCTGTTTTGTGAGGACTGAGAACAGGCTCGAGAGTGCATGCACTGAGGGAAGTATACCTCTGTATCAAACTCGACACCAGAGCCGTTCATGCTTGCTAAGGATGTGCGGCCGTTGAGAGTATCCAGGAGGGTCTACGTCAAAGAACTTGGGAGTGAGAGGGGAGTACACGAGGCAATGACTGGGAATCTTACGTTCGTATAGATGCGACCTATCGGATACGCGAACATCGCATACAGATTCGTCTGCCGATGCAGCAAAAATCCGAAGAGGTCTCCGAGTGCGAAGATGGATGCGAAGAGACCTGTCTGCACCGCACCGCGGATTAGGCGGTTGAGGATCCTGTTAGTCCTCTGTATACCGCCCCGGGATCGGTATAAAGCCCAAGAAAGAACGACTGGAGCATGCTGTCAGGAATAGGCGGAGGGGGACATGAGTTACCATACATGTGATAGACAAATCAGCGGCTGTCTGGAAACCTAGCCAGCAGATAACCAGCGGAGCGAGGACACCGAAGCCGGCAACACTAGCAAGGGGAACGATAAGATCATCACTGGGCAATGCGCGGCGGACTTACTCCTGTATAATCCCAGAACGGATCCCAGCAACAACACCCGAGA
Organism: Gloeophyllum trabeum ATCC 11539; assembly: GCF_000344685.1. NCBI lineage: Eukaryota > Fungi > Basidiomycota > Agaricomycetes > Gloeophyllales > Gloeophyllaceae > Gloeophyllum > Gloeophyllum trabeum. The sequence continues at coordinate 3,246,523 of NW_006920411.1, read as the reverse complement.
CGAAGCCGACGAGACTTAGGGTGCAGATTGTCCCGGTGAGCACCCAGCTCTTCGTGAGGCGGAACACTCTACGGGGTAAGACACATCGTGAGTATGCGCGGTCCATTTGCAATGCGGGAAGCGGCGGCACTCACCGGTCAGCGAGGAAGAACTGGGTGATGATCGCAGCGAAAGAAGTCGCTATAGCCGTAAAGGGAATCTCCCACCCAACAGCTATAACATTGTCAGTAGCCGAAAGCGGGTAGGAGACCCTCGAACCTACTCAGGATCACCGCAGGGTTGCCGAAGTTCGCTACGCTAGCGGCAGCTTTAGCTCAGGGAATTATGGACACGCCAAAGCATCCCATCCACTTACCAGAGTCTCCATGCATTGTAGACGCCCCTGAAGTCACGTCATTGGAACGGGAACATGAAGGTTAAGGGAATACTCGTACACAATGGTGTGCACCGTATCGAGGACAAATAGCGAGCCGACAACTGCCCTGGAGGAGCGATCGTCGTAAGGCACGAGCTGCGTAATACGCAGGTCGAGAACTCACTTGACTCTCCACGGGTCATTGAACTCTAACGATTCGGACAATCGTTGTTAGAGCCTGCCAATTCCGGTCTGCCGAAGGCATGTACTCACTCGTGTTGGCGTACGTCAGGAATTGCCATGACACAAGACCGTACAGGTAAGTGTTGACTAGACGAAGCAATCAGCATCAGAGAAAGAGCTTCGTGAAGGGGGGAAAGGGAGACGCACAGAAGATACCAAGAAGGAGAATGCCTGAGCGTGGTATAACGGACAGTTAAAAGTGATGATGATGCGAGGAGCGAAGCTCACCAATGGTGGTATCGAAAGCCCCCATGATACACGATTGGACCAGGCGTCTCGTTCAGATGCGTTTAGTTGGAATATATATGAGCATTGGACTTTACATCTGACTGGCTCTCGAGCTGAAATGGTAAATTGCAGCCGCGCGCTTCTGGAACACACATCATATTGCAGCGAGAACCAACGCCGCTGCTTCCTTGCCTCTGCCTCGGCCTATTGTTCGCGACTTAGATCGGGCTACAATCTCGGTATCAGGGACATCTCTTTCCTTCCGAGATGCTTCTCCGTCGGCACCGTTGCAGATTGGAGCACGTGGATACCGACGGCAACCATACACGATTACCAGGCCATCAAATCAGCAACCCTAAACAAACAACCTTGGCCTGCATGCAGCAGACAGACGAGCCCCGGTCTCGAGGATGAACAGAAGCTTTGGGCGTTTTCCAAGTAGTCTCGCCACGATATATCATGTGGATGCTCTGACCGCCGAGTCGTCCGTCCTTCCCATCAGTGGAGCGTATGTATGTATGTCGTACGGAAGCATGCGCCAATTGAAGTGAATGACGAGTGCCCACCAATACTGCAAGATGATTGGCATATATTGCCCTCCGTCGCTGGTTTGGTACTAGTTTGTGTGCGGGCCCTTTGCTGTGGCCCAGTCCATTCTCGCGCTAGTGGATGCAACGTTGAAACCCGGACGAAAAATGGTGACCTGCGTTTGTTACACCGCTAGAAACTGACAGTCTGGCACCGCATGATATCGCTTCCATTGTTTATGCGAATATTTAGTGATGGTGCCGTTGATACAGGACTCACCGGGGCGCTTGCCACATCAGATTGAGACCACATATTCTTGAACCCCAAAGCTAGACTTCTAATGTGGTCGCTTCTGCTTCTTGCTCATGGTTGACAACCTGAACAAGGAGAGTTATCGTCCTGCCTGGTGAACTGTAGGGGGCTTGACGAAGTTGCTCGACTCAAGCTCCCGTCCGAGTCTCGCAGCTGGGGTAATTATAATGAACAAGGTCATGAATTGCGATCGGAGACACTTGCAAGATCGTTACGAGGGTTGTCCCCGACTGCGGTGCCAATGTGGCCAAGGCACGGAACCAAATTTCAAAAAGGTACCTTCCCCAGATAGGCAACTTCAGATATTCGGCATTCGCTTGAGGACGCAGTTTGCTTCACGCTTTGTCACCCCGACGCCGCGTTGTCGTCTAGAAGCCAAGTTGATTTTCCGTGTATTGCTTCTAGTCGTATGTGTGCCCTCGGCAGGTGTTCGGAAGATGGCCTGGCCCTCCTCAAAACCGTCGGCGTGTGTACCCCCATTAGTCCCCACAACTGCCTAGCAATACATCTCCCTCATCCGTCCTGATGTCCGCTACACAACAACTCTCGCAGCTGAAGAGCTTGCAGGAGACGCTCAATGCTGCCATCGATACCTTCAAAGCTGAACTGGAGAAGCAGCAACTTCCGGAGCCGTCCCTGACAACCTCCAAACCTCATCCCATCGATGACATCTCGTACATCCCATCCCCTGCCATGTACGAGGCGAGGAGGACTGGCGTAGCTGCATGCGTACGTTCTACTTTGACCCTGATGTCGGCCCTTTATCGCTTATTCGTGCCAAAACGGCGTAGAACCTGATCAAATACCTGCTCGAGAGTCCCTATGATGCAGTCGGAGGAAATACATGGATGACCCTAGAGTCCGCGGCCATCCGCCTTGCAGCGGATCTCGGAATAGCGGATATCCTGGTTGCCTGCCCTGATCCCGAGGTTGGCCTCACCGTGGACGAGATTGCAAAGAGGACGGAAGTTGATGCTGCCAAACTTGGTATGTACCTTTCCTTAAACGTCCTCCTCGGCCTGCGATCCTCGGTATTAATCCTATGTTTAGAACGCGTTTTGAGGTTACTGGTCTCTCAGAACTGGTTCCGAGAGAGTAAACCCGGTTACTTCGCTAACAACCGTCGCTCCCTGCTCGTCCAGAAGTCGCAGCCCGGTTGGCACCTCATCACGTTCATGTAAGCTTCTCGATCCTGTTGTCGTTTGATTCGTTGTATACCAATTCCGTGTCAGGAACGAGATGTTCCATCGCATCTCCTGCGCACTGCCTGAGCACATCAATAACCCCTCCAAGGAATTCCGGTTTGCCACTGACCCGCACCATACGGCGTGGAACATCGCGTACAAGACCGAGTTGCCTTACTTCGGCGCCGACGGCTGGTTGGCGAAGTACCCGGGAGAGGCAGAGAAGTTTGGTTTGGCGTCAGTCGCTCTTTATACGAGATGAGCGCCGCTCATAGTGTTTCTCCGCCTTAGGATGGGTGCGGTCGGTCCGACCTCTGATCCAGGTGTCGCGGCCGATTTCCCATGGGCTGAGATCGCAGCCGGGAAGGATGCCATCGTCGACGTCGGTGGTGGACAGGGAACGCTGTGCTGCTCCCTGGCAGCTAGGTGAGAATTCCCGAAATGTCTGGCTGGTGCCATCAGCCCACACCAGAGTGCTGACTTAGACAAACCTCAGATACCCTTCGATCAAGCAGTTCGTCGTCCAGGATTTACCCGAGACGCGCGCCGCTGCGGAGCCGTTCATCGCGTCCAAGGGCTTGACCGGTCGCGTTGTTTTCGAGGAACAAGATTTCTTCAAGCCGCAGAGGAGGAAAGGCACTGGCACGTATGTCTTTGTCATGCAACGAGGTACGGAGGATTCCTCCCATCTTTCGCCCTGCCTTGGTCTGTATCTTATACTAACGATTGGTCTCTTGCAGTTCTGCATGACTGGCCGACATCCGAGGGCGCGCGTATGCTGGCTCAGATGCGTGATGCGCTCAAGGAGTCGCCGGGATCCGTCCTCCTCGTCATTGATACCATCATCCAGCCCGGGTTCCTTTCGACGTCTGGTCCGTCGGCAAAGGAGAGTTTGGAGAGCGAAGAGAAAGTGGGGATTTACAAACCGATCCCTCCCCCGCCTTTCATTCCTGCGGACTTCGGCGAGGCCAGCCGGATCCCGCACCAGGTCAACGTCGCCTTGACCGCCATGTGCAATAGTATGTGCTATCATTCCTGCGTTCATAGCATCAATCTGATGTAGGGACCGTGTAGCGTTCGAGAGGACGTTGCCGCAGCTCAAGGAGATGGTCGAGTCGGCCGGTCTGAAGATCAAGGAAGTACACGCCACCAGGTAAGAAGGTCAAACTCTATCCGTATGCGTTTCTGATCGTTCGTGCTATTTTAGGGGTTGGGCATCTATCACGGAAGTGGTCCTGCCTTAAGCGGAACCCGAGAGGTTCCCTGGCGTTAACTGCTGTCCGTTCTTTTGTGTACGAGTTACGAGAATGCGGACAGGGTTTATGCAATGTTAGAGATGGCAGGAGAGAAAAACCGCCTTCAGAGGTGGGGAACTTCGCTGCGATCTTTGCTAGCCTAGTCATGTACGTGGAATCGAAAGCAGCTTTGCACCACTGCCTCTGAGGGTCTGCCAAAGTAAATATCAAGTACGTGCAGCTCGTGTACTGTACTATGGCCCGAGGCAAGTTCAGAACACATAGCCTACAATAATAACAGTTTGACGCTGTCTTCCACAAACGTTATGCTCACCCTGATAAGGCAGTGTTCGCACATACAGAGAGCACCGATCTGGAGCTCACATCCACTACTAGTAGTTCTCGAGAGTTGACTTGCCATCTGGAAGTGACAACGGCTCTTTGACAAACATACGTCCCATTTTGGAAGTTCTAGCGTCCCACGCCACAGCCACACTCTTATCTTCCTCCTCGTAGAATATTTATCTGATCCTGAAGTCGCTCGCATGCTAATATGCCTCGTCCTCAAATTGTCGCCCTTCTCATAGATTTGTCTGGCACACTACATATCGGCTCCGATCCAGTCCCTCGCGCAGTCTCCGCCGTCCAGAAACTGCGGCAATTGAACATTCCTTTCCGCTTCTGCACTAATACGAGTAAGGAGTCGACGAATGATCTAAAGGACCGCTTGCGGCGTATGGGCTTTGAAGTACGACCTGGCAATAACGGGGAGCAGGAAGAAGTCTGGACGAGTATAGGAGCAGTGAAGCGCGCCCTAACAAGCAAGGGCTTGAAGAAGCCGTACTTCATCCTGACTGAGTCTGCCATCCAAGAGTGCGCCTCAGCCCTCCCGTTTTACTCTCAAGCGTCCAATGACGACACTCAATCATACGACTCGGTTGTGGTCGGGCTTGCTCCGGAGCGTTTCACCTACGACACTCTCAATACAGCTTTCCGTACCCTCGTCTCCCCATCGCCCAGCCCAGTTCCCTTCCTCGCGACGCACAGAGCGAAATACATTCGCTCGCCCGATGGGGAACTCTCGCTCGGTCCTGGTCCTTTCGTAACGGCTTTGGAACACGCTTCCGGCGTGAACGTGGAAGTACTAGGCAAACCTTCGACAGAGTTCTTCCAGACCGTCGTCAGTAGTATGCAAATCCCCGATTCGGGAAGAATTGCTATTATCGGTGATGATATCGAAGCTGATCTAGGTGACGGGGCGGTCGAGTTGGGATTCTGGAGGGTATTAGGTGAGTTGATTCTATGCAGGACATACTCGAGAAGTTGATGCTGACGCTTTATGTTCCCAGTAAAAACCGGAAAGTATCGCCCTGGGGACGAGTCAAAACCAGGTGTCGTCCCTGCGGACGAAGTACAAGATTCATTTGCTGCGTTTGTGGACAGTCTGGTCGGAGGACAATGACCAATTGGGATGCCATCGCGCCCTTAGATTACAGACGAATAGATAATAGCGGTGAGCAGCTCTACATGACATAGCACAGTAATAACGTACGTATAAGTGGGAACGTGACGCTCATATCTGCTCATATATAGTGAACCTGCAAGGTAGCTGAACATCAATCCTGTTCCTATTATAGTGCTGTATTGCATGCGAACCCAGCCATCGCTTCCGTTCCTCAAGTCTTTCGTCCTCCGGCCGCTCTGTACTTTTCCGGGCCGGATCAACAAAAGCTAGAGGAATGCCAGGACCGTGGATTGAACACGGGACCTCCAGAACTTCAGTCTGTTGCTCTCCCAGCTGAGCTATCCCGGCGACCTGAGCATGCTGCCAATAATAACTCCTGTCATGCAAGAAGCGGAAATCTGTCACACTCAAACACCATCCGGTCTCATCCAGTGCGCTCAGCGAACAGCACAAGAGCGTAGGGTGCTAGATCTTCTGAGACCTTTGCTCGAGTCGGACGCCCATGGCTTGCAGGATCGATAGTGTGTAGGCTTGCCCAGTATATAGCAGCATTCGTGGAACGAGGGACGACAGTTATGTTGTCCTGTCAGTGATACCGTACCCAGTGTTATCATCGGTAGGGTACAGACCAGCCCTAAGTTTTCGCTCATCTCCACGCTTATACATTTGACTCAATCAAAATGCGCCCCTCCGTCCACCGAAATTGTTTGACCTGTGAATAGACGTCGGCCTCGCCTTTCATGAAGAAGTATCAGTGAACCGCACCTGTTATGAAACTAGATTCCTTCGATGCTAGGAAAGAGACAGCGTTCGCAATTTCCTCGGGCTCTCCGGGCCTTGCGAGTATCGCACGCGCTCCGAGCTAGCATGGCATTCAGATGGCGTATCAAGCGGAAACCGTTATCATGCACTAACCGATTTCACGTCGAGACCACGGCGCACCGCGTTGTGCACTGCGAGGAGAAAATTGTGAGCGGGTGATAATTGGTGTCATAGATTCTCGTGCACTTACTCATTGGCGTATCAATTAGGCCGGGTGCGTATGCATTGACCGTGATACCAAAGCGCCCGAATTATATGGCTGCAAACCAAGCAATGAGGTACCCACCCGAGGTCTTGTGATGGCGACTCACCGGCGGTTTGAGTTAGTGCTCGAACCGCAAATTTGCTCGCACAGTAAGCGGTCAACTCCGGCAGGCCTAGCTTCAGATGGTCAGAAACGTAAGTGCTGTCTCGATTATCGTACCCATTTTTCCTGCTACAGAAGAAGCACCTAATAATGCAACTTTTGAATTGTGGCTGTTGTATGATTCTCGGAATGCTACCTATTATCCTTCCTCCACGGTTCTGCGCAATCATGACCCGCGCAGCGGCTTTATAGCATAGGAATACTCCTTTGAAGTTGACCGAGGACATAGTATCTAAGTCTTCCAGTGTCGCTATAGGGATTTCAGGATGCAGGGAAAATACAGCCGGTTACATACGTACTCTCCAGGAACGATTTTTTGATGGCTATGCCAGCATTAGCCACCATCTATGAACAGGTAAGCGTTGCATCCCTTTCGAATTGTGATTTGTCGCTTACCACATCGAGTCCACCTAGCTTGCCCGCAACGATATCGACCATGTTGCTCACATCTTTCTCTACTGCCACATCAGCGTGCAACGCCATGGCGGTCCGACCGTGCGCCTGTATGTCTTGTACTACAGCCTCGAGCCCAGGCTGCTTCGACGGGAGGTCACAGACAGCGACGTTCATGCCGTCCTTCGCGAACCTAAGAGCGATGGCACGCCCAATTCCCTGCGCGGCACCGGTGACTATCGCAACTCGACGGAAACTCATGTATGGTTCGGACTGAGGGAAATGGGAGGAGCGGTGAATACAGTTCTTTCAACAGGTTCTCATATGAAGGTGAGCTTAGGAGACAGCAAGACCCTGCTCAGCTTCGAAGATCGTCGTGTTTTTTTCAGACCCTAGTGTCATATTAGAATCTGTCAAGCCCTATACGTAGAAGATTCCCTTATAGAAAGCACCGAGCCGAAAGCACGAGAGACGCTGTCAGACACGGGACCCCACACGTGTCGGTCAAGGAACCCTATGTGCCATGGCACTGATTGCTAGTGCTAGAAGCGGAGGGAGATTGGGCACTTCTGTACGTACCTGCAAGGCGTGACACGGACAATGCGGCGCGAACGTCAATAATATCGCCAATTCCAGAGATAGTGAAAATGGTACTAACCGCTCCTTGCCCTCTCAGACGAGCCAAAGACGAGCTGTACAGTATCCTGAGAAGCAAGCAAGGCCTGCGGGTGCTCGACTAGCCTTCGCTCCAGATGATAGCCTGAGGGACTGCCAGACAGAGGCAAGACGAGTCGTTTCCCTCTGTCGAGGCATTTAATTTGCACGAGCAACCGATGGCCAGATAGGAGACAGCGTTCGCAACATCATCGGGCTCCCCAATTTGCTCAAGTATTGCCTTCGCTTTCAGCTAGACTGGCATTCAGCCGGTGAACCAAGCTAGAAAAGAACTTCGACTTACTGGTTCGACGTCGAGACCTCTACCGGCCACGCTACGCATTTGGACCGAGTAAGCCTTGAAGTCGCAGGTACACACTCGATGTCGTTACTGGGACACCTACACATCGGCGTATTGACGAAACCCGGTGCAAACGCATTGACTGTGTTGCCACAGCGCCCGAATTCGACAGCTGCCATCCTGACGATAAGATCTCGCTCAAGAATCTCATAGAGATCTCTGACCTGCAGTTTGAGTCAGTGCTCGAACGGCAAATTCGCTCGATCAATAAGCGGTCAGTCCCGGGGTGCCTAACGAAAACAAGGTGAGGAAAGAAAGTTTAGACGGACATCTGCATACCCATTTTTTCCCGCTACAGGAAGCGCCTGTGACGACATAAGGTATGAGTCACGGCGCTAAGACAATGTCCAGAAGGCAACCTATGATCCTTCCAACTCGATTCTGAGCGATCAGGACCCTTCCAGCGGCCTTGTAGCGTAGGAATACCCCTTTGAAATTGACCGAAGAGATAGTGGCGCTATAGCGATGTAAGCGCACAAGAGAGAGTCTGACGGGCTACATATGTACATACTGTCAAGGAAGGGTTTTGCGACGGTTACCCCGGCATTGGCAACCATCTATGAACTTGAAGCTCAGGACATGCAGTTAGGCGTGATATTGCAGGCCTACCACATCAAGTCCACCTGGTTTGTCTGCAATAGTCTCAACCATGTTGTTCAAATCCTTCTCCACTCTAACGTCCGCTTGTACGGCCATGGATGCTCGACCTTGAGCTTTGATGTCCTGCGCCACGGCCTCGAGCTCGGACTGCTGGGCTGGGATATCGGAGACAGCAACGTTCAAGCCGTCCCTAGCCAGCCTCAGAGCAATGGCACGCCCGAAGCCCTGCGCCGCCCCTGTTACTGTTGCGACGCGGCTCAGACTCATGTCAGACTGGTGGGTAGTGTGTCAGGAAACTATGGACACTTCACCCTTTTTGTAGTGTGTATGAATACTCGACATAGGTTCATCAGAGAACACGACGTTACCGCCATCCCGCATCTACCGTATGTTGTTCTTCCAAGTATCTTCAGCCCGATTAGAATCCGCAGGCCATTCAGTTCTATGAGTTACGATCCCCCGTGGTAGAACAGAATAATAGAAAAGCGGCAGAAAAGAAGAGGAAATCGGCTCGAGAAGCTACGCGTGCTAAGGTCCGAATTTGAATCTTGTGTGCTGCCATAGGAGGATAGCCATCTCTAATGACGCGAAATAAGTACTACACTTCGATGCACTCAGCCCCATTAAACGTCCTACGCGTTGAGAGCGATATAGAACGTACCAGGGAGTGCTCCTGGCGACCTTGAACGAAGGATCTTCTTCCCTAGGACTGCGTTAAGCACTATTGGATCGGACGAACACCCGCGAACGTGACACGCATGGGCTAAGACAAGGCAACGATGCCACATAAGAGTCTCACGAAAATGATCAGTCTGAGGACGGTAGGAGGAAACCGAAACCTTCAGATTCTGCCACCTTCAGTACAGGTCTGGCTTGCAGCTATTCGGCACGAAAACGCACACTGGGACCATCCTCGAGTTTCGACTTCGGATGTTGTCCAGGTAAAGGCAGAACAATGCTTACTGATCCCCACGGTCGCTTGATTTTGCGTTCTGCGTCGTTCCTTCGTTCCCGACTCCTGTGGGTCAGACTCTTGTTTGCTCCTTGTTCATACATCCAAACGCTTATCCCCACCACCACGCTAGAGACAAACCTCACGATGTATAGATAACGCTGCAGAGAATCTTAGGAAAAGTACCCAACCCGAGAACATGATAAGCTACACTTCGGGAGTTACAGTATTTGAGGCCAGGCAGAAGATTGTTACGAAAGGTAATTTCCAGCCAATCAGTTCCCTTTCGTACAATCTTTTGCCCGCCCCTAAAGACTGCAACTCCCGCAGTGGCTAGCTAGGTGCAGGGCGGCCAGCACTATTGGATATCATGGCCTGCCCGATCCATATTGCACCGCCCGCACCAACGACTTTTAAACTGGCATATTGCGTCGCTGATTCAACTTGAGTTCGATGTCTACACCTCCGAAGGTTTCCGCAACGAAAGCTCGGTCACTTTCAGGAATTGGGGCTTAGGTAAACCCGCATCGCCTCATCGGCACCTCCTGGATGAGCCAGCGATATCGCAGTCTACGCCGATGTCGAGACCCAGGAAAAGTTTAGCTCTTAATGATGTCGCGCGTGTCGCTGCCGTCTCTAAGGGGTCAATCCATATGAATCCCCAGACATACCAGATATTTAATCTCCCAGGACAACCACATAGAACGAACATATACGCACCGCTCCGTGATTCATCTGCCACGATCAAACATACCTACAAACGGTTTCCAGATTGTAGAAAACGATCGTTTGGCCGCATGTCGAACCAAGCCGTTGCCTTCCAGACCAGACCACGTAAATGACACAGAGTCAAAAACCTCGTTGCTTGAGCACGAGACGTTTTCCGGGTGCTTTCCTGAAAGTATCCCAGCCCGCGTCCTTATGCTTTATCGACCTCGACGGGGGTGACCGTTTTTGGTACCGTGTATAGGAGAGAAGCTATGCGATATCAGCTCGATATATAGACGCATGCAATGCTACGTCGATGTCAATGTCGAACGTCGAAAGACTCCTTTAGTTACGGAACAGGAAAGGTAAAATTCAGAGATGAAGGACGATATTTACGTCACCGATAACCTACGTAATATCATACTTGACATAACCCAGTTATCCGAAATGAGTCATATATAAAGCCGCGCAAAATCAATTTTTATTCTGGCACTCTCTGCCCACTACCGCCAACACCGTCCTCGACGATGCCGACGAATAAAACCTATCTTGACCCTTCCACTGCTCTCGAGCATCTGAAAACGTACCAGCGCTCCGATGGCCTGTCCGTGCAGGAGCTCATGAACTCGGAGATCCATGGTGGACTCACATATAACGATTTTCTTATGCTGCCTGGAAAGATCGATTTTGGCGCGCATGAAGTTGTGGTGGAGAGTAAGATTACACGCAACGTCGTGCTGAAGACGCCTTTTATGAGCAGTCCCATGGATACTGTCACAGAAGGGGACATGGCTATTGCTATGGCGGTGAGCTCCCTCGTCGACGATAGCTATAGTGGGATGAATTCAATGGTTGTGTTTGCGTCGATAGTTGCTGGGCGGCGTCGGCGTGATCCACCACAACCAGTCTCCTGCAGCGCAAGCGGAGATGGTTCGCCGCGTGAAGCGTCATGAAAACGGTTTTATCACGGATCCGGTTTGTCTTACGCCAGAGCACACGGTCTCGGACGTCTTGGAAATCAAGGAGAAGCAGGGTTTCTCCGGGATCCCTATCACTGGTGCGTTCTGCTCTAACTGTCATTCTTAACGATGATAAACCATTATATAACCTTCGTCCTTCCGAGTAACGCGTTTCTCGTGTGATCTGCGGATATCTTTATAACCTATTATCTGACTCAACTATCGTCTGTGCCTTACGTATGACTCACATGCTCTCCAGACACCGGAAAGCTCGGCGGCAAGCTGCTCGGTATCGTCACGAATCGCGACATTCAATTCCGCGACCCCGACGTGCCGCTCAAGGAAGTCATGACCACGCAGCTCGTCACTGCGTACGAAGGCATCACGCTCACCGAGGCGAACGAAATCCTTCGGGACTCCAAAAAGGGAAAGCTGCCCATCATCGACCGCTCGGGCCGGCTCAACTCGCTCCTTGCGCGCTCGGATCTGTTGAAGAACGAGACGTACCCGCTCGCGTCGAAGCTGCCCGAGAGCAAGCAGCTGTACGCGGCCGCGGCGATCGGCACGCGCCCTGCGGACCGCGAGCGGCTCGCCGCGCTCGTCGAGGCAGGGCTCGACATCGTTGTGCTCGACTCGAGTCAGGGCAACTCGGTCTTCCAGATTGAGATGCTCAAGTACGTCAAGCAGACGTACCCGCACCTTGAGGTCATCGCGGGTAACGTTGTCACGCGCGAGCAGGCCGCGAGCCTCATCGCCGCGGGCGCGGATGGCCTGCGCGTCGGCATGGGCTCCGGCTCGATTTGTATTACGCAGGAGGTGATGGCCGTCGGCCGCCCCCAGGCCACCGCGGTATACGCCGTCGCGGAGTTTGCGAATAAATTTGGCGTGCCAGTGATTGCTGATGGTGGAATCTCTAATGTTGGGCATATCGTGAAGGCCCTGTCTCTGGGCGCAGGCGCGGTAATGATGGGCGGGCTGCTCGCGGGAACGACGGAGGCTCCTGGCGAGTACTTCTACCATGAAGGTAAGCGGGTCAAGGCGTACCGTGGGATGGGCAGCTTGGTTCGTATATCCCCTATCTGCAAATGTCCCTGTTACTCATAAACGGGTGCAGGAGGCTATGGAGCAAGGCAAACCCTTGCCGCCCTCCGTACAAAGCCGTGGGTCAGGCTCCTCTGCATCAAAGCAGCCCCTCCCGCGCAAGACCTCCACGCACGAGAACGCCGCGACCGCGCGGTACTTCTCCGAGTCGTCCGCAGTCAAGGTCGCGCAGGGCGTCTCCGGGGACGTCCAGGACAAGGGGTCCGTCAAGCAGTTCCTGCCGTATCTGTACACTGGTGTCCAGCACAGCCTGCAGGACATCGGCGTCAGGAGCGTGGCGGAGCTGCAGGAGGGTGTTAGGGTCGGTAAGGTCCGTTTCGAGCTGCGGACTGCGAGCGCGCAGGTCGAGGGTGGCGTGCATGGTTTGAACTCGTGAGTGCCGCAGCTTCTGTCTCATCGACGTCTGTTGCTGATCGTACTTCTACACCATAGGTACACTAAGCGTCTGTTTGCATAATTCGTCACGGTCAACTTGGTTCTTCGGAGGCACACATGGGCCTGTAATTCTTCAATCTTATGTAGCCATATAAGTGTATGTTCTATGTCTGCTCAAATCAGCATATCGTCTGCTCGTGTCTTTGCAGCTCTTCCCATCGCACATCAACGTCTCTGCTTACGATGAGAAATGCCAGTTTTCATCGTCCCATCATCTCGGGGAAGGAAATGACGATTTGCCCAAGTCCCATTGGGAGTTTGCTAATTGTCCGTACGCCGAGCGCTCGGTATTCCAGAGGCTCTGAATCTCAATGTCGCCCTACTCTCGCCATCACGTCGCAAGCAGACGAGTATTCCATATAGCGGACTCCTCCACGAGTGAGGGTGAAGGGTTTGGCTCGTCCAGGGTACACTGCCTTACACCTTGCGACGCACTCTGGGAACCACCGGATCCGACAGGCTATGGGAATATTGTCTACGCGGTTTATACAAACGAGTAGCAGGCCGTATAAGACGCTTGTGCAGTGTTCTGTCAACCAGTAGTAGCTCAACTTGAAGGGATGAACCCAACGTTCTTCGTCGTTCTTCATTCAGCCGCTCTAGCGTGCGCACACACAATATTTCAGGTACGCCAACATCACCACTTGATGAGCCGCTGGATCACCGTCATTCCCGGTGGTAGAGGGTATATGTGGACGGCGTTGGCGAAGGACATCTGTCCGGGATACGGATTCCCGAGTCCAACTGGGCGAGTAGTGCATCCCTCACAGGACGACCTCGAGCTCACCTCTGCGACACATAGCCTATCATGGATCTCTCTTCGAATGGTACTTGGTTTCCCGTTTTCCATACGGAACATTGCATGACGAATGTTTCTAGATATTATCTGTAACGGCGGCGTAAATCCCTACCACGAACCCGTGTCCCTCGCCATCATCCAAGTGCCCGCAGGGTCGACCATCACAGCCGAATGGCACCCCACCATAGACGACGTCAACACCACCGAGTCAATCCGGCCTGACCACAAAGGCCCCGTCATCGCATACCTGTACGTGCTCCCTCTGCTCTCCCGCTTTCCTTCTGCTCACCACCTGCGTAGTGCAAAAGTCCCGGATGCCCTCCAAACAGACGTAGCAGGTCTCAGTTGGTTCAAATTCTACGAAGACGGACTGTCCGACGACGGCAGCTGGGCAACCGACCGGCTCATCGCCAACGCGGGCAAAGTCAACTTTACCATCCCCAGCTGTATCCAGCCCGGCGCCTACCTGCTGCGACACGAAATCATCGCCGTGCATAAAGCTCAGACGTACCCAGGAGCTCAATTCTACGTACGTACACTCCTCACGATCTTCGTCTTCGAGGTAGAGACAGCTGCTACCCCGCAGATGGAGTGCGCTCAGCTGAATATCACCGGTCCCGGCTCGGTCGTTCCCTCGCCAACCGCGACCTTTCCCGGTGCCTATGGGAGCACGGACCCTGGTATCACTGTCGACATTGAACGATTGATAAACTACACCGTTCCAGGTATGCCGGCAGAGGGTTAAAGGTCGTCCCATCAGCTGATGTCGCGTAACAGGCCCGTCTCTCTTTAGGTGTAAAGGGACTTCAGATTTCTTGCGTTAAGGACGATTAGGGGATCGCGGGCTGGTTCACTTAGAAGAATCGTGTTGTGAAAATAATATAACATTGCACTAGATTTACAATTGCGTACAATAATGCCAACGATAACAAACAGCCACACAAAGGCATAACCGCTCGACAAAATGAGATCACTACTCTAAATGCACGAGTCCATCCATCCACTCCTTTCACCTCGTTGATATCACCATCCTCATCCAGCCTGCTCTCAATGACCCCTCCTTCCACGCCCCCCGCTCCTTCCAAACTGAAATTGGAATCCACCGGGGCCACCGCCAAAGAACTCTGCGAACGGGTGTCCCTCGCTGAACGCAAACTGCGCCCCGCCGCCGGGGTGGAAGCCGAACGGCGAGCCGCCCTGCTGGAAGGGATGCCCGCCCTGCTGGGACATCGGATCGTTGGGATCGTCGCCCGCGTCGAACCGAGCGCGCAATTCTGCCAGCGCGAAAAGAAAAATATTCGTCAGCATTGCGTTATAGGGAGGCCAGTGTACCAATACGAGAGAAGGGAATGTACCTGGGTTGGAGAGCACCTCGTACGCCTCGTTGACGGCTGCCATTTTAGCTTCGCTACCGCCTTTGTCTGGGTGGGCTTTCATTGTCGCTTTGCGACTGCGCATTCGTATATAAATAGTCAGAGCACTGAGTTGCTAAATTGTAAAGGTGGCAAACGAGTACGCACTAGGCTTTCTTGATCGTCTTCTGGTCCGCATCCCTTGCAACACCCAGAACCTTGTAATAGTCCTTCTGCTTCGACTGTTTCAGGAGCTTCTGAGCCTTCTGCAACGACTGCATCACCTGCAAATGTGAATGTAATGCGTCAGCGTACTGTGTGCACGCACAGCCTCCAGTGAAAATCAGACGCACTTCACGATCGCTCCTCCCGGTTGCCTCGAACGCCTTCTCGAGCACCCTCACAGCTTCCTCCCACTCTTCCTTGACGAGCAATGCCTCTCCGCGGCCCACCAGGCCGATAGCATCATCCTCCATACCCTTCATACCTATGGATTTCCCTTAACTGCTGGTATTCTCGTTTCAGCAACTATAGCACCCACCTAGCAGGCTCGCGCAGTACGTCTCACCCTCCTTGGCCTTCCCAAGCTTTGTATACGCCCGACACGCGCTGCGATACAGCTCCGCGAGCCTCGGACTGCTCTTCATCGGCTGCAAACTGCTAGGCAGCTCCTCCTTCTCGAAGTGCTCCTTCACAGCTTCCTCAAACTCGCTGATCAACCCTCCCTTGCCTGTGCTCTTCTTCGGTACGAGGAGGTTGATCAAGCCGTACCACTTCGAGTCGGCTTCGTATGAAGACAGCTTGTCCGTGGACTTTGCCAAGGTCTTAACCAGCCGCCGCGCAGAGAAGCACGGTTTCGAGTCGGGGTCGTAGTGCAGGCATTGTTTCAGCGTGGACAGCGCGGACTCGGTCGAAGTGGGAGGGAGCAGGAAGTACGTCAGTCGGAAGATGCGCATGTACAGCGGTGTCGAGGCGGACGTTAGATGGGTGATTCGACTGCATGCTCATTTAGTAAGGCAGAAAAGTTAGATGCATAGGTCCACTTACGTCAGGTCCCCCACCGCGCTTTCCACGTCACCAGCCTGCAACGAGCACTGTACCCTCAGCTGCCTCAGGTCGACAGAGTGCGTAGCCGTCCGCAGCGCAATGCTGCTCTCCTCCTCGCACAGCGTCCACAGGTGTGACTTGGCCGCCTGTCGCGCCTTCTTCTCCGCCGACTCCCCCTCGCTCACGCTCATCATGATCTCCATCGCCTCCGGGTCGCTCGCCTTCTTGGCCTTCCCGTACTGGGCCAGGGACGCCCTGGCCTCGGCCCAGTGACCCGAGAGAGCATGGATGCGCGCCTTGACGAGGTGCGCCTTGTCAAAGGTATTGTTCGTCAGTTCCAGCACCTTGTCGAGGTCCGACAACGCCTGCGGGTATCGCGAGAGGGAGAGGTAGGCGGTGGCGCGGCGGTAGTAGAGGAGGTAATCGAGAGGGGATTGCTCTACCAGTCAAGTCAGTTATCTGTCCAGGTGTGAAGTCGTGTAGCGCACCGATTGCTTCCGAGTATATTCGTGACGCTTCGTTAAACTGCCCTGCAGAGAAGAGTGTATTCGCGCGGTTGATCAAGGGCAGCAGCCCTGGCGGGTACAATGCCGATCCACTACTGGGGTCGGCGAGGATGGCATGAGGGAATGCAAGGAGAACTAGGGCCGCTAGCTTCGTAAATAACACCATGTTCCGTTGCGCGAGACGTCGCCGGCTCAAAAGAGCGAGGTAGCCAGATCTTAGAGAAGAGGAGAATGGTCAGAACTGGTTGAACTGTCGGGAGCGGTTGCGAACTTACATCTCAAGGACACGTTGCGTTTCCCACGATATGTTTATATCCTCGGTGTCGACGCAAGCCACTCAAGGCGAATCAGGTCAGACTCTATCCAAAGTCAGTGAACGGAATCCACGGCTCCCAGAACAAGGCTAGCTGTGCGTTTTGGCCAGATTCTCATTCGTTCAGTACTAGTGCGGTGAGCGGGGACTTGCTTGGGCGACGATGGCGGGATGAGGGGAGAGGAGAGGGGAGAATGTCAGTTAGGAGGCAGCCCGACGCTCTTATATAGGTTTTCTGAAGAGTCAAAGGAAATGAAGTGTCACTTGGGCACTTCTACGAAGGAAGTTAGAGAACATATACTGCTTTGGGTAGTACTAGCTCCATATAAGGCAATGATGATCGGAGCCACAGCCACTTCTCGTCGTCGTGATCAGCTGAATCCGAACCAATGCGAACCATCGTCGACATGGCGGAGCTTCGAATGATAAATCACTGCAGACCTTCAAATTAAATTACTACTAGAGCTGTGACTACGTCAGGAGCAAGCTCGAGCTCGTCCTACGCGATATAACAATTCTGACGGAGGCGTCATTTATTGGCGTCGGGAGCATCTGCGATTGCATATGCCTCCCGTTACATATCTAAAAAAATCAAAAATCGTTGAGAGAGGGTCAAAACGTGATTCTTCCGAGTCCTGACGATATCCGACTGACGCGGCCCCGCCCAACACTACTCCTGCGGTAGATACCCTCCACGAGGGCGACGCAGCAGGATAGGATCTGGTCTGCATCATATAGCGGGAGGTACAACGCCGCGAACATTCTCTTCCTGTTTCCTATTCTTCTTGAATTTTTTTCCAAATCACCAGACGGGAGGTGAGGTCGCTGGACCAGACCAACCTCAACAAGGTTATTGCGCCAGTACTTGCCCCATCAAACATCTCTCCTGTACCGTCGTCACCCGGTAATTGCCGCACATTTGTCGCTTGGATATTAAAGGAATTTATTCCCTTCCAAGAACATTTCGGGTGGATGGCGGCATTGACGACGCACGTCTCTAGTATCATATTTTCACTTTGGATGGAACACCCTTCCACGGCAGCATTCTATTCCAGCGCAATGCGACGTAAGGTCCCAACGAGAGGATACCGACCGGCGTGAGCCTGAGAGCGTATCTTCCGGGTCGGCTGCCGCCCAGACCGCCTTCGAGGTACAATAGCGCACCCCAGCTAAAGCCTATGACGGCGGGTAGAACTTGGCGAGAACCTCTCCCAGGTCCACATCCTTTTCCAAGGACGCAGCAAGCTCCCAGATGGATGACCAACTCCCTCGATCCGATGCAGTAAGATAGGCATCCGGGTCGAGGAAAGGGAAAATGCCGACCAAATACCTGGCGATGGCCTCCTTGGCATCTTCTGGGACGGAGACAGCTGGAAACGCCAGTATCTGCCCCCGGTAACAGAAGTTGGGAAGCGCAGCAGGGACTGGGACTGACGGATCTATGGGTAGGCCGAGGTGCAGAATCAAAGGACACCTGCGAACGACCTCCGACAAACATCCGATGCTGAGGTCCGGGGCACCCGGGCCCACGATGATAGACAGGAGCACCATATGGGGCCACGCCGCGATAATGGGCAAGAAATCGCTTTCTTCGAAAGGAATCGTGATAAATGGTGCCGTCTTGATGCCCAGAACCTCGAGACGAGGTAACTTCGTCAGAGGGCGCAGGACGTCCTCTACCAACCACTCCACGGGTTCTTCGTCGTGCGGGAGACTCGCGAAGGCCGTGAAATGCGTGTAAAGCACTTCGAGGTTGGGGAATCGCGAGATAAAGTCGTAAATAAACTTGTGTTCGCCAATGGCGCCACCCTCTTCCGCCCAGCATGCGCAGGATAGACAGGTCAGCTTCTCCGCCATGAGATACAGGAGCCCGCGCGTAACCGACCACATATTTCCCGCGATATCCAGAGTCACCAACGATGGTAGTCCGACTGTGGTTCCGACGAGCAATGAGTCTCAGGCGTCTTCCAATTCGACGCCAAGGGTTGTGAGATTTTGCATGCCTGACAGGGCCTGGAACGCGTCCCAGCCGATACCCTGTGTTAGACGGAGTGAGCGCAGATTTCTGAGTCTCGGCACTTGCATCAGGGCGTGTTATGATAGAATATTCAATATTCCATTCGCCCACATGGAACTCCCGCAACTCGGGGGTGCTCTTCACGAGGGAAGCCATGAGAAAGCCTAACGCCGGATCCTCGCAGAGGTCGCTGCCGATGTCGCTGTCGCCGATATGGGCGCCAGCGAGTGGAGGGTTAACATGCAAAGAAACTTCATGGCGAGTGGGGGTCGGTCGAGGGAGGCATATGATTCTCCTGAGGTTCGGCAAGAGAGGTGCGGGGAACGTCTCGCATAAAAATCGAACGACAGACTCGTCAATTCCATGACTCTCGTGCGAGGCGCTTGTAAAAACTACCTCCCGGATTCTCCGTGCATACCTACGGAAGGTCTGACGATCTTTGGAAGTAATAGGGCGGTCCACACGCTAGACATGCCTACAGTTAAATAGGGTGTTGCCAGTATACAGTTATACTCAATGAATCTCACAAAAGTATCCTTCTTTTTACGGGTTCAGCAAGGAGCAGAACAAGGGGAGCGATTCCATCCAGTCTTCGCCACAATGCATCGAGCGCAGGCCCGCAGAAGTCGCGGCAAGTGAGAGCGGCACAGAAAAGAGAACGCCTCGACGACGACTCTGAGATGACTAGTTGACAATGATTTCGTGTAGAACATCGTGCATGCGGAGGGCAACATGCATATTGAAGAAAGAGATACAGCCCCTGAGTGGACGGGATTTTGGTCAATTTCCCTTTTCGGTAGTTATGTCATTCATTCTATGTAATACTTAGATTCGCACTTAGCTTTCCGGTCCTTACTTTCAGTTTGTTCCCCTACCTTCTCAAAACCCTCAGGCTCTACATCTACTGTCCACTGGAAGGGTCGTAGTCTTACATAGACAGGTTGTAGGTATGGTTGATGGACTGTTGGCAATAGGAGCTTCGGCCGAAGACTCCTCGGAGTCGACTCAGTCGAGCGACATATATCCCGCAGCACCGCCGACTGACACCGTCTTCAGAGAGGACCACACAATATTGTTCCCCCCTAAGTTTTTAGACTTTGAATTGAATCGGACAGCTCACCGACTTGTACCATACTACAGGATCGCTGCGACCTGCACGTATCCGATATACTTCCATGCCACGCCCGATATACTGTACAACTGATAATTCCGTCTCAGATAACTGAATGCGTGCCTGCGCTCGCAGAATGGCTAGTACCGCTGGAAAGCGCATGTCCGCGGAAGTGAGACGCGCTGCTCCCCTCTTTGCCCGCTGAGTGGGACCGAACACGGACATGTCCACGATGGGACGGCGAGCCACGCCCTCCTCACGTCATCAACATACTCACTGACGTGGGATCAGCCTTGCACCTGGCTCTATTTTGCGCACTAGTCCGTTTGAAGTGTCGACAGGACTACGATATTGTTCCATTATAATTTACAAAAGTTTGCAGAATTTTCGATGGTGCAACAGTTGGAAGTGGCCCCCTCTATTGCCCTCTGGAGATGCCACAGACATACCAGTCTGTAAGTAAGCAGTCTCTATAAGTCGGTGTGAATACTGCAGTCGAGCCAGCCCTAATCCCGTATCTAGATAGAACCCGAAGCTTGATCCCGATCTGAAGATAATCATAGCGATAGACTAAGCAAATCCGATGAAGGATGCCCTTGCTGAGAAAATCAGGGTCGCTGACATCGGGTTGTCGAGCTTGCCTTGGTCAGAAAATGGAATTTGTTGTTGACGGGAGGTCGCATCGTTGCCTATGTCAACACGCAGATCAAGCACGGAAGACAGTACGGACCTTCGTGCACAATGCTGCAATTGATTTACACGGCATCCTCAGTCAAGCCCGTGCTACTGACATGCTGACTTGAATTGCTAGGCTGCCACCTCATTTGTACGGATTCTCAATATTCGTACCAGCAAATTTTCCGCGTCCTTCATTCGCTCTTCTCTGTGTCGAGATGTTCGTTCCCGAAGCGGTTACCTCTAGAAGTCAGGTGGCATAACTTCGCGAAGGGCGTATCGGGATCGGGAGTCTCATCGGCGATTGTGCCGAGCTTCTCCAAGGTTTGTCTGCATCGAGCCAAACAGACACAAAGGCGCAAATTGCCACAGCGATATACCAGGTAAGTGCCTGCACAGAAGAGAGGCGACTTCCTGGCGGTCCAGTACGATTCGCGAATTAGTCATAGCGACCGTCGACCTATAAGCCTGTACGTTGGCTGTTCGATCAATATCGTCGGTGAGCTATTTGCCTGGCTATTTCTCGGTTCTCCCGTTGGATGCCATGTAAGAGCTAAGTCCTGGGGTACATAGACCCTGTGACCTTTCATTCATCAGATGTGTGGTTTCACTCGGCGAAATAAAACGCATTATAGCCACGGAACTTCCTTCCTTGAATTACCTCCGCGGGCGGTTGCTTACGGCCGACACCTGTGTTGTCTGGCAAGTCACCGTTGGGGCCGCCTAATGGCAATTCATCCAAAGCTACCGACTCAAGCTCGCTAAGTTCCCCGTTCCTTCTTGTACCTCGTTAATTGGGGTAACTATGCCTAAGGTATTCGCTTTCGCATCGACGGCGGCTAGGTACAACGTGGTCGCAAATTGCAACTCGTCGCAGATCGTCGAACATAGCGTGAGTGCGCGTTGTTCCCACGCGGATGGCCAGGATACTTGTG
This sequence comes from Gloeophyllum trabeum ATCC 11539, assembly GCF_000344685.1. Classification (NCBI taxonomy): domain Eukaryota; kingdom Fungi; phylum Basidiomycota; class Agaricomycetes; order Gloeophyllales; family Gloeophyllaceae; genus Gloeophyllum; species Gloeophyllum trabeum. The sequence goes on along the minus strand of NW_006920411.1, from coordinate 3,224,866 downwards.
TAGTATCTTAGAGCCGCGGTGATCCATGGGCCTCAGTCTACTCCAGTCCTTACGTTCTCTACCCAACGGACATACCCGGGAACCCCATCGGAATACCATCGAATACCCGTTGATGGCGGACAAGTTGTAACCAGCCGTCATCTTCTTGAGCAGGAGCCAACTACTTGGATGCTCTGACTTCGTTTCGAGGGATTGTGGATAGACGCATGCGGCGATTGACGTAGGTGCCAGAGCTTCGAGACGCGCGTAGGGTCAGCGGCGATGCAAGGTTTCGTTCCTGAAACTCGCTAAACCACAGGGAATCTGAGGGCTTCAATGAGAGTGTATCCGAGTGAACTCCGTCATCCACAGTTCGGATCCCACGCCATCCCAATGATTGGACTCAGCGACTCGGATATGCATTGCAAGCGTGGACTTTACAAGACAGCGTCTAGGTAAGCGCGAGCCAAAGCCTGCCACAAGAAATTGTGTCCGACTGCTTCAGTACTTAGTCGGACAGCTCCAAGTCAGAAAAATCATCGGCTTTTACTCCGGTACCTAAGAAAATTGAACAAGGGGGTGCGGTGAGGACGGTATTTTTGTGGGCAATCGAAAAATGATAATTCACCGGAACGACGCAGCTGAGGCGGCAAGATATTTGATGAAAGACTTCGTGCTTCGTGATAGGAGGACCCTGAACGATGCAGCGATCTCGGACTGTAGGGTTCTTCCTCCTCCTTCTCACCAACACTCGGAGAGTAGGGTGCACTATGGAGTGAGACGCCATGATCTTGGCGATGAGTGCTGCAAGCCTCTCGTCTACGCCGCGTAGATCGACCTCCAGGCCTTGAGCGCGCTCGGGGTAAACCGTTTGCTAGTGCAATATGGTTACGATAGTGCCTGCGCATATTCGAGTTAACATTGAATAAGCGTCCACACTGGGGCCAGTCGCATCTGAAAGCTGGTCCGCGGCGAGGTAAGCATCTAACATATTGATCTGGCTAACAGACAATGCTCACGCTTGGCTCCGGTATGTGTCGTCTCGTGGATCCGGAGACTACTAGGTCGATTGAATTTCTTATGACAGATGCTGCAAGTATGTCTTCTCGCCTCATCCCACATCTCAAGCTTGGCGGGCATCGGGAGTGAGTACGACTTGACATCACTGTGATAATGATGGTTTTTGTACGAGTTGGACGGTGAAGATGGGCTCTTTTCTCGGGATAAACCGGACGCACTCTCCTCGTTGAGTCCAGTGTGACTTCGCGTCTGCTGCCGTGGCCGGTCGACAACATCGCTAATCCAGAAGGTTTGCTCGAAGCTGTGCCGCCTCCTCTCCAGTTCGGTGCAGAGGCTGACACTTGTCGACCGCGTGACATTTAAATCTTCATGTCGGCCAACAGGTGCGAACGGTTCCTGAGACTGAGAAGGACTGCAACGCGATTCCTGTCTCTGCAATGATTCCTGAATATCATCCAAGCGCAGGGCGGTGTCTTCATCCATGGAGTTGGACGTCGCCTGCGGCCCGTCGAGGAATTCTGCTGCGAGAGTGAGAAAGGTTGCGGACGAGTTGTCGCCGTTAAAAATCAAAGCTTCGCGGGACGTACTGGAAATGAACGCTTCTGGTGACGCAGATCGGCGTTTTGGCTGCGGCACGCAGTTCCTACAGTGACAAGTATCTACTTGCACCCACTCCTTGCCATACAGATGGCTATTAAGATGCTCTAGGGCAGAACGACGCATTAGACGGCATCATTCAATAACCACGGACAATCTCACCAGGAAACAACTCTCGTATGCCAGGTAAACGACTCATTGATGTGCTGCAGAATCGAAGTCGCCTGTGTAGAATGTGAGCAGTCCAAGGAGGAATTATGATTGAGAATCTCATACGGGTTCGACGAGGAGGCTACGCTCACAATCAACGTGCCTCCAGCGTATCACGGGCTAAGATGAGGAGGGCAACAAGATTGGGATGGGCTTTATTAGGTGCTAGCACCTGAGGGGTACATTGATAACCGTGTGACTCCGAGCGATACGGATGAGATAGGCTTAACGCGCTTCGTAATGGGGATGTCAGGTCTACCACTCGGATCGACTGATTCGGTGGCAATGGATCGTCAATGGATCCGTGCCTAAGGATGTGCAAGCCCTGAGAATGTTATCGCGGTTTGGGTCTAATTTTCTAATATTCGACGATCAACGCCTCGGGTCCGCCATCAATTCTAGACATTGTCAGGAGGGATGGAGAGGCCCTAACAGGGTGGTGGGATTGACGTACCAGGATGGGTATTGATAGTCCTTGAGTCCCAGAATAAGAGTCCTAATCACTGGATGCGCTCAAATGCCACGTCAGTCGAGATCATGCCATCACAACCACTGTTGTGGTCGATGTTGGGCTGGCTGCTTCGCGACTTCCTCCTTTGTGACTGATTACTTCATACAAGTCGGTGCGGCGACGTCCTTCAAGACTGTCGCGGATGCGAGCACAGAGGACATGTTACCGTGATGCGTCTTCGTTGCAGCGCTTCTAGGTTCCATTCATTGTAAGTTCCGTCAAGATGCCTTCTCCGGGGTCTGCCGAGTTTCTACATTCAAAATGTCTTAAAAGCTTGAGTACCGGAAGGAGGAGAAGTGGTTCAGTGGATCATAGGGGAGGTCCGAGCACATACACCGTCCAAAGCAGTAGCTGGGTCCGGTGTACATCGTTTCCGGATCTATGAAAAAGTGCTGGATGGCAGATCATGGCGTGATGCAGTAAGTGTGCATGGAAACGCACTGGAATGTACGTGTGGTCGCGCGGAGCTCCCAAGCATTTGATACAGGTAGACGAACCGGGAAGTGAAACTTTGGAACTCGGCCCGGACATCCACTCGCCCTGCCCGTATGGAATGGCGATTGTGCGAGCTAAGCTCTGGCGCGAAGATGCAGACTCAAAATTAGCGTAAGTCTGGTCAGGCAGGTATCCATGTCGAGTAAGTCTGCGTTATTTTGCGGATGCTTGAACCAGTATAAGCGAAGCTGTCCAAACAGTATGGTTGATGATACTCAGTGATGGCTGGGAGGTTAGCTTCACTACTCGTAAGGAACGTCGTAGACAGTGCGCCGCAAATTGGCTCCGAGTTACTCAGCGTCGGCGGCGCGGGACTGTCTGGCCCGGTGGACAATGAGACAGCTGGGCTGGAATGAAGACCACGACATGTCCGATCACGAGAGAACATCATAGACCTAGAATTCGGGGGGATCGCCTATGTTTAAGGATGGTCATTCTAATATCTTCTACGTCCTTGGAGTCATTGGGGATGAACTCTTATTGCAGTGCCTATGAAGACTGTTGCTATGCTACAAGAATTAGCTATGGCCAAGGGATGAAAAATTAACGTACGAGAGGCAGCAAGCAAAGAGATAGATACAACGGCTCGACGTACCATGTGACAAGCTGGAGCTCTTTGCCCTGAGCCCTTGCTTCTTGAGACGCGAAACGTTCGCTAGCAAATGGCTTAATGGGGTATGCCGAAGCGAAGGACCGTGGATCTATTGCAGTTGGTTTAAAGCGCTCGATGAGGCACTCCAATCGTCCTAGATCAGAGCAGTCTCGTCGAGTATCGGGTGATCAGCCGTACGTATAGACCGACTGCTCCTCGACCTCACCCACTTCCCATGATGGTATCGAGTCAGTCACGGCGTTTTGCGAGGCTCGTCCATGGTCCTCCAGCCAGCAAAGTATGCTTAGGTGTGCTTTCTAACCGCGGTGCGTTGCAGGATCCGATGTATTTTCCGCTGCTGCTTTATGACGAGCAACGAACAGGCGTATTATCCATAATGACGGGTTCACAGTTTGGGCGTGACAATGACCGCACGAATAGTCAGAGCTGCGTCACGAGGACGAGGCGGGACCAGAATTATCAGTGGCTGCTGTGCCACAGTGCAGCCCGTGGGATACGTCCCATAGGGTACGCGACCCCAAGGCCTATTCACCGACAACGGCATCTCCACGGAGGAGGAGTCGATGACGCATAATATGCAACGACTGGCTCATACAGAATCCACCGGTCGGCTGAAGCAATACTCCCCGCTGCAGTGGGAGGACTCGGCGGCCGTACGCAGATAGGCAGCTGAGAGGCCGATTATCATGAATAGCAGCCAGCTAGACCGATCTGGACAAGGAACCCCATCGTCCCGATGTATCGCGGGCAACACCGCGTGTTTCCTACCTCCGGTAGTTTCTCGGTGAGTGCCATGCCATTGCTAGCGAGTTGCAACCGCTGTCGTTCCAAGTACGTCAGTCCAAAGGCTATGGCTATCTGCAGCAACATTTACTGACCTCGTAACGCAGCCATCTGGAACATCGCGCCTTCAGGACTGTATGAACTCCTGTGAGAATATAAGCGGATGATTTGACTCGCAACGTCCCTGTCGAAGTCAGGGACTTCCGAAGCCAAAGCGGAGAGATGTACGATTCACTCACAAATAAAGCAAACCGCCACCGCTTCAGTACTCTGACACCGACAGAGCCCTGATCAGGTTTGTAACGTAGTTAGGCTTCCAAAAGTATATAAACGATTGCACTCTCTCGGTATCGGACATACCCGTTCAATCGCTTGGATTCGACGGGGTCCGAAACACTGGACTCTGCGCATTGTCATTATCGCAGTCTTGATATTGGTCCGTGTGCTATCCAATTGCGAGAGCAACTACCGATTGAGAGCGCTACACATAAGTCCGCTAGCAGGGGGCAGCTCAACATAATCAGGAGATTGCTCACAATCGATTGACGGTAGAGCACCATGCATTTGGTCCTGTCTGAGCGCGGCACAATGATCCGAACGTCCTAATGCTATTTATGTGAGCGATGGACGTACACCGGGATGTTATACATACACGCATTATACCCCATAGTTCTTCATCACATTCTGAAGCCTGCTCCCAATCGCTAGAGAAAGGGGTAGGGGTAGGTTTGGCCTGCCTGAGTAAACTCATGCTCGATGCGCCTATTCCTCTGCCGCAAGGGGTGAGCTATTCGTGCTGCGTCAAGCTACCCTCGAACCACGCCGCGTGAAAGAGTCCGGACGGATCTTGTATAAGTAGTGGCGTTGCAATGGGCACACAATAGTTGTGTTATGTTTCTGTCTCTGGGTAGATAGGTAACCATGAGTGAATAATGGGGCTGCATTTCATGCCTATAAAATCCCCGGTGGGCGGCCTCAGTACCCGGCGGGCCGCGAATATATATTCCTCGTTTTGCGGATGTATTTGGTTTTTCAGTGAGCCTGCAACAGGCTCGACCAAATACCAAGACGGTCAAAGAACACGGTGGCATGAGATACGTCGTGAAGTAAGCTTACTACATTCTACCGGTTGGCAGTTGCACCAGCGTCTCGCTTGGGATCAGCATGGACTGCCTGATGTGACTAGCACTATTAGTTAGCCTTCGTTTGTGAGCAGCGACAAGAAGGCCAACGATTGGAGATTATCTGGTCTCCGGATCCATGCAAATAATTTTGTAGTATTGTGCTTGTGAGTACGTCTTGTTAGTGTTGCTCCTGCAGTGAAGTTGCAGTGTTGCACAGTGGAGTTTTTGACACTTCAACCCGAGTGAAGTGAAGTTGAAGGCGCTTCAATGTCTTCATTGAAGTGGGCAGATCAGCCACGGAATATCCCGTAATATTCCCACATACGCGTGGTGAAGGCACTGACTTGTCCTCGTAGGACGAACTCGGGGATATCTGCATATACATTGTACTCTAAAATACACTAATAATGCCCATACCATCTGCCAGGACGTACGATACCAAAAGTCAAGTCGACACCTTGTCATATGGACTCCTGACGAATTTCTTGAGCCCAGTGCAAACTGCCAGCATATCATGGAGGCTATCTGCCACAGCCATTCTATTGTTATCTCTGCACGGGGTATGACGCGGAGTAGATGCGACTCTGCGACTCGGACACCACTTGGACGCAGGGCGAGCGCGTCTGGTGGCGCGCGCTGCCATTAACGGTCAGCACGTGGCCATGATCAGACTTCAATGCAGTCTTCAAAGGCAATTCATGACGACTGTGCAGTGGGTGAAGTACGTCAAACTTGAAGTGAAGTGAGACAGTCTGCAAGTCACCTCACTGCAGGGAGCAACACTACGTCTTGTGTACTAGTATCTTTTTAGAAGCGTCAGCCTAAGACGGCGGGTTGGGGACGATCGGATTTCAGAT
>NW_006920411.1:3130539-3218152 GCF_000344685.1 Gloeophyllum trabeum ATCC 11539 | reverse complement strand
ACATACGCGTGGTGAAGGCACTGACTTGTCCTCGTAGGACGAACTCGGGGATATCTGCATATACATTGTACTCTAAAATACACTAATAATGCCCATACCATCTGCCAGGACGTACGATACCAAAAGTCAAGTCGACACCTTGTCATATGGACTCCTGACGAATTTCTTGAGCCCAGTGCAAACTGCCAGCATATCATGGAGGCTATCTGCCACAGCCATTCTATTGTTATCTCTGCACGGGGTATGACGCGGAGTAGATGCGACTCTGCGACTCGGACACCACTTGGACGCAGGGCGAGCGCGTCTGGTGGCGCGCGCTGCCATTAACGGTCAGCACGTGGCCATGATCAGACTTCAATGCAGTCTTCAAAGGCAATTCATGACGACTGTGCAGTGGGTGAAGTACGTCAAACTTGAAGTGAAGTGAGACAGTCTGCAAAGTCACCTCACTGCAGGAGCAACACTACGTCTTGTGTACTAGTATCTTTTTAGAAGCGTCAGCTAAGACGGCGGTTGGGGACGATCGGCTTTCAAGATTTGGACGTTCAACAAAGGCAAAGCTATACACTGAACAGACGAACCCCGTATTCCTCATTCGTAAAGTCGCTTGCCACTGGCTCGCTGAGAGACTCGGATTATCATTTATGCAACATAAACCAGCCGCCCAAATCCGGCATATGTTCCAGATGCGATGTTAATTTGCTCATGTTTGTCAAAGTGGCATTAGGGAAACTGATCTTGCGCTGTTTGCTTCCTGAAACTTTCCGTCACTTCCGGATTCAGTTCTCATATGCACACTCAGCCGACACGAGTGACCTAGTAGAGCAAGCTTGAATCTTCTTCACTGTCTCTTCCAAATCGCGAAATCTCGACTCAGCTCTTTTCTGGACTGAGAGCATCACCGCGACTGAACCAAACCGTTACTTGTAGATACTCGAGTAAAGCTTGAAGGTATCAGGTAGAGTGGACTGTTGAAATATTCCAAGCAAACGGAAGACAAGCACGTTTGCCCCAGGCGGTCGGTTGCCCGAAGGGCAATCGCGTACTGTACAACGAGTAGATACAGCGACTATATATGAGTTCCGCATAAATATTCATCCACTACGGCCGCCTACAACGGCCCTGTCCTATCGCGCGCGAGCTCGCAAGCTCGTCCGATTACCCCGAAATTCCAACATGGACACCCTATGTATTCCGACGCTCGACAGGAAATGATCTTGTATCGAATTATTTTAGACGTGGGTCAGAAGTCGTCCAATATTCCCGTCGGGCAGCAAGGCGCGTATACAGCATCTCGTAGTGGCATCGAGTTGGTGCGTATTTCATCCCCTCTCGTGCACCCATATTATGTGACAGGGATGCACTATGCTCTATCGTACCAAGTCATTGCCACAAGCGTCCGAAAGCCAAGCTTTCACGACGCTCTAGGAAAGTTGCAAGGGTACGACAAGCCGGAAGTTTGGCAGAGAGCGTTCATCCATTTCCTATGGGAGTTGTCCGTTTCGTCTCTTAGCCTGAGCTATGTCAATGACTTCCAACATATCTATCCGATAGATACAGCTTACAGGTAAACATGGTTAAAGTATCTAGAGCGAAACACGGGGAGCAGCTCGCTTACTGCTCTGTTTGGCTTGGATGGCCATAATCCTCTGATTCAGATGAGCATCGAGCTGACTCGTCGGATTCACTCTTACTGCCGGAAATACCGAGTAATTCGTGATGAATTGAGCCAGTCCGTGAGGTATGTGTCGATGGTACGTTTACTTGAGGATCACTAAACGGTTTGACCGTCGTAAATAAGATATGACATTTGCAATGCCAAATCACGCGCCGGAACCTATCTAAGGCCATTCGATTTCTCACCCTTTCCTCCAGTCATTTCGCGCCCATCTACTTAAGCTGGTCACTATAGGCAGGTCAAAATCGCGACCCGTGCGCATATGCTGACCCGTTTTCTCTAACCTTGGTGAAGGTCAGTCTTTGATGATGTTCATACGACGAATAAGGACCCGGCCGAGGTGGTACTCCCGCATCTTGATGATCAGGATCACTCTCAACACTTCCCATCGCCGCATCAACTACATGGTTTAGCCGCATCATTGGAACGGAATGGGGCTCCCTACGCGGCCACGATACATATAGCCCATTCCCAGAAATCCAACATTAAGTGACATTTGTGGATGGATATTTCCGCGCGAGTCTTTGATGTGCCTCACTACCGAGGGTGCTTGAGGAGTAATGGTGCGAGTATGAAGCTACTCTCAAGGTTTGAACCAAGGCGCGAACCTACCATGCATTCCCTTGCGACAGTGACGATATCTTGGGATACCCCTTTTAGGTGTACCTTTACAAACTCCCAGTCTTAGTTGGCTCCAGTCACGATTACGACGGACATTGCTGAGCACATAAGGGCCCGATGGCGGCAAGGTTTCCCAATGATCTGGTGAAGAGTCTCTGGAGGTGGCAACATTATGCAAACTTTGGCCCTGGCCGTAGTCGCAGCGCGCGAATGACGACGCCGTGGGGAAGAGGGTAAAAGGCTCCTTTTGGAGAGCATAGCAGTCTGCCTTGATTGAATAAATAGGAAGTGCTACAAATCAGGTCAAAGAGTACAAGTTACTCTAGCTACACGTTCGGATAAGGTATATAATTTCAGCCAATTATCGATACAGAGGGAGTAGGGATACATTGGTTCCACGAGTCCGTAGACATTCGATGTCTAGATGGTGGGAATAACAAGCAGACCGAAAGCATCAAACGACAGCGCTTTAGATTCCAACTACAATAACCCAAAGAAGGAACCATACAGGATCGAGAGAGAAGAACGAACACACTCCGAACACAAGGGGCTCGGCCTATGGAAATGTTGCGGGCTTGAGGTGAGCGCGAAGGCGGTCCGCAGGCGGACTGACGCTAGTCGAGGCTGTAGACCGTGAGCCGGCTGACGACGACCCTGGCGGAGTAGAGGAAGATGTCGGTGAGGGCGTCCGGGATTCATCTTCTTTGTGGGTCACAGTATGCCGGACATGCGATTGGGAGAAGGTTGGCGGGAAAGGGCGCCCATAGCGATCATCGTAATCTTCTGACTTACGAACTGCAGACCACGGCGTTGATGAGGTATGAGGGTTCATGCTATGAGAGTCGACGTCTCTCTCCATTTCATCCATCTCATCCAGAGAGTCAAGCCCAGTGTCAGAACATTCATCAACGTCCATGCGAGATTCCTGAGAGCTCTCGTAACCGTCGCTAGAGACATGGTCTCCTTCCTCATCACGGTCCGCATCCACAGTATGGCCAGCACTCGGATAGGCCGGGATCGCAGGGGACTGTAACATGGGGGACTGCAAAGGCTTATCGCCGCCGCTCGCATTGACATGATTCCGGTAATGTCTCCTCATATTAGAGTTGACGTTAAATAGTCTTCCACATCCAGGCCACTGACATTGAAATGCTACGTGAACAACAGGCCATTCGTCAACAGGGCGCGGGATTACACAAAACGGCGAAAGACACCTACGTTTAACGCCGGTGTGTGTAGTTTCGTGTATCCGCAAACTGCTTGGGCGATTAAAACGTTTGTGGCATATTTGGCAAGTATGCCTGCGCCCCCCCCTGGGTGACCCTGGCCGACCGTCCACATCGTTAGACAATCCGCCCGAACGACACGACGAGGAAGTGAATAAGTCAAAGGTGTAAGTGAAACTTGCAGGCGCGGGGACAGAGGAACCCGAGGAAGATGGTGAGGAGGCTTGACCGGATCCAGATACATGGGAGGAACGCTCTCTGACAACGGCAGCACCACCCGTACTATTCTGCCTCGCATCCACATTGGGCCCCCGTCTGATACTTGATACACCCTGCATATCGTCGGAGGTCGTCGCCCTTTTCTTCGGCGTCGGCACCGGGGACGTAACGGGCGGCTGCATGGCAACACGAAAGGATGGCGAAGCCTTGACGCCAGCAGCCGTCACCTGCAAACCATTCGATCCCGGGCTCTGGTGAGGTCCGAGGTCCTGCAGATTAGCGCTAGAGGCGACGTGCTCAAGGGACGCCATAGCAGGGTCCGATCGCAGGACCGTGAAAGTGTGAGAAGGCGTCGGGCTGCGATAGCTGAAGGGCGTCATCGCTCTCGGAGTCGAAACTGGCGAGTCGCATGAGTGGACGCGCGCCATTGGGGGTGACCTGGCTCCATCAGGTATCCGATCGAGCGCGACGGGGAAGTCTGACGACCTCGGATAGTGACGTTCTCCGCGATGCTTCACAGAAGCCTCGTCGCCTGCGTCGCGCGGAGTAGATGCCTTGTAGTGGAAATCCGCTGAGGGATACGTTGTTCTGGAAAGTCTGTCGCCGCATCCTGTGCGGGGTTCGACGGGGGTATGGAGGGGTGCGGCCATCCGATGTCGAGTGGCGGAGGTTGGGGACACATTAGCTCTTACACCTGGACGAGGTAAAGGGGCAGAATACTGTTCTGTTAGAGCAACGATAAGTTAGAAGCTGAAACGTAGAACGAGGAAGTGCGACGGGTCTACTCACCAGGGAATAGCTCCCGTATACTAGGGAGGAGCACTTTTGAGGAATTACATGAACCAGCCTCGCTGACCGACATAATGACGGCAGACCAGCGATAGTGAATAGGCAAGCACAGTGACGTCCTTTAAAGACAGGGCTATATATGAGCGTGGGGGTAATGATGATATCTCGAAGAAGTTAGCAGACAGAGTTTAGAAGAACGGAACGTCACGCAGGATCTCTAAATCGGCGGAAAGGCTGTGGGATCGGTGGTATGTATAGATGCCGATACTGATGACGCAGCACAGGAGGACGACCTAGTCCTCAGGATGGAAGAAAGTGAGGGCGATCACCGCGATTTGTGCGAGTGATGTTGCAGGATGCAAAGCACATGAGAGGATTTTACGAGATACCCGTGGAAAGCAGCCTTATAAGCACCGGTACAGTGACGAAATATGGAATCGTTCACGGGAGCGCTGGATCCACGGCATCGTTTTACCTCTTTGCGCAATGTTATCGCCCTATGTATATATTAGGATGTCAACATCATTCAACGCTAGGTTCTGCCTCGAGGTTATACTGACTCGAACCAAGCATCACAAGACTGGGCTGGAACACGTACATACCCAAATTGGTCCGTCGCAGCACGAAGAAGCCGTGGTCAAACGGTTGCCTTTAAGTAGCTATGGACCCGAGCTTCCTCACAGGCCCGAGGATTGCCCAGCATGTGCAACAAATAAGGCGCGAAGTTCGGATTCAATCGACGTCACGAGCGTTACCTCATGGGTATCTCAGAAGATGTCCCAGGGAGAATCCCAGGGCACTTGCCTGTATGGTCCTTCAGCTAATGCACCGCAAACGGCGCACATCTCTTCAATCACATATATTTCGGAAGGGCGATGCACCGATAAACATCGACAATCGTCATGTGGACCTCCTGACATGTATGTATTTTTGGGAACGCCGAGGTAGCGTTACTTGCCAAAGGGTAAACCGGACCACGGCGAACAGGTGTCTGCGACTCGTGCAGTCTCGACTTCCCGGATCCTGCGCCCCTAAAAGCAGAGCCCTAAATCCAAGGTGGAACGCCGTCAGAAGCAGCAGATTATCACGATTTACTAAAGACGGCGACGTTAATCTTCAATACTAAAAGAGCCCGCTGCACGAGACGTGTTGAGCCGAACAGCCCCACGTACCTCCACGAAAATTCCGCGTAAACAGGTAGTCAGCTCGCAGGCCAGGGTAGGTGGGTGCAGCGACGCTGACCGTTGAAGATTGCTGCTACTCCGAGAGGTGCCGTGCGACCCAGGGTTACCGGAGCCGGAAGACCAAGCAATGCTGTTGCGCCGGAAGACGAAGGTCCCAGGCGTTCTCATTCGAAAGTCAGTTCCATCTCCGCGATTGGTCGGCATCAGCCGACCAAGAACACTTTCTCCTGAGAGTCTGTATTATATCGAACGGAAAAAGAAAATTAGATCCTTGGCGCATAAAGTCCAGTAGGCTGTAGCCAGCTGCGAAGAAAAGATAATATTCTATGTTAGCTAGAGCGACAGCGATATCCCCTATTTGGCCATCCGACCCGATGACACGGTGATCCTGCCATTTCTAGCGAGGTGCGCATCACAAACCTGCCGCCTTGGATTAATCATTCGAGCATCCTTAGCCTTGGTCGGCCCGCAGCGGTTCTGGATCACTGTCATGCGCTGAATATTCTGCTCCAATTGATGGGCTATCCTACTTCGGAATCAAAGTTTACGCCTGGTGCTATGCGGCACGGCAGTAGGCACTCCCGAATCGAACGATTGAGCCGTCGTTTAAAAAACATATGGACAGTCGCTCGTATAGTGGCGCAACGATGTCCTGATCGCACCGGTGCGGAGTAGCCCCTGATGATTTACACTATGCTTTCTGTGCCTAGCAACTTCGGTCTGCTTCGATCATTCGGGTTTCTCGGAATAGGGATCGAGCTATCGAGGGAGGTCGGCAAACCCTTGGCTCAATGCGATCTCCGGAAGTGAAACATGGATGCCGCTAGTGTGATGCTTATCCCTGTACGAGAACTGCACCAGAAAGTCCATGAGCATCGATAACTTCCGATAAGGCAAGACGAGTTTATGGATGGGACTGGATTACATCATGCGACATGATGCGGCAGGTATTGAAGACGGCGTTTACATTGGTCGCTGATACTTTCGGGATCCAAACCAACCATGCCTGGACCCCAGGGTAGTCCGACAGGATACCCTGGATTGGAAAACGCGTAACGACACGACTACGGGGTATTATGACGTTGAGATAGTGTTCTGTCAAACTACCAGCTTAGATCGCAGCATTCATAGGAAGGCGGAAGCATACCTAAGCGCACCGGCTCCTTCAGCACCTCGAGTACACCGGATGTCAGATATCAAGGTTAGTACGGATGAGACGTATCGTTCTCTGATCCAGGCACGCTCATCCTCTACAGTGATTTGCGTCGTGGCCTTAGAGACACGCGGGAATAAGAAATCCCGAAAGGGAACGATCTGCGCAGGCTCACGATTACGCCATGGCGGCTTGACTATAACGAAGAGAGTTTACGCGCATCTAGGCTTTAGAAGCGTGGGGTTGAATCCTGCGAAGTACTGCAGATGTTGTGACGTATGACTCACGGATGGACGGAAGTGAAAGGTTATTCCTTCGGAAAGCACGTCAGGTGCGGCGTTTGAAATGATAATACTACTCACGAATAGACACGGGATTCATTTGAGTGTCGCGGTGGCAGCAAGGTGGCGATATGTTTCGAACGGCCGTGTATGACCGAAGAACAAGCCTGCATGCCATTGCTCACTCAGATACCGCGAGGCGTTACGTCTGGAACACAGCCATGCAGATGTGGACATTCATCATACGACCGGAGAGGAAATGTCGGTGAGTCGAAGAATCACAGGAAGCTGGATACCCTTGGGCAAGTTCCGGATACGTCACGGGAAAGAATTCGGAAGGCTTTTGTGTGTATGCTAATCTCACCGCTCGTTGCGTACAGCCCGGCGCAATGGTCAGCATACCTCCAGTCGGAGATCTATATCCCAAGGTTCATATCAGTGTGAGGGCAGCCTTTCGCATCCCCCAGCTGGATTCCTTGAGAAAAGTAACCTACATGGATCAACACGTGTACGAATCTAATTAGCCGCTCGATAGTGTCTCGCAGACCATCCTTGTTTACCAAGAGCTGTGATACATCAACCTGACTATTGCCAACAAGACAGGCACTCAGTGCAAGTTGGACCCCTAGCGACTCCGAGACCGCAATAACGGTCTTTGAGGGAACCAGGGCGCTCGTCCGCAAGAAGAAAATGGTATGAGATGGATCGTCTGATGCGCTTGTACTTGATGAACACACGTACACTTTCAGCTTGACTCTGAAGAGAGACAATTCGAATGACGGATTGATGGATATAATCACCGCCGACTGGAATTTCGGTTCACTGCCGGTAAATGCCGATATATCCTTACTGTTCGGACCTGTAATTACTTCGTCTCCGAAAGCTTGAAGTAGTCAAAGCGGTCTGTCTGGTAATGATCTGTCTATGACCGTCCATCAGGAAAACCCCAATGCTCTAATCAAAATTGCCTATGCAGCCTGGAAAGTCTGGCAAGCTAGCTCGGCTAAGTTGACTACAAACATGTGTGATGGGCATTATCCCGGAAGTTGTAGTCATTATAAGTAGATTTTTATAGTTACATTACAAACATCGTGTATGCAAGGGTGCAGGAGCCAATTAGAAACCGTAAATCGAAATCGACGCGGCTCCCACGCTTACCCCCATCTAACGAGCTAGAGATTCGCAGAAATTTCGCAATGGAGCTCGGATGACAGAGAAACCACCAAGTCCGGTAGAAAGACGCTATGCTTAGAGCATGGACGACGGGTGAGGACTGGGAGGCCTGCTTTCGCTACCATATCTGTGTTGACAAGGACATCTGTCGCAGATGCTCCATCGTGAAAAATCCAGGGAGTCTATATCGTTTTGTCGGTAGCTGGAAAAGGAGCCTGAAGTTAGGCTCTCAGGGTTTACTGATGCAGTCGCTGACATAATATTCAACCACTGGCTTTGCATTTGACGAGGACGAACTGACACCCCCTCCGTGAACGAGGCGGCCTGGGATTAACACCAACGACTTGTTGGCAGTCCAAGGTTGATTTGAAGTTGCGGATATGTCGGAACTCTCGCTGCCCTGGGTCTTTGGCGGCATAATAATCGTGAGTTATCTATGATTAGTGTGACGTAAGGTATGGAATGTCCTGAAATCTGGTACTATTATAACCGACAACTCATCCACTCTTCGCCTTCAATTCATTCATATGTGCCCTGATCCTTGCAGCGGTTTTAATGGTTTGCCACAAAGTTTGCTGATGAACAGGCGCCCAACCTGGCGGAAAGCGCTCATGCTCTAGCCAATTACGCAGCGTATCCGCATCCACACGTTCGTCTCGCCCGCCGAAGATACCCAAGACAAGCGCCACTTCTCCCCGAGCTAGCTCAGCATGCAATGCATCCATCGGCGTGGTATACGTCGCCTCTCTCCGAACCCTAGCCCGAGCTATGGCCCTGGCATCGAACTTGCTGTCATCTGCATCCCTCATGAACTCCTCGATAAGCTCAGGCACAACGGCATTTGGAGCATATTCTTCATCGTCCACTGCGTCCCCGTGCACCAATGACGCTTTGTGCTCGATGTATTCATGTCTGCGTAAGTCATCCAGGCTGATATGGCCGAATTGGGCGAGCAGTAAGTACCCTCCCCACGTCAAGAAGATAGCCAGTGGGAGGGAGCAGTTGTATCCTTGTTGCAACGCTCGTATGAGGTCCCACTGGGATATTTTTCTGCCGTTGCGTGGCCTGGACCTAGTCAGAATCCACTTCACATGATGACCAGCTGCAACTTACAGATACCCGTGGTTAGCGAGTGTATTGAGGGCGGGACACGGTGCACGACTATCGGTTGCGCCTCTAGGAATATATGGATGATCATCTGGTAAGCTCATTTGTAGGGAATCCCGTGGCCTTCTTGACAAGAACGACCTGGGTTTACTTTGGTTAGATCAAGAGCTCATTCATCTGGCGATCGCAGAGCTACCTGAACATTCCCAGAAGTACGGCGAAGAAAGCGATCAAATGGCTGAAGCTTGGCTGAAAAATAACAGGCATTTGCGGGAAGATGCTGCGGGGCACACGATGAATACCATCGCACGACGAGGCTGCCACAGTTTTATAGACCGAATACCGGCATAGCCAACAGTGATGGCAATGCTAGGTGAGACCGTCAGCCTGTCGGACCGTAATGCTGACTGAGGCGTCCAGTTCGTGGACGGTCGTGGTGTTGTCCCGACCAACTAGCACTACCCAGCACCGCAATCCCGGACCGCCTAGTGCCACCATGGAATTCTAATGGCCGACTTCCCCGCCTTAACTTGCGGCAAATACCCTGCCTTGTGTTTTGTCCGCCATGTCTACCGATACGTCACTTGATTACAACTTGGTTTCAAGCTGAAGTATGATGGAGCGTCCTGGCATGCTTTCAAACGCAATCATGGTGCCCTCATCATTTGTTGTAACTCTGAAGGCGCCTGTCGAGAGGACGAATTTCTGGGCCCTATTACCTATATTACAGGATCTGCATCGGCATGCAAGATTCGCTAGGAGCCGTTATTGTGTGGTAGGGTGGTGTGGCTGACGCGCTCGGCTATCCCGGGGACTTGCGAATGTGCGCCTTGAAATCAAGGTGTTACCGATCAGACCGAAACCATCGGACTCCGTTGGAACATATGTATGTGGGATAAGACTCCCCTCAATTATGTGTGTTCCATCTCTCGAAACAGGACTCATGCTCACCATTCTCATGCAGGCGTGTGGGAGGACTATGCCAGATTGCAAAACATAAATTCCGATGTGTGAGTCACTGCGGGACCGCTGACGGAACTCTGCTTCAATAGGTTCCGCGAAAGTCGAAAGCAGCACATCGCAACACAGCGTACTGAAACATTGATGAAGCAATTGGGCAGCACACGTATCTTGCGGGATCACATCTCCACACGCCGGGAATATTTCTTATCTCTGGTTGAACGACTGGAATTGGACAACTGCGTTCGCTGCGGAAGGAATGAATGTGCCAGTGGTTGCTATCAGCATCGTCTTCGCAAGCCACAAGCGCACGCTCTCGAGTAAGAGGACGCAATCTGCCTTCCCGCATTCGCAACACGCTGCCCTCAGAATGGTTCGCCTGCTTCGTTTTCACCACCATGTATCTGATTGCAGCACGAAGAAGCTCCATATACTGTCCTTGCGGGTTCATGTGATGCATCTTGTTTCATGGAGAACAGCAGTGCCTCCCCGCTTGCTATGCATACTTGCTGTGCTGTTTAAGGTCTACTGCAGGCTTCAAGCTTGGAAAGGCAAGCGAGCTAGTGGAAACGTGGCGGAAGTCGAAGACCGGGGTGTGCGAGTACTCGGAGATAGTGGTGCCGATACACAGCCTTCTGCACAACGGTTGATGGGATCGCCACCAGACGGCATAACGAGCCAATGATGAAGAGATAACTCAAACAGCGGGCGTCTGCCTAGGTCCGATACGAAGGGGGGCGAATATTTAGAGAAAAGACGACCGTTACGTATGTACTGACGACTGCCTTCCGTACGAGTTTTTGCTTCGTACCCCTTTGTACGCCCTCCTACCCTTTCATACGATGCCTCCCAAATCCTTGAGTCAAGCTTCGATACCTGCATTCCTTCTGAACAGTTTCGTGTGCCTAATCAGAGTATTGTGAGCGTTTCATTTGACGGTTTCGTCCATCAGTAACTCTGATGGCACCATTACCGGATTAGTGTTACTCACATCTCGTCGATCTTCGGCGTCTGCAAAAAAAGAGAATTAGCTTCAATTCCTGAGGACCATCCCTTCGTTCCCAGAGGACAAGACGATAGTCGATCACCGTGTCCCGCATTGAATACACTGGCTAACCACGGTTATCTGTACGCGATTTGTTTCAATTATTGGTTTATATGAAGCTTATCTCCAATCGTAAGGCCTAGAAGCGGGAGGAATATCCGACCTAGAGTCCTAATCAAGGCTTTGCAGGAAGGATACAACTTGACATATCCACTTGCGGCGTTCTTGACCTATGGTGGATTTATTCTGCTGGGTCAATTCGCAGAGGTTTCTCTTCAGGATTTCTGCAGACACGGCCGAGTAGAACACAACGCATCCCTGATACACGAGGATACCAAACCAGGAGACGAATACGCCCCAAATGTCACGCAGCCTCAATATATGAAAGCGCTCGAAGCCGACTCGGCTGATGGAGAGCATTTGACCGCGTTCGATGTTGCCAAAGCCCGAGTGCGACGAGAGGCGGAGTCGAAAGACATGGATGCCTTGCATGCTGAAGTTGCGAGGGGAGAGATGGCACTGGTACTGGGAATATTTGGCGGCGCGGAGGAGAAGGTGCCGTTGCAGACAGTGCGGCATTGGATGATGACGGAGAGCTTCCCACCAGACTGGAAGCCGCAACAGAGACAAACGTTCTTCAAGACAGTCCGCACATCTGCTAGGATAAGGGCCTTCATGGAGGATATTAGAGAGAAAGGGCTATGATTTATAGACGTAGGGTGTACTCACGACGACTTATGATAGCATTGTAACAGCGGATTCAATATGAACCACTCCCATTAGAGCCATGCCACAGCCACACAAAAGCCACAAACGTGTCAGTCTGCCCTAGCTAACGCCCAGAACACTTAATAAATACTTCGTCTTGTACCGTGCCACTGACTTTGATAGGCAGATATGACGAACCCGATGAATCACGATCATCCGTTCACCGCGTACCAGCGCCTGCTCGTCATGATAGCATTCCTCTTCCTGTCTCTTCCTCTACCACATGAAGGCATCTGAATCGGCGCAACAAGGTGTGATGTTAATTGTCGCCTACGAGTAAGGCGGAAGGGTGACTTCCACTCCGACTCGTGTGCCTCCGACCAAATTTCACGTTCCTGAAGCTTGTCATGTCAGTCCTCTACTCCGTCAGACCTTCCCTGCTTGAGCGTTCATTACCACTATTTCGACCGCCGGTGTCCTATTTCCATGGCATCGTGCCGGGAAACTCGCGCTGCAGCGGCGCTGCGAACATGCCCACCTTAAGCTCGGGGTACATTGAATGTGGTGACTAGACATAGATGCGCTCACCCGTCTCCTCCTCTTTCCCGTGGTTGGTGTAATATCGAGGAGATCCGCCCAGCGTCTTCGTGGCTGCGACAGGCCAAGCCATTCTTGCAATCGTTAATATCTGCATAGTGTATAGGGCTTGATTCTTTCGTCTTCTGCTATCCACGGATAGAACAAGCTAGCATCGCACCCTCCATGGCAGTACAGTCCCGCGTGCGGCGAAATCCGAGACCATGTCAAAAGGCTTCTCCAACTTAGAAGGATGAAGTGATTCATCAGCATTGCATCTGTTGGTCAGAGTATCCATCACGGCCACCAGACAATATCGAAACGACAAAAGCGGATGTACCCTGTACCTTTACACATATACCCTACAGAATCCGTCGTCCTTTGGCTTGATGCGACCGAAGGGAAAGATCTAGAGCCGCGCGCAAGTAGAGGCTGCGATCGATGCTTTTATGCCCGATGTCCGACGCTCGGCCGCTGACATCGGGTCGTGGCTGAGTACAACCAGTGGGGTACCAGGATCCCTGCGCCCGTGTTATGAGATGGAACTGACCTGTCAATTAACCAGCGTACGTGCCCGCCGATTGAGATAGGATATACAGGGAGCTGGCCTACAGCGGGCTTCCGAGACTGATAGCCGAATTCACCCTGGAGCTACAAGCAAGCGTGACGTAGAGATATCTCGACAACCCGTGGGTGTATGCGGTGTCTGTTACGGGGTGTGACGGGTCCCTCTCTAATAATGGAACGATTGTGAAGGTGTAGCCTCGGCACAGGCGCATGGACCTAGAAACGGCAAAGTTGCGGTCCGTTAGATTTCAGCTAGGTGTTAGCCAACATCTCTATCAGCGCCGGGAGAGGCACAGAAACCGTGGATGTCGTCAGGATTAACTTAACCTGAACCTTGCTGAGCCCTGTCCCTTTATTCCGCATTTTGGGTGATTCGGTTGAGGCGGGAGATAAGATCAGGCTTGTGGCTGCCACTGCTGTGCCGATCATAATGGATCCAGCCTAATAATATATGGCCTGAGGCTACTACGGGTAGAAGGACATGTCACTATGCCAGAGAGACTCGAATGGGCGGTGATTTACCCACATCACGAAGTATGCCTTGCAAGGCCCGCTAGTCTGGGACATATGTCTAGCAATCGAGGGTCACAGCCGTACCCGAAGATCTCAGAGCGGTGTACTATCAATTTGGATTGAACCAGATGAATCGCGCAACATCGCGAGAACCTAGTGACTGCAGAGCGCTGGGCCGCTGGCCCAGACTACAACCCGTGGTACCATAGGGCTCTTGAGAAGATGATATTCTTCAGCGACCGGTTCCAGCGCAGCATCGTTAGAAGGTATGATAGAGGAGACAATTGGCCACAGGGTCTCAGTCGTCCCGTGCAATGCGCTCATTTCTCTATGGCTCCGCCGGCAATCTGATGTTGTGAACACTTTGAAAACTGACAAATAGTTCGGCATTAATCTTACTTCGACCCCAACACTGCTGACAACATGGAGCCTTGATGAGAGAGAGTATACACCCACTCACTAGCATTGGACCATTGCCCTATGTAAGCTGTCCGGTTCGAGCCCGATGAAGTGTAGATAGGATCCGAGTGGAAACTGCAAGCGGTACGTATACTTATAAGTAGAGAAAGCAACACCTCGGTCCACATTAGCAGCCACTGTCGGCCGGTTCGCTGAGTACGAAAAGCCGGGTCTCCGACCCAACTGATGGGCATCGGAGCCCGCCGGCAGCGTATCCTTTCTGCTTCCGCCATATCCAATCATGGTTCCATCTCTCTCCGGCTTGCGAACTCCCTCCGAAAAGAAAGATGCGCGCAATTGCAAGGCGCTAACCTTTCGAGGCTATGCCCTCGTGTTTGCGCGGTTTCCTGGATCGCAGTCCCCAGAAAACTATCGTGGAAGGTAACGCATTTGCAATGCTGGTCAAACCAGTCGAGATTCTGGTTACGATTCTCAGTCGCTCAATCACCCAGTACTGTGCCGCTGTACGTCCACATGCGTCTTCAATTGCCGCTCTACTAGTTCCTCCCGGAGCTCATAGCATTCTCACTGCGCGTTGCCGCGTCTGCCGCGATAGCTTCTACAACACCACGTCGGATGATATACCTATCTCTCCCTGATACAGTCCTGCATTTGAAACCGCGCCTTATTATTCTGCTGCCATGTCGAACAGCGGTTGCCTGACACTACGACGCACCTAGACAAACGGCACCACTCTGGTTCCGTGTAGTCGGCCAAGCTGCCAGCGGGTTATATCTGGATGCTATTGTTGGAACTTCCAGCAGACTAGCGCTGCATAACGTCAACTATGCCGTGTCGGTACCTTAATCAGGTGTGTGGGTTAATCTTAGGGCCTTATAAGGGAGTGCTGTGGTGTAGGTCCAAAGGGAACCGGATCCTCGTTGGATTCGCGCTCCCGTTATGGATCGTTTTGCCATGTTCGTGACGCTCGGGCTCGGTCCGAGACAGCAACGCGAGGCTGTCTGCCTTCTTAAATACAGCCATTGGATGGTCAAGCTAGGCAATGTCTGCGTTCTTTAATCTGCGCCCGTGGATCATATGGCCCTCTGCGTACGCGGTGCGTACTTAGTGGCAGTGTTTATAAGCGTCGCTCCCTTGTAGATGTGCATCTCTTTCCCCCCTCTCGCCGTCATCCTCCATCGCCTAGTCATCTTATATCACTGTTCCGGTGATCCCACCTCTGATCTTTCCATTGCAGGCGCCTGTGCTTTTCAGTCTTAGCAAGTCGGCGTTCTTCGTATATCCCGTCTCGCAGAGCCTCTCCTTCCCCTGTGTAAAGACGCCTTCTTCCTGCATCGAGCAGTCGTTCTGCTGATCTATTTACATATATAAGAGGAGCACGCTGAGCGATTGCGGGGAAACTCTGGTTGTACCCCTCTGACGCTTGCTTACTGTTATGATGTTGCCTTCTATTAGTGGCAATAATAGCAGTTCTCGGACGTCGCTACCTAGTATACGAGAATTATTTCCAGGTTAGTGGCTTCTGCATTTTTTCCTACCTTCGCTGATGGATGCATGCGAACTCGTGCTAAGAGCAATGCCTGCCATCACCGAGCCCTAGAAATCGCTCAGATTCATCACCAGAAACACAGAACTCCACTCCGCGGAGTCGTGCTTTCCAGTTCCCTGGAGACCAGCGCATCGGATGGAATAATACGCACCCCAGCTTCACGGAAGGTGCATCTTCCTGCGAAACTCCGGTGGCCTCGGGATCGCATAAACGGGGTCAGCAAATATCCGCGAGAGACGCCGGCACGCAGTCAAGACTGCATTATTCTGAATTGCAAGTCTCTCCAAAGCCTTGTGGCTCTTTTCCAGTCAGCACTCGTCCGCGGCATATCCTGCCGCAGCCATCGAGGCCCAGGGTGACTCACTCGCGGAAGGAGGCTGCGTACAGTTTTACCGTGTTGCGTACGGACCCTGCCACTTCGTCCCTCGAGCATGTCGCATCTAGCACGAACCTGCAGGATCTCGTGTCTCATCAGAATCCAGTCGCCGTCACTCCCTGTGCGTCTATGGCCATCGCTAAGGCTGCTCCTTCTTTTCGTGTGGCAGTACAACCACCAGCCCCGACGACGCCGAGGCCGGAGAAGAGGTATCGCATGCTCGTCGCCGTCGATGAGAGGAATGAATCTCGCGACGCTGGACCAGCTGACGTAGATCCCGCCACGGAGCCCTCTCATGGCGATTACCCCTCAGCGTACTCTCGTCAGTCGCCTGGCCCGTCCAGGGGCACACCGTCAGGGACGTACACGTACACCTTTGACTTATCTTCGTCCTCGTCGTTCCATCCTTTAGCTTTCTCCCCTGAGCCCGACCCCGAACCTGCCTCGAGACATGGCCCGAGGAAACATACCTGCCGTATTTGCCTCAAGCGGTTTAACAGGCCCAGCAGTCTCAAGATACACGAGACGACACACACTGGCGTCAAACGTACGTGTAGAACCAATGAGTCCTGACACCCATTTCCTAACGTATTGATTTATTCAACGTAGCGTTCAAGTGCCACTGGGAGGGTTGTGGCAGGCTATTTAATGTGAATTCCAATATGCGCCGCCATTTCCGGAACCACATCACTTCCCAACGTGCGAAGGCGGTACGAGCTGCTTCGCAGCCTGGGACGCCGGTACAGTTCCCTGGTTATGGCATCGAGCCTTTACCTCATATCCGCCCATCCCACCACGACGAGGACGAGATCGAAGCCTCGTTGACCGCGGATACAGGTACCGAGCCCGAGTCCGAAGACGACCACATGCGCTCCGAAGGCGAAATGGAAGACGAAGAAGGCACCCACATCCCCACGTCGCCATGTTCTTTCATATCATCTCCCCCTTTCCACCGCGTAGCCTTCAAGGAGAGTGGCACTTATGACGCTCAGGACCATGATGAGAACCCTTGCCATGCGTACTCGACGTCATACACCCGAGCACAATCACAGCCGCAAGCTCAGTCACGAGTGAGCTTTGCTCGCACTGCATTGGCAAGCATGTCGAGGTCTCCGTCTCCGTGCAGTTCATCTGGGTCGTCCTTCGGGCATATGTCGCCCGCATCGAGGTCTGGGAATTCCATTGAATAACTGGGTCTCGCCGTGCGAACGTGCTCGTCAATCTCCATGGGCCGTATAGCGTCACAGCTTCTCCTCGTGGCTGCAATGATATGAACTCTTTCATGCTCTTGCCTCTATTCAGGCTGTCATACTTTCTTGCTTCTTGGGCGTTATGCGCTCGGCGGGGCAGCCGAATTGCCCTGGACGCGTGTAGCTGCTGGGTCCGAGTCTCCGCTCATTTGTATTCATATGTTGTCAATGTTGTACGTAAGTGGTACGTCGTGTCATATGACTCGCTGTTCTCATCGCCGAAACCCTTATATTTATCTTGTCATTATCGCCCAGCACACGCTCTAGTTTTGTAGCTCCCTGCTTTGTCGTATTGCTGTACACTCGGTCTACCAGATCTCGGCTCATCTCGTCATCTCCTTGCGCAACGCTGTGTTATAGTCGAATTGATTCATTCTTGTCGTTCAATGCAACAGGCGTTTATATCTATGCCCATCCCCAGACGAACTCAAAGGTGGTGAGACTTCGAGCACACAATGACTTGAGAGTAATTCACCCTGGGTCTCAATCCGCGGTATGAACACGCTGAAGGTACGGTGATTAGACTCAATTCTTACGTCGCCGGCTTAAGCAGTCGATGGCTGTGAAGCTGTTTTGCAGAAGCCTTGGTGCTTCCGCCTTTGAATGAACACGCTCACCGCGCAACTTTGAGCTTGGCTTTCTCGCCACTGGCACTCGGATACCTCTGCTTACTCCGTCGGTCAACCGCACGATACGACCTAATCTCAGGCTGGTACTTCCCATCACCATCGTTGGTTGAAACCTGGTCATCTCCACTCTGACAAACGACTGGAACATCACGGTGCAATTATATTTCATTGTTGCCTTACTAGACGTGGAGGATCAGGCACGCAGCCTTTTAAACAAGTCGCCGGCGCTTCACAGGCGCTGGCGTAACCGTTGAATGCGGAGCTTACACTCTGCTGCTTCCTCAACTGAATCCCCGCGCGGACATAGCTCATACCACGCCTCGAACGAAATTTATAATGTAATGTAATCCAATACACTATCTAGTACTCCAGGTCGCACAGATGGATGATTTAATCATAAGTTAGAACGAATGACGTACTCGAGGTTGTGTATGAAAGAAAGTGGTGAGGAAACACTGTCCAGAAGTGTCACTACAGATTTAGATACGGGCAATAATAGAAGGGTAGCTCCTCCGGTTCGAACTTGGATGCCTGGAGTATACTGGCCGTCATGGTTGATACGTGGGGGGCGGAGTGGGCTGATCAACAGGAATAATTCTCGGGCTTAGTGTAATAACTTGAGGCGGTAGAGGGGGGAGGGGAGGCGGCCAAGAGCTTGGATCGGCGCGTCTGTGCTTCGTGTGACTACTACTACGCCGAGGAGGTTCCCTAGTATCGCTTTCCCCTCCAGTGTCCTCCCCTTCGTCGCCTCCGTCAAGTGCAACAAGCGTCGACGCCGTGGTTTCGGTGGTGAGTCTACTAGTAGGACGCCTCGTGGTGCGGATGGGTGATGTTGGTTCGGCAACTCGAGCTTGACTGGAACCCTGTGATCTTCGTTTCTGGCGTGAAAATGACGAAAGCAGTCTCCGCCCAGCTGCCCCACTGTTTCGACGCCGTGGACTCAAGGGTGCCTCTAGCTCGTCGGGAACTACAGTATACGGTATAATTTGCCCTAGACGCAGCCGCTTCATGGCGCCCATATCTGATGTCGGTTGATTAGTCCCAGTCTAGTGGCACGATTGGGCAGGACTAACCTGGTCCACCAGTTGTGTTGTGCCAATGCCTCCTGCGTCTTCTGTAAATCCAGATCCCGAAGAGCGTGCCGATAAGGATGACTGCTATTCCTCCAATGAGACCCCCAAGGATGGCGCCCAACATAGGCGTCATCGACTGAGGTGTGGGAGTGACTGTAGGGGACGTGAGTGCAGGAGACATCTTGGCTGACGTCGAAGGCGTGTATAAGATGTAGTCAATCATGAACGGGCTCTCCTGGGACCCATTTGAAGCAGTGACTATGAGCTTATGCTGTACACCGTCTGCTAGGGATGTTTGGAAAAAGACTTGGTTATATTGGGTGGGTCCGGAGGGGTTCGGCGGGGTGAACGTTGACTGGACCTGGTCGACGCTATAGGTGGAAGTAGGTTGCTGGTCCGTATCAAAGACAACGCCGTAAACAGCTACCCAGGTACCTTCCGTTCCAAAAAACATGACGAGCAATTTCATGCAAAATACGGATTCCAGTACGTACCATTGAAAGTGAAACTCATGTGTGCATTGGACGCCTGCGCCATATGCATTGTGCCGAAGAGAGTTGACGATGACGTCTGGTTATCCAGCATCATCCACTCGCCAGCCCAGGTCAGAGCGACATCCCCATCGTCAACCAAAATCCTGCGATTATCCATCCAGCTGCGATGGTTGAGTACTGGGCACGACTAGAGGTGAACGTGAGACGTCCGCGACCATGAGAACCATGGGGCCTGGGTAGCCGACTTTGTTTGGCCGGATGTCTACCGTGCTGAGGCTTCCATCTACAATGAGTGACAGCGTTACCACACTGGACTGATAATCAGCAACCGTGACAGAGTTCATCTTCGTCGGAAGCTCTTGAGATGTTGATACTGATTCTGCTGATTCTGCTCCGAGCGTGGCTATATTCAAGGAGTACACATACACTCCCAATAGCCTACGAGAAGGAGGCATGAGCATACAAATCTCATGACTACTCTCTGATCGGGGTATTGGGAGGGTACATAAGTCACTTAAGCAGGTATCCACCACATGATCACGCAGAACGGACACGATCCCGGTCACCGTGGTGAGGAGAATGACTCTAAGGCTACCGCACTTGCGCCGCCACACTCACCGATGGGTTCTGAAGCTGAAGTCGAGCACAAGCCAGAAGCCAAACATCGTACGCGAGAACGTCTAGCGCAGTATATGAGATGCAATAGAGCATAAAGACGAACATGACCGGCGAGCGTAGATGTGAACCAAGCAGAGGCCCCTGTCGATACGCATACGCAGTCCTCCAATGAGATCCCGAGCTGGAAAGTCCGCGGAGTGCGAAGCTACTATTTGAGAACCCCATCACGGAAGCAGAGCATAGCCTTACCGAAGCACTAACTGGCTAGAGTTCTTCGTGAACAGCCATGTTTGTTCCAGATTCGATAGAGATCTAATCAGACCCTCTGAAACTATGGTCTCGGGGCACAACCTTAGCCACTCACCAATGTCGTAGAAGCCCAACTCTCGGGTTGCTGGCTCATGCCAAACTCGACCATACTTCCTTGGGATATTTGGGAATGATGGATAATTGGCGTTGTGATAGATGCCCCGTCTACCGTCAGAGATCGGACGTATGGGCAGGTGGGTGCTCCAGGGGAGGCAACAATTAGTGACTTCCGAATCCCAGGCAGTTCTATCACGACTTTGTCAGAGAAAGGGCTATCCACGCATAAGGACGATGTGAGCGGAAGACTACGAATGATCTACTGATTCGACTTACGCTCCCACGACGTAGAAGCCCGATACGGGATCAACTGGATAGAATCCCAGGGCACTGAATATGTACCACGCGCTCATTTGCCCACAGTCTTCATTCTACAAGACATAGTCTGATCGCTTACTTCATATTCCTTGTGGATAAGTGTTCTGTACTCACACCTGCAAGGCCATTTACGGACGAATTGTAATACTCTTGAGCGATAGAACGAATGCGCTCTTGTGACTTGGAAGCCGCCCCAGCCAAGGCGTATAGATATGGAATATGGTGGGAAGGCTGCGACACTGATCATCCTTGCAGACTCTAACGGTGACTTCTGACGTACCTCGTTCGTATGATCATTATGGCCTTAGCGTTCATCAGATTACTGATCAGCCTTGGAGACTGTTCTGCTCACCACCATCAAAGTGTTCATCCAGGAAGTCAATAAAGCTTATGTTTCCTCCCCGTCTTTTAACGAGACCTTCCACATCCTGCACGACGTCGAACGTATACGCCCACATATTGCCTTCGGTCCAACCTGCATCCTGACCGGCGCCGGAACCGTTGGCATTGCGTGCCTCCATAAAACCAGTGGTTGAATTGAAGATGGAGAACGGGGTAGTCAGCGACCGATTCAGAAAGAAGGATGCCTCAGATGTCTTATTCAACAAAGATGCCAGGACGGAAACAGCGTAGTCGTCGTCTGGATGCACGATTAGAGGCGAAATGATCTTAGTATGGAATAGGCTTACACGCATAGTCCAAGGTCCGGGACCCTGCCTCAGAGTGGACATCAGAGGCAACCCAACCCTGAACATCGTAGACGGAGGACAATCCGGCTCGAACTTCATAGCCGACGTTCTGTAGACGTAGCGAATTGATGAGACATTGCAGATTCGAGTGCCAGGCAGCGCACGTACTTCCTCCCGATCGAAATATCTAAAAAAGGAGGTCAGCACGAAACGACAATGATAAGCCCAGCAACGTACGAGGTATTCCAGTCGTTGACAGGAGGGACTGTGGCATCCTTATATACTGCCTCCCATGCCGTCTCAAGGTCGAAGCCGGTGAATCCTTTGAGGACCGCTTCGGCGACCAAAGAATCCGCGTGGGTGCCAACCTTCATGCAGCGTGAGTCAATAACGTGATAGAAGGCGACCTTCCTTTCCAATGACGTACCATGATATTTGTTTCTACAAGACGGGAAAAAATCTATGGATACATGGTTGGCTTAGGCTAGAGTGGGTGTCTTACCGACGATATTCTTCCACATAGGAAGCCATCCACCCTAGATCAACACGAAGGCTTCACTAGACGATTCGAAGTGGATTTAGGGCAGCATTTACCTCCCTGTAGTCTTGCAGCATACTCTGTACCATGCCGTTCACCCGCTCGGGAGCAAACAGTATTGTCCAGGCCCACTGGGCTCGGAATGTGTCCTGAGAAGACGTAGATATGTTATCAGAACAATGATCTCACGGGCGGGGATACATTCACCTACCCATATCGAGTAGCCAGTGTATGATTCGCCTTCATGGACTGCATCATCATATCCCGAGTAATACTTGCCGTCTTCATGTTGCTCGTACGGATACTGTACCGTAAGCCTATGCATCAGTCATGACACGAGAGGAGGGAGCACTGGGGATATCCCACCTGCAAGGTATGATAGACCGCTGTGTAAAAGACGAGCTTGTTCTCGATACTGCCGCCTTCCACCGTTATTCTATCGAGCTTCTCTGCCCACGCCTCTCTAACCGCCTTCGCCGTCTGTTCAAGACTCGTACCATCTGGGATCTCAGTTTCCAAATTCTTTCTTGCCTGGTCGATGGATATAAACGACACCCCAACCCTGACGTCTACCATGCTCGTTCCTCGCTGAAGAATGGCATAGCCGCTCAGCTGCGTGCCGTTCCTCTCATTTTCCCCTTGGAACAGCTGACCGTCGCTGTTATTGGCTGTACCGTAAGACTCGAACGGCACGCTGAATCGAGCGCAGAAATATCCCGCAAAAGAAGGGGCAGGGTTAGGTCCAATGATGAAATCCTGACGCTCTGGGTTCCTGCCACAGATCTCGCGAGCAGAGGGATCGATGCTCACTGAGCCGGATGGATATGTTACATTGGATGGATCGGCGGAGCCCATGACGGACGCGCGAGTGGCCTCGATGAGAACATACGGAGTATCGGTGTTCTCAAAGGTGAACCTGAGATGTCCCACGCGGGAGGCTGCAAGGCGTTGAGTATATTATGTGTACTCGCGCGACAGGGGGTGGACCTACTGGCGCTTTGTTCAGCTAGTATAGATCCGCCTCCAGGAGCATCCAGATAAACGCTATAATAGCTCGGTGTTATCACTTCCTTGTCGTGACTGAAGGGCATTCCTCTGTCCTCGAAAGCAGGCTTTACATCTCCCACGCCAGGAACGATGACGACCTGGCCGCTCTCTCCCATCCAAATCGCCGGCTGGTGCGTTCCTTGGAAGCCATGGATGTTCGAGTCTGTATAGTTGTACGGGGTAACCGAGACGTAGTTCTGGCGTGTCTGCGCAACCCACCGCGTCATCCCAAAGGGGGGAGCGGTGGATGGGATCATGCCGCCGGAGCCATTGGGTGAGTCGCCGCCATTGCCGATGAGTCTGTATGACGGTGTGAGTTTTGAATTGAAACGCTTACTTTCAGGGAAAGCACAGAGGGAGAGCTGAGGGTAAATGTCCATCTTGTCCACACGGCCTCTCACGGTCGGATAGACCTAGGGCCGTATGCTCGCAATAGGGGCATCTGGAAGCATCAGAATGCAATGCATAGATGCTGGCAAAGTAACCATATCACATTCCTATGTTTGACCCCGGGTTCGCCATAAACCCCGGCGGAGAAATCCAAGGATCCGAACCTTCCAGCAACGCGGCGCGCGGTAATGAAACGTCCCTCGCGGAGTAGAATGGTAAGAAGAGCGCGATACCGGCGTTCAAAGAGTTAAGCACGGACAGGGAACGCGCTGCAAGGGCAAAGTGCCGACCGCTGCCGTGATGCAGCCGCCGTGGCAATCACAGTACCTGAACCGTAGACAAGGAGGAGATTTACAGGCAC
This sequence comes from Gloeophyllum trabeum ATCC 11539, assembly GCF_000344685.1. NCBI lineage: Eukaryota > Fungi > Basidiomycota > Agaricomycetes > Gloeophyllales > Gloeophyllaceae > Gloeophyllum > Gloeophyllum trabeum. The sequence goes on along the minus strand of NW_006920411.1, from coordinate 3,194,234 downwards.
CCACACTTCCCGCGAGAGCGGACGACCAGATGTCAGAACTAGCGGGATAAACAAGGGCTAACGGACTGCTATCACAGCCCCCATGTATTGAACCGCATGCACTGCTGTCAGCGAACTGACAGCAGTGAGACGTGAATGGAACCCGAGTTGCTGGTCTCCGTTGCGGTCAACAGCCATGGGAGACGGCAAATGCCATATGCTGAGACCATCGATGGAGCTCAGTACCGTCGCAATTCCCTGCCTAACTCACTTGAGCCAGTGGTGCATGCAAAGGCAATGCAACCTCAGAAAGTATTACAAGGTGAATACTCACGGATCCACGTAATCGACCGCGCTGCTTTCCGGATTGCTGAAAGCTGCTGGAGCTTGCCTTGATGATACAGCTCGTATGTCAAGCGCGAAAGATGCCACTAGCACTGTGAATGTACGCCAGTACGCAGACATGGCGAGTGGGTGTACGAGCGCCGTACGAGTCTAAGCCGATGGCTATAAATTGCGATGGTCATCTGACCGTGTCCCGCACGTGCCTAATAGTAATATCGCGCACAGGTGAGGCTGTCAAATCACCGTCGGATCCCAACATAACGGCACGCAAAGGTAGAGGCTGGGACGTCTAAGGGTTATTGCGACTGGAAGGACGCGGTTGCTGAGATTCACATGAGGTTACTGGTACGGGACGAACCTGTTACTTTCCTGTTATTTATTCAGTTATAACTTACGTAATAAAAGCTCTCGTAATGAAGTCGCATTGCGAAATCAATATTGAACTCGCTGTTCTAAGCCACAAATTTCCGGCATTAGAGAGTATTTGCAGGAGGCGAAGTGGACACTTTTTCCGCTTAGCAGACAGCCCACTTCGGATAATGCGAATGCACCACAAACTCCAAAAATATGATATTCTGCACCATGGCCACCTACCCGTTCGCATTCGGTGTATACCTACATACATATAGGGTAATATACTGTGTCAAAGTTTCCACTGCATCCCCAGCTTTTTCCGCGAATGGCCCCGACGCGCACCACTGTTGTTTTCACTTCGCCTAAGATCTCGTGTCAGATCAGATAGCTAAAGTTGACTTCGCCTCCTGCAAATACTCTCTATTGTGAGAGAAGCTAGAACAGGCTTGAGGCGCTAATATTCTGTATTGCAGTACAACCATAGAGCTATGGACAAGACCCGGTACAGCGCGTGCCCGCTATTGTCCAAGGTGATGACAAACCGGGGAAATGTGCACACGGGATCATGCTAGGGGAAGTGGTTTAGACTTAATACCACAGTGAGCGTTATTTCCAGGTACGTATGATCGCTAGTCTCAACTCTCACCGTGAAATGACCGGGTTCGACAACCCAGGAATTGCTGAGCGACCACAACCCAAGCTGGGAAGCCTGCACTTCCATGGAGACGCATCGTGACCCTACAGAAGAATGCGATGAGCCGCGCCTGTGGAGCTATCAAAGAGTCCACATATGGGATACCGACTCTCTGGGAACCAACAAGCATTCTGGTTCGGCGTGACGACAGAGCTGAAGAGGTCCGTCGTGTACACCTCACACAAATCACCGAGTCAGCCAACGAGGACGCACTCCTGAGGGATATAGTATGATACCTGAATAACCTCCTTGCCGTCGGCCGGCCCGGTGTTATATACAGTGACCGATACATTGCAATTACCAGAGGTCCCTATGCTAGGACTTGGCCCAGATCCGTGCTTCAAGGCCCTGTCGTCAGCGCCGAAGGAAAGAGACGAATTGTGAATTCACTAATTGAAGGTCGCGCAGCTGAGGCCATGGCCGAAGTTCCACACAGGCACGCGAGTGTCCAGGACATGCTCACAAATCCGGCCACTCGCTCAGTCATTTTGCGTCAGACACGCACTGGGCAAAGGATGCTAACCTGGTGCCCAGATGCAAGTGTTCCGTCGTCTGTAATCATCCCGGACTCGACCGCCCAGCTCCCGGAAGAGAACTGCCGAATCTCTGCCCGGCCGGCCAGCACACAGATCAGGAAGAATTCACTACAACAACAACAACAACACCAACACAAGGCTACGCGCTTACGTTCTTGTATCCACGGCTCCGCGACGGGCTTGCCGCTACCAAACACCACCACCGCCGTCACCCACCCGCCCCGAGTCGCTCAAATCCGCAGGCTCGCCCGCCCTCGGGTTCGTCCCGTCCTCCCAGAGCAGCTCCACGTCCCACCATCACGATCGCCACATCGCCGCGGGGACCCCCGAGAGGTCGTCGACCACAGCCTGCAGCCCTCCGCGTAGTCGATGTGCGCGGACGTGCTGGAGAGGAACTGGGCGAAGCCCTCCAGGGGGGATGCCGGACAGGCTGGCAGTGAGGAAGACGTAGTCCCCGAAGGAGACGCGGGGGACTTGGGGCCGATGGGGCATCGAGGAGAGGGAGGAGGTGCAGCGGCAGGGTGCTGTTGTGGTTCCCAAGGAGGACGAAAGTCTCTCTCCATTCGGTGCAGGAGGGCCCGGTGCGCAGAGAGGTGCAGCGCGGTAGTCCGGGTAAGGGCATGGGTCTGCATACGAAGCTGTAAAGGTGGTAAACAGAGACGGAACTCCGAATGCGAGACAGCAGACCCGCTCTCGACCAGCCCGCGCGCGAATTTCGTGCGCAAGGCAGTCCCCACGGTCTCGTCGGCGTCCACCGCCCGTTATTGACTCGATCCACCAAACACCGCCGCGTCGTCCATTGCAGGACTCCAAACGGCGAGTTCCTCCGTTCACAGCCCGCCTGCGCGCGTCAAGTACGTACGCATGTACACGACCCGCCTCCAGACTCCGTTCGCCACCGCCAGCTTCGCCGCGTACGCTGCTGACCAGCAGACCGACCGAGCCAGCGGCGGTGATCGCAAGGTACTCGCATCCCACTCGTCGCGAAGCTGTTAGCATCGGTATCAGCCACACTTCCTATCCCCCCTCGCTCGCTGGACCACAGAACTCGGAACGAAACAGTTAAGCACTCACGATATCCACAAGTAGGTCTGGATTACCGTGGTACATACATCATGTCGGTGTCAGTGGCATCGTTATCTTCATTCCGAGCGGCATCCACCGATTCACGGCGTGAACACAGACCTACGTGTACGCGCCGCGACACACCCGCTAGGTACCGCAGCCGCCTATGACGGCGCGATGGTCCTACATAAGTATCAACAAGCGGGCGCGGCGGGAGGGGGGGGGGTGCGAACCAGCCACCCCGCGGACATGCGTGGGCGCAGGCATCCATCCGCCCGTACGTCCGCCGTCGACGCGCCCCGTGGAACCCCGTCCGCGATCCCGGTGTCGCGGAATGGGTTTGAGGGATGGGATGGAGTGCCTTGGGTGGCAGTGTGGGTCCAGGGCACGAGGTAGCTGCCGTAGATCCCGCCGCGGTTCATGCAGCGGGTCGGCGAGGTTCATCCAGCCGCTCAGGTCGGCGTGGACGCTGTACAATGTAAGATGAGATATGGCGTGGAATATTGCGGGTGAACTCACATCTGCGCGACTTCCTCCTCGAGGGTCGTGCGGGGTTGAAGGAGGTCGTGATTCTGTCCTCGGTATATGGGTCCTTGTGCAACAGGAACAGAGTCATCCGGATTTATTCCTCCAGGGATTGGGCTGAAATGGCCGTGATGCACAGTCCAGCTGGAGACAAAAATCAGCCCGGTACCCGTCCAGTGCATGGTCGGCGCTCAAGGGCAAAACCGGATATTCACTGGAATCCGCGGCGTTGTGCACGCATTATCTTTACCTCGGTTCCCAGCATAGAGGGAGGGATTATGGCATGGCTCGCTGCTGCTATATGTAACATCCTATAGTCGGGGCACGGTCCTTCCAGGAGACATTGCCAGCGAACAGCGAGTCGCAGCTTTGATTCGGACCCTGTGGACATGTACAGTAGCAGCACTCGCAGAACATGAAGGAATCTGCAGGTCCTCGCATGTCCTCAGAGTCATGAATTGCTCCTCGGTACTGACCATGGCAATGGCATAGGGTCGTGCCATTAAAATACATTATTTATTACAGTACTGGTGTAATTACCAAACGTGTAATTGTAGATACGTAACAGCGAAGTTAAAGTAGCGAAAATACTTTGCTCCCGCTCTTGTCCCACACGATCACCCTTCGTCCGCCTTCGCCTCGCTCGCCCCCCGCAGCGCCCCGTGTGCCCAGCGCCAGCCGCCAGGCGGGATTGCAATGCCCCCCAGCCAGCGCGCGGCTGCCTGGCGGGAATTGCAATCCCGCCTGGATGTCTGGAACCGCCGCGCCCGGTCAGCCTCAGAGACAGCCGCGCCGCTGGCGCATATAAGCCCGCCTGCGATGCTCGTAGGGCTCATCAGCGCACTCTCACTTGCTCCCCTCTCGTCTTCAAGCCCACACTAGATATCAAGCCAACACGTATACATCGACTGGTTCGTTGTACCAATCAATACACACCACGCAATACCACTAGCAAGCCACCACAACACACTACAACGCAACGCAATGTCGGCCTTTTACACCACCACCGCCACCGTCCTCACGAGCATGGCCTCCCTCCGCCTCTCGTCCCCCTCCGCGGCCGGCGGCAGCATACCCCCCACCCCGCGCATCCCCCAGCAGCCCTTCTCCCCCTCCCCGCGCTTCTCCCAACACTCCCCTTCCTACTTCGACGTGGACTCCTACTCCCCCTCGCCCTCCACCTCAGCAAGCACCGCCTCCCTCGGCGGGCTCCTCACGCCCGTCACGCCCCCGCGCGCCGTCTTCCCCGCCCCGGCCGCCGCCACCTCCAGCCACGCGCAGGGCATCGCCGGCCTCGGCCTCGGCCTCGCCGGCCTCACCAAGCCCGACGGCTCCGGCCTCGCGTTCACGGGGCTCGGCGTCCTCCCCTCCTCCTCCTCCTTCGACGAGTACGCGTACGCCCCGAGCAACGCGCTCCTCGCGGAGGTCTACGCGGCCTTCTCCCCCGCCGCCTCGTCCCCGCCGCCCAGCGAGCCCAGGCCGTTCTTGCTCACCCGCGCGGAGCTGCGTCTGCGCGCGGTGGATCTCACTGCGGATATGGACATGGATGTTGACGAGGCGGAAGGGAGGGCGGAGGGGCGGATATACCCCGCGCGCGTGGAGGACATCTTCTGGAGCCCCGCGGACGCGCAGCGCGCGATGGTCCTCGGCGGGCGTGTCGTCGCGCACCGCAAGTGATGACGTATGACGTAGGGTGTACGATGTATGATGTGCTTGTATCTCTTCTGCTCAATTTATCCTTCGTCTATCTTCAATCAGTCCGAGGCAGTCCCTTAAGCGTGCATACATATGAGTCTGTCGAAGTTTCTCCATGAATTCAAGTTCAAAGGTGGACGGCAGACGGCCCAGATTCGGATGTCCACCACCGAGTACGCTCTTTTCCCTGCAGCGCACTCACCACCACACTCCCCACTCAACAGACGTGAGGGGCCACCTAGACCCACGCACATAGGATCCCCCGCAGCCCGATCACACCACCTCCAGCGTCGCGTCCAGATACACCTCGTCGCTCGTGCCGACCTTCACCGCGAACGCGCCGGGCTCGACGACCCACGCGTTCGCGAGGCCCCACAGCGCGAGCTGGGACGCGTCCACGGGGATCGCGACGCGCTGCGCGGCGCCCGCGCTGCCGAGGGGGGGTGAGCAGCCGCGTCGCGGTGTAGTATGTGAGCGGGCGAAAGCAAGAGTGGGTGAAAGTGACGTGTGCGAGAGGCAGGGAGGGGGGCGGGGGAGAGTGGGGGCGGGGGGGGGGGGAGCGGGGGAGGGCAGAGGAAATGGGGAGGGAAGGAGAAGGGTACGCACGCAACGTCCACCTTCGCGAACCCGACGAGCACCTGGTTCGGCGTCACGACCGTGCTGAAGAGGTCCGTCACGTACACCTACCAGCGACCCATCAGCGCTCAGACGTGATGCAAGGAGGGGATGAAGGCAGGAAAGAGCGCGGGGAGAAGGAACGTACCTGCACGACCTCCTGCCCGTCCATATCTCCCGTGTTCGCCACCGTCACCGATACGGTGAAGTTCTCCGATGCGCCGATCGTGGGGCTGGACAACTCGAGGTCCGAGCTGGGTACATGTAAAGGTTTGCGCAGGTCAGCTTCCACCCGTGCGGCAGGAATGACTTGGAGTTTGGTTTTGGGTTTGGTTGAAGGAAGCTGAAAGAGGACGAGAACACACAATGACTTACTAGTTAAACGTCGTATAACTCAGCCCGTGCCCGAAACTCCACAGCGGCACGGGCGAGTCCAGCACATACTACACGCCAAACGCACTCAGCCATCCTCTCTTCCCTTTCACGCACGTCGCAGCTCACCTGGTGCCCGAACACGAGCGTCCCGTTATCCGTGACCATCCCCGCGTCGACGGGCCTGCTCCCCTTGAGGTAGTCGTAGAACACGGGCGTGGTGCCCACGCTCCGCGGGAAGGATACCGGGAGCTTGCCTGTGCTCCAAACGCCGTGAGAGGGAGACAAGAGGGGAGAACAGAAGGGCACGCTACCCGACGGGCTGACCGCGCCGAACACGACCTCGGCGAGCGCGAGCCCGCCCAGCTCGCCGGGGTAGAACTGCTGGACCACCGCGTCCGCGTCTGCACACCCACCCCAACGCGAATCAGTACTGCAGCGCACCGCGGCCGCCGCCTGGGAGACGACGCACGTTCCTGGATCCACGGCTCCGCGACGGGCTTCCCGCCCACGAGCACCACCACCGTCGGCGTCCCCGCGGCCTTGACCGCCTGCACCAGCGCGCGCTGCGCGCCCACCAGGCCGAGGTCGCCCAGGTCCACGTGCTCGCCCGTCGTCGCGTTCGTGCCCGGCGCCCACAGGCGCGTCTGGTCGAGACTCCACGTGCCCACCATCACGACGGCCGCGTCGCTCTTCGCCGCCGCCTCCACCGCTGCCGGGATGCCCGAGCGGTCGTCCGCCCACAGCTCGCAGCCCTGGGCGTAGTTGATGCGCACGGAGGTGTTGGCGAGGAACTGGGTGAAGCCGGCGAGCGGGGAGATGCCGTTGTTGCTGGCGTTGAAGAAGACGTAGTCGCCGAAGGAGACGCGGGCGACTTGGGGCCCGATGAGGGCGACCGAGGAGAGGGCGGTGCTCAGCGGCAGGGTGTTGTTGCGGTTCTCGAGGAGCACGATCGTCTCTCTCTCCATCTGGTGCAGGAGGGCGCGGGTCTCGGGGGTGCGCAGGGTGGAGAGGTAGTCCGGGTACGGGTAGGGGTCTGCGATCGCAGTCGGTGAGCTACACGAGCAGGGGCGGAGATGCGTACACACTCTCGAAGAGGCCGAGAGAGAACTTGGTGCGCAGGATAGTCTTGACGGTCTCGTCGATATACGACACGTCCACCGTCCCGTTACTCACTTGATCTACGATGTGATGAAGCCGTCAGCGACTCCGCATCATCGACCATGCGCGGTATGCGCACCTGGGAGCGTGAGGTACGTGTACGACCCGCCGCCCATCTCCATCTGTATCCCATTCTCGAGCGCGAGCTTCGCAGCGCACGCGCGCGTCTCGCACACGCCGTGCGTCGTGATCAGCAGGTCGACCGAACCCGCGTCGGTGGTGACGAGATACTGGTAGCCCCACTCGTCCCGGAGCTAGATCGTGCCCATAATCATCCTGCTGCACACCAAACGTTTGGTGCACTCACAATGTCCGTTAGGAGGTCTGATGTCGATTAATGGTACTCAGTCGGTGTTGGTGAGTATACAGGCGAGTCTCAGACGTACGCGTGTTCGCAACGGCGGGGACGCCGTCGTAGCTCGCGTACGCGGTCATGATCCCCAGCGCCTCCACGCACGCACGGTTGAACGGCCGGAGGTACGACGTCCGCAGCTCGCGCTCGCCTCCGCTCACCTGGGCGATATTCCTACTCAAGTCAGCTTGGTAACGCAGATATACATGAGGCGTTGTCCTCACAATCCGCCCTGTGGACTCCCGTACGCGGCGAAATGTTTGCACGTCGCGGCCATCCGCGCGACGGCGGTTGCGCTCGCGTTGCGCCGCCGCCCGGACTGCAGGCCGGTCACGAACGCGTAGCCCATCTCGCCCGTCCTGGGGTAGACCAATCAATCGCAATCATGCGAGAGAGGGCGACAGGGAGGATGTCGCACGCACAAGAACGGGTCTTCTCCAAAGTTCTCCTCCACGCGCCCCCAGCGGAGCTCGCGGCTGAGGTCGAGCACGGGCGCGAAGATCTGGTGGACGCCCAGCCCCTCCGCTTCGTCGGCGATGGTCGCGGCTGCCTGCCTCAGCAGGCCGGTGTTGAACGAGGCCGCCAAGCCGATCGGGGACGGCCAGATCGTGCCGTTGTTCGTGAAGCCGTGTAACCCTGAGGGTGCGGGTGCGGGTACGAGGTGAGTTCATCCCAGAGCGGGAATGCGGGGAGGGAGGCCCGGGGCGTCCTCACCTTCGGATTGGACGATTGCGGGGATGCCGAGGGTGGTGTTCTCCATGAGGTACTTTTGCCCAACCGTGATCCCGTAGACGAACTTGTCCCACGGCATGGGGTAGCCGCCCCAGATGGCGCCGCTCTTCTGGGCCATCATGAGTTCCAGCCCGGTCTCGTTGTATGTGAGGGTGTCGTCGAGGGGATCCGTGAGGTTCATCCAGCCATTCAGGTCCCCTTGTATTCTGCCCATCTCGAGATTATATCCAGGTGCACGGAGGGGCCACGGTGAGGGACTCACAGCTGCGCGACCTTCTCCTCGAGGGTCATGCGGGGCAGTAGGTCATTCACTCTGTCCTCAATGGGCGCGTTGGGGTCCTTGTAGACCGGGAGTGATCCGTCGAGGTTCGTCCCTCGAGACACCAAACTGAAATGGCGACCATTCGCAGACGTAAAGGATGTAGACCCCAGCAGAGCAGCGATACAAAACCAAGCCCACCCAGAGGACGCCATGACGGCTCAGGTGTGCTCTCGGACGAACGTTAACGTCGGGACCCATAGTTTTTATACGCACGCCGACACGTCTGAGCGGCCCTCGTGCAATCCAGATGTCATGTCGCGTTTACTAACCATGCTATGCCGCCACCAAAAGTAGGAGTGTTCGGCACCAGGTGACCTGCTCACCAGCAAGAATCGCTCGGTCCTGAAGAAGCAGCGGTAGCAGGCGGTCCGCTGCATCACCTAAGGCCCCGAAATTCTTCCCAACGCAGACTTTCAAGCAGCATGACATCGGGTTCCACAACACATGTACAGAAGAGAGGTACTTCTAAGAGATGGGACATATTGCAGTTCACACAGTGAGAGTTTGGCGGTATAGCAAAGCTCGGCATGCAGGAGGCCGTCATGAGACAACGATGGAAGAGGGGTTGGGTACTTACACAGGTCCTGCGCCTTCTTCACCTTCGCGTGCGCCGTCTCCGCCGTGAACGGCGGGCACAGGCCGGGCATGGTGGTGGTGGTGGTGATGTTGGTGTCTTGGGGAGGGCGCGAGGGGTTCTACGTATACTTGTACTTGGACTCTGTAGAAAAGTGTGCACACTGTCATGCTTGATGGGGTTCGACCGGCGTGGGGCGGAGAAGTTGGGAACGAGGGGGGACGCGTGACGGGGTAGTCCTGTGTGCTTCCCGTCCGAGCCCGTCTCGTAGATAAGATGCGACACTTGGGAAGTATTCGGCGCTGCGGCGCACGCCAGGTCCGATTCCTCACATATAAAAGTCTATGGTAAACCCACGGCAGGGACTCTACAAGCAGGGAAATAATCTTTCTTGCTTCCCGGGCGCTGCGCGGCATCAACAATGCTCATAGTTATTTCATCTTGACCTGAATGATACTGAATGATATCAACTTCTAACTCTCAAGTTAGCGGCCTGCCGGTGCGGTCAGAGTCTTCGATCCATCAGATACTTGGTGTCAAGCTTTACAGTTACATATATCAGAGGAATAGATAATAAGTGCCTTCTTTGCTGCCCTAGGGTGGCATTCCGCCACCCTCGATCAGTGTTACTGTAGAGTCAGTGTACTGTATACAGCATGTTTTCAACACTGTGATAGCTTGTACCGTAGGCAACAGGATGCTTGCCATTAGGCAGCCGAGGGATGCGTGACAGTGCCACCCTACATATTTGGAATTAATTTCCATCACACAAACGGTAATCCTCGACATAAGGGGTAATAGTTCCTATTTGTTGGTGGCGGTAAGATTTGGATCGGTCCACCTACCATTTATGAACAGTGCTCCTATTACATTTCGAGTAATTCGGGCTGTAAGTGGTATAACCCCTGTTAAGCGCTCGCTTTCTCGATCACCAGAGAGCCCTATACAACTACTGAACAGTAAACCGATTCTAGAGGAATCGGAATCAGCGTATACGCATAGGAGCGCCCGAGATCCATGACACCGATACCTCTGAACAGCGAACAGATGTTTTGCTTCTCCGGTGCAATGCCCAAGCCCATGAACAGACGTCCAGCAAAGAAAACACGTTCCGAGCCACACATCCCAGAGTATATAATACAAACAAACCGGACAACAGCGACCTGCGCGAAACACCCCGGCCCACATCAGCCTCGACAGCGCACACGATGGCAGATCTAGATATACGCGTACGATATACGCAGCCCCTGCTAACCTCGATACCCCGGCGTGCACCGCGATCACGACATCGGCGCGTCCCCCGGCGCACCCTGCAAGAGGTTTTGCAGCTGCTCGAGGTCGACGGCGCCCTCGCCCTCGCCCAAGCTGGGGTCCTGTGCGGCGTTTGGGTTGGCGTTCGGGTTGGCGGGGTCGGGGTGCTGTTGTTGTTGTTGTTGTTGCTGGTGTTTCTGGTGGGCGGGGGTTAGCATACCGGTGAAGATAGACACAAGAAGACGGGAATGAGGATATGGAGAGCATACAGCCCGGGGAGGCGGGGACGGAACGGAACCGAACGTACCTGCCCCTCGCGCTTCCCCTTCTTGCCCGCGCCCGTCACCTCGTCGCGCGGGACGATGTCGATGAGGAAGTCGAACTGGTCGGATTTGGAGAGGGCCTTGGCGATGTCGGCGCGGCAGAGCGTGCGGCGCTTGTTCGAGTCGGCGACGATGAAGGCGCGCGAGGTGATCTCGGCTATGAAGACTGGGAGGGGTCAGTGGGCGGAGGGGACGGCGAGGGAGCATAGACACGTACTCTCGCATGCCTTGCAGAACAATATCGGCGCTGCAGCCCACACCTATAAGCCGCCGTTGCACACCCCATACCCAGCCACCCACCGTCTGCAGCAATCATCTGCTCCCACCAACGCCCGCATCAGTCCTCCTCGCCCCTCGGCGCCCCAACGCAGAAACGCACCTTGACCTCCGGGTCGCTCTTCATGACCTTCTTGATGCGCGCGAGCGGGAGCGGCGGGTGCCTGTAGTCGGGCGTCTCCTGCTCGGCCTGGTCGATCTGGCGCTGCCAGAACGAGCGCAGGAACTCGTGCAGAGGGTCGCCGGACTGGACGTACGGCGTCGTGCTCGACATGGCGGGACCGGTCGATGGGGCGGGTGTGGTGGAGGGCAGGCGGAGGAGCGCGTGGTAGCAGGACAAGACGAGCCAGAATCGGACGCGCTGCGCGAGCGCCTAATCCGGTCGATCGCTTTCCATCCCATTCTTCCTCCTCTCCCCATTCCCCGCATCCTCTCCCTTGAAAGCACACCACAACATGAGCGCCGCCGCGGGCCCCTCCGCCGCCGCCGCCGCGCCCGTCGCGCACAACGCGCTGCCGCCGCCGTCCTCCGCCTCGACCGCCCGCATCGCGACGCACTCGCACATCAAGGGCCTCGGGCTCTCCCCCGAGGGCTTCGCGGTCGCGGACGCCGCGGGGTTCGTGGGGCAGGGGAATGCCAGGGAGGTGGGTGCCTTTTTCTCGGTTGGGGGCTGCGAGGACGTACGGGGTTCACGACGCGGATGTGTTTGCGTTCTTTCGAGTTCGCTGCGGCGGAGGGCTATCTCTCGGGCATGGGAGGACGGGAACGAGCTTGCTTTGTGCAGGCGCGCGCTGCTCAGCATGGGCGGGTCACGGCATATGCCCGGCTGTGGAAAATGATCTCCCCGCACTTTGTGGCCAGGCGACCCGTAGGCGCGTGTCTACGGGATACCGACTTGTACGCGGTCCGAAATCTTCTGCGTCGGTCGGAGTCGTCTATCTACCATTCGGTCTGCGTCTGGCTATACGAGACATTCAGGCTGGACGAACATGCATCTAGCACGGACTCGATCAGAGCAGGGTTGGCGCACCGCGGTGTAGGCCTTCTGCTCGTTCTAGTCATCGCATGCGCACCGCGGTCCTTCCCTTCTCGTGCCGGGCGTCCTAGGACACGCTCTATCAAGACCCTGATCGACCGGACCCCGTAGGGACGCGCAAGTATACCCATCTCTACGGAATACCGGTACCTTGGTCGTGCGGGGGAAGGACCACCTTCTGCAAGTCTCGAATGTCAATTTTCGTGACCCTGGTTTCTCGTTACCGGGGAGAGACTGCCAGGGGCCGACTGCTCGTTAACACCGTCTCCTGCCTCGTATCCTTCTCGTTGCGTATGAACATCTTTACGGGCGCATTCAGGGGAAGCAACGGCCCCAAGAAGACGATCGACCTCGCTCTCCCCGCTGCTCAGCAATGCGGCGAAAAAGACTGGTCCTAGACGGCTAGCTGAGGGACTGGCGGAGTTCAGGCGCGCTCTGATCGCGATGAGCTGTCCCTCCAAGCTACGGTCCTCGAGCATTCTGCGGACCATAACATTTCCCCAACTTCACTATTTTTGCCCATTTTTGCCTCGCCGCCAAAAGTGCTATGCACGGCGTCCTTCCCGTATATCCTTGCACGCTGATGTGATCTGAGATCCGGGAATATTTACTAACTCGCAAATTGGCTATAGGCATGCGGGGTCGTAGTCGACCTCATAAAATCACGCAAATTCTCGGGACGGGCGTTACTCCTCGTCGGCGCGCCCGGAACGGGCAAAACCGCGCTCGCGTTAGCAATATCACAAGAACTGGGGTCAAAAGTACCGTTCTGCCCGATGGTGGGCTCGGAGGTGTACAGTACAGAGGTGAAAAAAACGGAAGTGCTCGCGGAGGCGTTCCGGCGAGCCATCGGTGAGTCTCGCGGGTGACGCTCGCTCCCCGCGCCAGCTGCTGAGACCCTCGCAGGGCTGCGGATAAAGGAGACGAAGGAGGTGTACGAGGGCGAGGTGACGGAGCTGACGCCGGCGGAGGCGGAGAACCCGCTGAGCGGGTACGGCAAGACGGTCTCGCACGTGATCGTCGGGCTGAAGACGGTGAAGGGGACGAAGCAGCTGCGGCTCGACCCGAGCATCTACGAGGCGATCCTGAAAGAGAAGATCGTCGTGGGCGACGTGATCTACATCGAAGCCAACACGGGCGCCGTCAAGGTGCGTCGCCCTCCCATCCATCCCCGCGCACGCCCACTCACCGCCCGCAGCGCGTGGGCCGCTCGGACGCGTACGCGTCGGCGTACGACCTCGAGTCGGAGACGTACGTGCCGCTGCCGAAGGGCGACGTGCACAAGCGCAAGGAGCTCGTGCAGGACGTGACGCTCGGCGACCTCGACGCCGCGAACGCGCGCCCGCAGGGCGGGCAGGACATCATGAGCGTCATGGGCAGCCTCGTCAAGAGCGGGCGCACCGAGGTGACCGACAAGCTCCGCCGCGAGGTGAACAAGGTCGTCAAGGGCTACGTCGACCAGGGCGTCGCGGAGGTCGTGCCCGGGGTGGTGTTCATCGACGAGGTGAGTGAGGATTGGGTGAGGGTGTGGTGGGGCGCTCATGGGGGCATAGGTGCATATGCTCGATATTGAGTGCTTCACGTACCTGAATGCGCTGCTCGAGTCGCCCATGGCGCCCACTGTCATCTTCGCGACGAACCGCGGCAACTCGCTCGTGCGCGGCACGCAGGACATCGTCGCGCCGCACGGCATCCCCGTCGACCTGCTCGACCGGTGAATCCTTGATCGCCTTCATTCAAAGTAGACTCGGTCAGCTGACGGGTTCTGTCTATGTAGATGTCTGATAGTCAAGACGGAGACGCACACGCAAGAGCAGATCGCCAAGGTGCTGCAGCTGCGCGCGAACGTCGAGGGGCTGAAGCTCGGACCCGGCGTGCTGGAGCGGCTGGCTGCAGAGGGCGAACGGAGTTCATTACGGTATGTCCTGCCGTTCATATTCACTTTCACTACCCATGTGATTTGGCGTTCGACCCATTCTGACTGCTGCAATGGATTACAGATATGCATTGCAGCTCCTTATGCCTGGCTCGATCCTTGCGACGCTCGGGGGCCGCGCGCAGATCGAGGAGGAGGACGTGTCGGAGATGTCGGAGCTCTTCTTGGATGCTAAAACGTCCGCCGGGCTGATAGGGCAGGCCGGCGGCGGGTACGATGCTGACAAAATGATATAGAGTCCCAAGTCCCGAGTGCGGTGCTACGACCAATCCACAAGAGACTTGGTGCTTGCTTATCTGCTTGTTTGCTTGCTTGGCGTTTCGTGAGTGGTGAAACTGCTCAGTTGGGCGTGGGGTTAGTGTACCTCGCCTCGGAGGCTCACGGATCTTGTCCTCTCTCGGTCGATCTCAGCTAGGTCCGTCGTGAGTATGGCCTTAACCCCGTTCGTAAGGTCGGGTCTATGAATAAGGCAACGACAATGGTATTTCCGATCTGTCAGCTCTCTCTGGGGCGGACTCGCTGGGGTGCCGACCGCGACACGCTCCTCTCCCATATAACCCCATGCAGAACGGCATAGGAAGTCCCTGTTGCACCGGGACCCGCGTTCTGGGGATGGGTGCGTGTTGCGTTCATAACGACTCCTAGATACTCCACCATTAAACGTGAGCTGGAACTTTGTGTGAAGGGGACACGATAGAGAGTCACAGGGACGTACCCATGACCGCGACGTGGTTCTCCCGCACGCTCTTCTTCATTTGTCGGACGGTCTCGTGGCTGGGACGTGGATCCTTACCACACAGAGTATAGAGGGTGGCTTTAATCAGCTCCCAAACAGACTGAATCTGCACATCCATGGTCTCCACATTGACGGAGGCATCTGACTGGTGTTATGTTGCATTAATTCAGACACACCTAGAGCAGTCTCGCAGCCCTTGGTCCCCCGATTCTTCGTTACAGGGTTGGTTCCGCGTCGTCACCGGAAACATCGACGTTTCATAGCCGGTATTCGAATCGACTCAGAGTTGTTGAGGAATGCGGTGGAATAATCGGTTTGCGCGAACTTCGTAGGTGGCATCCTCGACCAGAAGTCCTTCGATGCCCCTTCCCATCTTCTTCCAGTGCATCCTTCATCATATAGAATAGCAAAGGATCTTGATCTTCCCGTTACCTGTCAAAGGCGGCGCGCTATACCTACATTGTCCTCCCAAACGGTACTACTGACGCCAACTACCCGCCGCAATATCCCCATTCCCGCACGCGTCACTTTCACGATTGCGACGAACAATGCGCTTCCCGGTCCCAGCGGGATATTTTTGGTGTATGTACTGTATGCTTGTCTGCCTTTCACCCGTTCCGCCGAATACCATGTCAAGCGAGCGAAATGGAAAGGATGTGAATGAGCCGACTCGCAGTGCTCCTTCCCATCTATCACATCGCCTCGTGTGCGTCCCTCCGCCAGCTCGCCTGCAACGTGTTTATTACTCTAGTCTCCCTTGTAAAAGACGCTCACCGAGGCACCGAGCGGTGCCACGACCAGGGCCTCTCCTGAGAGCAGTGCACCCCCGGGCCCATGGAGTTCCTGCGCGATCTCTGGCTCGGCCGAAGCGCTCTGGGTTCCAGGCTTCGCGAAGTTGAACCCTCCCGGTGAGTATGACTATACTAGCCAGATGCCCAGGATCTGGCGCCCCTCCTACGCTTACACGGGTGTAGCCCCGTCGCGCTGCGGATCTCGCCATTCTTCCTGGTTATGAAAGGCCAGCTGGGATCACCTGGCGCGCACACCTACTCACCCACTCCTCCTCCCCTGGTATAATAGGGACACCACCGGCAGGGAGGACGCAGCCCCCACCCTCACACGCCTTTCCTCCTCCACCCTCGCCGCCGACATGTCCACAACCAAAGGCCTCCCGTACATCCTCGAGGACCGCACCGGGTCGCTCACCGCGACCGACTTCGACGACATCTACGACCGCCTCTTCCTGCGCGTCGCGCACACGCCGCAGGGCCTGCCCGCGGTGTACGACATGGGCCGGCGCTCCGCGTCGTCGCGCGCGGACGACCGCCGGCACTTCCGCTACACGCCTTCCGTGGTGATGCATTTCGGCGATGGGAGCGGGGCGCTCGGGAGCGTCGCGTTCGTGGACCCGCCGGCGTCGCTGCCGATGGGGAAGTACCTCCGGCGGGCATCATTCCTCGGAGGGTGGGTCGGTCCGCTGTTTGTATGGAATTGCGACGCCTTGACTGACAGCAAACATTTGCTCAGGTCGCTATCTCGAAAGTTCAAGGCGTCGGACGGACAGGAGTACAAGTGGAGCTACCGGATAGTGGAGGGGCAAGAATGGACGGTGTGTGTTGGCGATGTGTTCCCCGAGTATATCCTGACGTCCACACAGTGCACGAGCGCCGACAACGTCCTCGTCGCGCACTACAACCTGAGGCCACCGCGCAAGCCCGCGTACGGGTCGTCAGGGAACATCCTCACGATATACGACGAGTACGCGCACCTCGCTCTGGGTACGCATTATGCCCACTAATATTCCTGCGGGACCGGGACGCATGCTGACTTCGATTCGTGGGTATGCAGAGATCGTCGCGTCCCTGACGATCATGAGGTACATAAAAAAGCATAACCTATGATTGCCTTGCGCATTCACACTGGCACTCACCGTGCCCATCGATCCCCGCATCCAAAACCTCCAACCCACGGACCACGCATACCCACTGGTAATGTAACAGTAGTAATGTACCGTATCCTTGCATCTTGATAATTATCGACGCCGAGGCTGTCGTTCTGTAATATAGCATAGCGTTCAATGAATGAATGAATGGCACCGCATGCCCCACCTGGACTTGGGGTGAAGGACTATTAACGTGGTTATCTGATCGCGATTGACCTGGACGCTCGAAAGAGTTAGGATTTGCCAGACCTCTTCGAAGGACGGGTCCGCGTGACTCTACAGATGGAGGTCAGTATGAATACGGATTCAGTCGGATAGGCTCCGGAACTGTCGAAGAACACTGCCATACGTACAAGTCTGGCGGCACGGAAAGAAGTTCACGGATTCGATACCGAGGTCGAGCCGCTCCGCGCAACCCACGCTGTCCAATTCTCAATGGTTAGAGAAACCTCCTATGGGCCCTCCGCTGGTTTAGCATGCCTGCAAGAGCCGCTAGTCCAGAATGCTAAAGGACGACCGCACTCAGCTTGGTGTAGCTTCGACCGTTGATACTCAACCTTCCGTAACAGTTTCTGCGATGGCTCTAACATAATTTACTCTAGGAGATACATTCATTTATTTTAACACTATGGTTTTCGTCAGCAACGCAATATGTTTCAAGGACATCCTCCAACATACCGCAACTGCACCCACTCAACTAAAATATTCCGGCAGCACATACGCCAACTTCTTCCGATCCTCGTCCTTCTGCTTCTCGCTCCGCGGCATAATACTAAACTTCATCGACCCGATCTCCTCGGTGAGTATATCCCCCTCGAGCGCCGCGGCGTGCAGGTCGTCGAGGATCGTCGCCGCGACGTGGCGCGCGGTGTCCGCGTTCGCCTGGAGGACCTTGAACACCTCCGCCGCCGTGACGCTCCCCTCGTGCGGGCGCCACGAGTCGTAGTCCGTCGCCGTCGCGATCAGCGCGTACCTACGCCCGAACCGCACCATCAGCACCCGCCCAGTATCACACGGGGCGCGACGCACCCGAGCTCCGCCTCGCGCGCGAGCTTCGCCTCCGGGAGCACGCTCATGTTGATCAAGTCCCCGCCCCACGTCCTGTACATCGCGCTCTCCGCGCGCGTCGAGAACTGCGGGCCCTCCATGCACACGATGCACTTGTCCGTGTGCAGCCGCACGCCGCGCCCCGCTGCCTCCAGCGCGCGCCGCACGCGGCCCTCCAGCCACCCCACCAGCCGCACGCTGAACGGGTCCCCGAACGCCGCGTGCGCGACGACGCTCGTGCCCTCGAAGAACGAACTGGGCCGGACGCCCTTCGTGCGGTCGATGATCTGCGTGGGCAGCGCAAAGTCGCCCGGGGGGATCTCCTCGCGCAGGGAGCCGACGGCGGAGAAGGCGAGCACGGCGCGCACGCCGAGGGATTTGAGCGCGGCGATGTTCGCGCGCGCGGGGACCGCGGAGGGGGAGAGGGTGTGCCCCGGGCCGTGCCGCGCGAGGAAGGCGACGAGCGTGCCCGAGGGGAGCGCGCAGATGGTGATGGGCGAGGAGGGGAGGCCCCAGGGCTAGGGGGTGGGGGTTGGCTGGTTCGTTAGGAGAAAGAGGAGGGGCGTACTGTTTCGGGGTTGACGTGTTTTCTGGGCGGGTGTTAGTATTTATTTGGATGAAATATACTAGGATGTGTGGGTATATGCACGACAATGATAAGCGATTCTGGACGCAAAACGCCCAGGAACGACGCGGACAATGGCAGCGAGGCGGGACCAACAACGGAAACACGGCTCCTTCCCCGCTCCCATCTCAGCCACGTATATGCGTGCCATACCCTGCCTGCGCTCTGTAACTGTCCAAGAATTACATAGGTCCGAAGGATCAAGACCGACAAGGACGGTTTTCATCCTTCGAGCCATATGTCTTGACAGAAACAGAGACCCATGGGCAGATCGACCGCATCTCGCCCAGGGCGGGGTATCGATATGTCGAAAGCAAAGTACTCACACGAAAGTAAGGTTATCCAAGTGATACAGCCCGCTCCCTCCAATAACGCCGACGAGGACTGCATCCGTGAATCAATGAATCAACATAACTCGTCTCTCAACCAGATCAGATATACATGCCGTTCTCCTTGCCTTCCGACGCCATCCTGAGATACCTTCGGACGGTGAATCTAACGTAGCCAGCTGAGATGCGAGAGAGAGGGTAAAGAGGGCAAATCGCCCAAATCGTCCGAAGATCAGTTTATCATTGTGGGCGCTTATTTATTGTTGGGTGCAATATTCATTTCGATTTTATCGGCGTCCTCCAAACACTGGTGGCGGGGAGGGAGATACTTCGCAAATGGAAAGAGGCATACATATGCATATGTACAGGGAATTCGAAGAAACGATCTGGAAGCATCATATTATGGCTTTCAAGGGCACTGATAGTGACAGAAGCAGATATTACCACAGAAATATAATCAATAGACTAGCTAACGACAAAGCAATACTTAGACTCCTGAAAACGCTGGAGCTCGGGGACAGAGAAGGACCCGAATCCGGTAGAAAGACGCCATGTCAATGCTTGGAGCATGGTCGACGGGCTGCGGACTGCGATCGCGAGGCCTGTCTTTTCTACCACTGCTAGTCTGAGTGTGGCAAAAGGTAAGTCGGTTGACATACGAGTGCGCAAATCACTGTGGCGTGTAAGTTGTCAGCCGTGCAACAGACACGCCCACAGGCACGATACTGTAGTAGCAAAACAATAACGATGTCCACCCACCGAAAACTAGAATACGCATAATGAAGGAGCAAATTTTCGTACAACATGTGGCTGGTCGTAGCGTCTACACATATGTACGGGAGGGAGGGATACACACATCACAGCACGTAGATCCAGAGCGAAACATATGAGGTGGGATAAAAGGAAAAACATTGATTAATTCCGCAAGTGCATGATCGATGAGAAGTGGGCGGCCGAAACCAAGAATGGGCTGGGGCGACAGAAGTCAGCACGTATGCGATGGACAGTACAGAACGGGTACGTACGTACCTCAAGGTCAAAGGAGCTGTTCCTCGCCAGCAAGGCAACAGCACCCTTAGTCTTCCTCGTCGTCCAGTTTTACGGGCTCCAGATAGCTTTCTGGCACCAGCGCATGGCCCCCGCCGTCCTTCTCGGGGCGCGCCACGACCGCCCAGCCAACACCCCCACCCCGCCCAATCACTCGCACAACCTGCTCCTCCTCTAGCGCCATCTCTGCCGTGCCCTCTGGCACAAACGCATACAGCGCCTTGTACAACCCGGGATACAGCGGCTCCTCCCCCCCTTCCTGCCCATCCTCGTACGACTCCTCCTCTTCCTCCTCACCCGAAAAGTTCCGTGCAAGTTCTGTTTGGCTCGGCATATCGTTCAGATCCTCCTCCCCGGGCATCCTCCCCCCTCGATTCCCGAACCCCCACCCGCCGCCGCCGAACCCCCACTTGAACCCGCCCCACGTGCCCGCCTTGCCTAGCCGCTCGTCCCCATCCTCATCATCATCCTCGTCCGTCGAGCTCGACGCGTAGCTCAGCGTCGACATGCGCTTCGGGTAGCGGTTCGGGCGCGGCACGTCCGGCCCCTTCCCGCAGTGCCGCTCGTCGCTCGGCGGGAACGCAAAGTCGCGGATCTTCGCGAGGAAGAGCGAGCGCCGCTTCGGGCGCGGCGAGTCCGGCACCGACTGCGCGGACTGGGCAGGCGACGAGGACGGCGTGAAGTACGCGAGCGAGGAGGACAGCTGCGACAGGCGCGACTGCGACTTGTTGGTATTGCTGGCCGGCGGGCGCGTCGACGACTTGGACGAGCGCCGCGAGAGCGAGCTGCCGTGGAGGATCGCCGACGAGCGGCGCGAGGGCGCGGGCGAGGGCGGCGCGGGGCGCGAGGCGGAGAGCGAGGGCGAGCCCATGTCGGCGGAGATGGCGAGGCCGTCGAGCGTGATCGGGGACGAGGGCGTCGGCGTCTTGGTGCCCCCGGCGAGCAGCGCGGGCGTGGGCGTGGGCAGGGTGGGCGTTATGGGCGAGGCGGCTGGGGAGTCGGGTGGGAGGCTGAGCAGCTGCGCGGACTTGCCTGGGTTCCGCGAGGCGTTCTCGCCCGCGGCGCCGTGAACGCTCATACTTGGATTACTGCTGTCCGCGTGGTTATGGTTATCTTTATCTTTGTCTCCTGGTGATGGTCCCTGATGGCTCCCTGCGCTGTTTCTCTTCGGCTGTTTCGACGGGGGTGCCGCGAACTCGTGTACGCCGGGTACAGGAGGCGGGAGAAAGGACGAGGAGGGCGAGGGGAAGGGCGACGAAGAGGGTGGCTCGAGCGTCTCGAGGGCTAGCGATGCGCGCGGAGAAAAGTCTGTACTGGGCGTGCACCGCAGCCAATTCCGGAGAAAGCAGTTAGCATCTGATCAGCGTTACGAGCGCCTGCGTTTACACACCTTTTGTGGATCGGAAGAAAGGAATATTGGCAGACAATAGTCGTGAGTAAAGCGTCGCCAGCAATATAGGAAAAGTCGTACCTTCAGGGCTGGGAGAGACTACCGAAGCCATGCAAAATCCAGTCTGCCCGAGTACAGCAATTGTGTGGTGAAAGGAGAAAGTTCTGTTCGCCTTCAAACCGCAGCGGTTAGGCCAATTGCAATACCGCCGGCATGGAGGGTCGTCGACTCCTGGCAGGAGTTGCCAAGGAGATAATCGAGATATTATAATTTTGGGTCGTTATTTTTGGATTTCCTCGTGCAATAAATTCTTCGAGCATAAAACCCCAAATTCTGTCAAAATTTATGTGCCACAACGCCTTGCCACCGCCAGTGCCGTTCGTCCAGAGCCGAACAGGACGCATGCAGAATTCCTTCAAGGCAACATATTCTTTCTACACCATCTGTAGAAGGGGGGAATGCGTGTAAGGGAGCGAAGCAATTGTATTGGTCTCTCCTCCTCCTACACAGGGCGTTATGCTGCAGAGTCCTTACGCGGGCGGTCAATGCCATTGAGAGAACTGTGCTTTGCGCATGAACGCCGTGGATGTGGCTCCCAGTCGCCCGGGCCCAGGATCCGCGATACGTTGCGCTTTGCACCCGAGCCCCGTTGTTTCCCTCACTGGCAAGGGTACATTTGATTACTGACATCAGCAGAGATGCAACAATAGGGGTATAAAGCCACTAGAAATTGGGTCCTGTATAACATGGATCATTGCGTAATCACGCTCCTCCCCCTCCAGCGGCCAATAATCACATCGTGCGACGATTCATCGATTTCGTCTTGCTGCCACCGACTGGGCATGCGCAATCAGCTCGGTTCCCGATAGACTTCAATCTATCATACGGTCAGGT
This sequence comes from Gloeophyllum trabeum ATCC 11539, assembly GCF_000344685.1. Lineage (NCBI taxonomy): Eukaryota > Fungi > Basidiomycota > Agaricomycetes > Gloeophyllales > Gloeophyllaceae > Gloeophyllum > Gloeophyllum trabeum. The sequence goes on along the minus strand of NW_006920411.1, from coordinate 3,172,081 downwards.
CAGCGTTCACTCGGGGGCAGTCGATCTACTCACAGTCCCGCTTGCGTCTCCACTGCCCACTGCCCGCCGGGCTGATCAGTTTGAAACCCTCGTCACTCCGTCTTGACTCTTGAATAAATTCAGTTTAGCCATCACCTAACTTCGCGCCTCCTCTCCTTCACTGTGGGCTATTCGACGTTGCGGCATTCAGGGCTGCCCTACCGTATCCACACTCTTCCGTGCTGGCACCTTTCCTCGCGGGCGGACACCAATGGCCCTGATACCTCTGATTACGCCTCCCAGGAAAAACTGGTCTTTACTTTCTCGGTCTTAAAAGGTTTTGCGGAGAGACAACTACCGCCGGCTTGTCTTCTGCTTCGGCTAGTTGGCAGACTCTACAGTGGCCTGTTCACCTCGAAGAGGCCTAGGTCTGGACTTGATCCCGTGGCTCGGTGCACCGTAAGGCGGGAGCGGCAGGTGGTGAGAGTATGCCGGCGTAGACGGGTTTGACCCGACTATACGAATTAATGCTGTCAGTGTATGACATGGTTGCGTCCGAAAACCATGGCTCATTGAAACCCAGTGCATACACTTCCAGGAGAAAGTACCTATTTCACGGAGGGAGTAGGGGTCCCCCCCCCCCACACACACACACGAAGGCAGTCGTGGCGTATGTGCACGACATGCATGGTCCACGTAGCGCACTCATGGCCGATACGTCGGCATGCGGTACTTTAATCCTATCTGGCGCTTGCGATCATGCGATAGAGACAGCGGACTATCAGCATCGACGCCCCTATAACGGTTCAATGTCACCTCGCGCATTGGCGATCTACCCGCGGTTTAGACGGTGGGTTTCGTACTCGTACCGGCCCAGAGCACGGTGCATGCGGGTGCGGGTAAGCTGTCGCTCCCTGCTCCCGCGGTGCGACGCGCGCCCAACACTACAGCGGAGCGAAAAATGGAGGCAAGGGGCTTACGACGTCCTAAGAAAAGGCGGGGAGCGGTGACGAGGCGCTCTGGCTCTTCACCGACTTACTGGTGCTACCCGCACAGCCCAACTCGAACCGCGGTATTGAAAAAGCATCCAGTTGAGAAATGAGATGGACGGACGGCAAGACACTGTGGCACCAGGACTATAACACCATCTACTTCCTCTAAGCACTCGAGAAGGACCTAATCCATGGCTACTTCCTCATGGCTACCACCCGTCCGCGGATATTCCCAGGCTTTGCAGAGTCATCATCGGTCCCGAGGTTCTGCAAACGAGGAGGTGCGTACGTGCTGTGCAGCGATCAAGGGTTGGACCTCCTTAGCCCCGGAAATAACAGTCCATAACAGCATTGCTGACTGTGTTTGTGGCCAGAAGTCCTTCGATATATTCATCGGCTAGTTGCTGGGCTTCTTACAGAGTGGACTCACAGTGTAAATCGTTGTTTGCTGATTCATCTGCGACCGGGGAAGCATGCGGCAGCACGGGAGGTCAGTAATCGCCTCGCGTCTCGCGACGTCCTCGACGCGTTCTTTTTACGCCGCCTGCTCGAAGTTGAGGATAAATGCAATGGGCGGAAACAGCGACTCTCAGCCCCTAGGCAAAATCGAATCCCCACCACCCTCGCAGACAAAAATGGCTTCAGTCCGAAACGGCCGTCTCATCTTCAACGAAGTCCCAGCGGGTGTCCCCGTGCCGGGCAAGACGACGGTGTACGATAGCAGCCAGACAATCGACCTGGACACCGTCTCACTGAACGGCGGGATCCTGGTGAAGACGCTGTTCCTCGGTATCGACCCCTTCATCCAGGGTAAAATGCGGATCCCCCTGCCAGACATAGTTCGTGCACCTTTTCTTGATTGAAAGAAGAGGTGTCTAATATCCAAGCCCCTTTTTCGTAGCCAGCTTTCAAGGTTGGTGAGGTTGTCCAGAACTACGGCGTCGGTGTAGTGCTGCGCTCTGAGAGCCCGACGCACAAGCCCGGCGATCACGTCTGGGGCACGACCCAAGCCCTCGGCGAGTTTCGTACGTCTCTTCTCAACCGACGGATCATAAGCATTCTTCTGATATCTAGCCATAGCGTTCCAGGAGTACTTTGTCGCTGACCCGAAAGAATTCATGGTCATCGACAACAGGGAGAACCTCCCATGGTCGGTGTTCCTAGGCATGCTGGGTCTGCCCGGGCTCACGGCCTACTTGGGCTGGCGGGAGTTCTCGCCGGCGAAGAAGGGCGACGTGATTTTTGTGAGCGCTGGGGCCGGCGCTGTGGGCTCGTACGTTCTTCAGTGGATGTGTCGGTCGTGGTGGTTGACGGTCTTTCTTCTGTAAGATGATAGTCCAGCTTGCGAAGAAGGCTGGCTGTAAGGTCATCGCTTCGACAGGCTCGGACGAGAAGGTCGAGTACATGAAGAAGCTCGGCGTGGATGTGCCGTTCAACTACAAGAAGACGGACACTAGGGAGGTACTGAAGAAGGCTGGTGGCATTGACATGTAAGCTTCCCTCTCTTAACAGTTCGGCTGCGACTCATCGCCGGACTTTGTTCTCCAGCTACTGGGACAACGTAGGTGGCGAGACGCTGGAGGCTGCGATCGACGCTGCCAAGTTCGGCGCCACGTTCATAGTAAGTTGATACATTTCTCGTATGAGCGCATCTGACCAGGTCCCGACGGAATGTGGGATGATCACGACCTACAACAATGCTGCCCCGCAGGGCGTTGGGGTTAGTTCTATGGAATTTGTCTGGATTTTGCATGGCCCTTACACAAGAATTACAGAATCTATTTTTCATTGTACCAAAGCAGATCAAACTCGTAGGGTACATCAGCTCCTCATTGATCGAGAAGCATGGTCAGGAATTCTTCACCGTCGTTCCTAGCATGATCGCCCGCGGGGAGATCAAGCACGCCGAGCATATCTTCCAAGGAATAGAGCAAGCCGGAGACGCACTGGCAGCTCTCCTTGGTGGTACCAACAAGGGGAAGGTCGTAGTTCAAGTGGCGAAGGAGTAGACTGCACATCGTCAATAAATTTGCTCTTCATGTGCCCCATTTACCCCGAGCTTGGGATTGTACAATAATATGCACGAAATGCACATTGCCAGAATAGTTGATTTGTAGGCCCTAGGTTGAGCTCTTCTATGGAAGCGCAGCCCTGTGATTTTAGGGACTCTTCCTGGATGAGCTGAAAAGGTGCACAAAGCCGAGGACTTGAGTTAACGTTAGAATGAGTGCAGCCACAATTGCGTGACTCTACGCGCTCCCGTTACGCGTTACCCAATATATCGCGACCCAAGTTGCCACAATTGCTTTCTACCGTGGTCTTGAAGATGCCTCCAAGCGAGAGGTGAGTTCACATACCTCACAAACACAATTTATAGACATATCCCTCAGGTTTATCCGGTTGTACGACTCGTTGCCTGGTGATGCACGACGAAACCTTGTGGAGAAGCACCTCGTGCCGCTGCTGAACGCCGTCCCGCTGGACAGGAGCCGAAAGGCCATCGCCGCGGCGTCGCGCATGCACAAACGCTACGAGGGCATCCCCATTCTCAACCTCAAGCAGAAGAGGAAGGAAGTCAATGCGCTGCTCGATGAGCTGGAGAAGGACATGAAGCGTTCTTTCGTCAAGGGCCGTTCGATCAGGGATGAGTTGCTTTCGGAGATTGTCGACAGCCTGACGGACTGGTTGAACGATATATGGAGCATCATCTACGAGTACAAGGTTGACTTTGAGGAGGCGCATAGGTGCCTGGTTTACGCTGCAAGCGTGTTGGAGGACTTGTCCAGTTCTCGTGGGTGAGTTCTGAGCTTTTCGGTTCCGCGGACGCCTCTTCAGACGTGGAGCCCTTGAGAGAGTGCTTCAGCTTTGCTTGGTGCTGTGATCGGTACTGGAGGGTGAAGTGCCGTTGGCTCGGGGCAGGTTGCACCCCGTCTATATCCATAGACCCGAGATCTCGAGAGCCATGTACAGCCGCACGTTTCAAGGTTGGATCTTGCAACTGAGTAGACTGTGCGTGACTTTGGAAAGATTGGTCTATGGATTTGCATGCGGATCTACTCCTCCAAAATGTCCCCACTTTACTTGCATTGATTACTGATCCACTTGTTCATCCTTCTTCTGCGGCAGTCTGCCTTCAGAAGGGTAAGAAATTATAGGTCGACTTCCGATTCCATCGCTTACACTCTATGCCAGTTGTAAATGTGCTTGGAATAACCTCTACGTAAGCTTGAAAATCAAGAAGCGGAACGGGCGGGTTGTGAAGTCCTTCTCTCTATCTGGTGGACCCAGTCTTGACAGGGCGCTGCTCTGGATCTGGCGCGACATGTTCCTCGTCATGCTAGCAAGTGGCAACACCCGGCTAACCTCCCAGCTGCCGGAAATGCTGGCCGATATGGAACATGTGATGAAATGGCGAGCTTTAGAACGGATGTTGTGCGGAGGCCGAATGCGTGAGTACCGCATTGATACGCTTTTCATGTATTTATGTCATATAACGCTCTAGGCGTATCATGGGGCGATGAAGAGGATGAAGAAGAAGACGAGGAGGACAACTGGATGCGGGAATACGAAGAGGACGACCACGAGGATGACCCCGACCGGTGTTCCTGTTCGTACCACGCCGATCACTGGCCAAAGAAGCTAAACGACCACATTGTCCCTCTGCGCAAACTCGTTCAAGACCACCTACTCTCAGTCTTCCAGGTATCGCCGTCGCTGGGCCTCTGGGAGTGCCTTCTCGCCATCTCCACCGACCCCAAAGCCACTCGGGCGCAGTTAGAAAAGCAACTGTCCTCCATCGCGACGTCGTCGACGAGCACTTTCGTTGCCGCACTCGACATCCGCTCTTTCCAGTGCAACAACGAGGCGCTCATTTCGCTGCTGGACACGCACGCGCACCTCCTGCGGCCACGCGACGCCCCGTCGTACCAGCAGGCCGTCATCTCCCTCTCGCACAACCCCTTCTTCCAGTACCGCGCACTGCAGATGCTTGAGAAGGAACTGCTGGACGCGGCGCGCGCCATCCGCGCCGCGCTCCTCGGGTACTTCTCCGAGATCGACAAGCAGGCGAACAAGGACGAGTTTGAGGATATTATGAAGCTCCGCGCCGCGTCGGACGCTAGAAGGGAGCGGCTTGAGGCGTGGGTGGACGCGATCGTGACGCCCGGGACCCAGCCGCCCCATCCGATGGCGTTCGCTGCGCTTATGATGGGTCTTCCCTTAGGCGCTGCTATAGCGGATTCGGATGAGCCGGACCCCCTTGGCTACCTCGATATTGATCAGTCGGATCCGGACCTAGAAGATTTACGAGAGGAGTTTAGACCGCAATTGAAATTGCGATTTGAGTCTTGGGTCCTCGCGGCCGGTAGTGTGAAGGGCGGAAGCACCGTCTTGTCCAGAGTCTACAAGGATATCTTGGGGTCGATGCCATACGTGAGGGCCCGCGACGCGGTTGATGAGATGATTGGAAGGTGAAGTGTGACCTATCCATCTGTGATCAGCGCTTACTGATTCATCCCTTCGCAGACTGGCTGATAGGCCCAGCAAGCATCATATTTGCGACGGCGTAGATGCGCTGGCTCGGTTTGCTAAGACGCAAAAGAAGAAGATGGCGACAAAAGCTGACAAGCAGAAGCGAAAGGCAGAGAAGTCCGCTCCTCCTGCCGTCCCTCCTGGACCATCCACTCCGCCCACGCCTCCCACCCCAAGTCAATCGTCACCACCTGCCCTAGCTCCTTCCTTCAATGGTCTTGACGACGTAGATTGATTGTTACGACTCTGTCACCAGTTACTCACGCATAGACTGACTATTTATCTTGTCGCTGCAGTACTCCTCGTACCATCAATATGCAATAGCAATGTACAGTACAGTATCCTCTAATGTATAGGTTGGGCTACAATAATCAAGAACACGACCAGCGCTCAGCCTTTCTTCCCCTTGGCTTTGGCCGCAGCGGGTTTCCCTTTATTCGCCTTCGGCATCTTTATAAGTTTGTCCTTGCTGACGTCCTCATCCTCGCCTTGATCGTCCTCAACGACCTCTTCAGGGACGTCCTCGTCCACCTGGTGGTGACATTTATCAGTGGCGATCGATGGATGAAGCGTAGATTGCTCACGTCAAATGCTTCTTCCAGATCTGGCACTTCAGAGGCGGCGATTTTCTTCGGCGCCTTACCCAAGTCTTGCGCCTTGTGGAACGGTATGGGATGCTCTCTAGAATTATACCTTGAGGAGCGATGAGCTTCATTCTAGCGGGCACCAATGGCTAGCAACTTACTTCCTAGTGAGCGCAGTCTTTGTTGCAGCAGGGATCTTTTTGAGCACGAGCTCGTCTTTGTTTTGATCCACTCCCAATTCGACAATAGTATCCCAGTCCTCCTTCGACAGGTAGTAGTCGTCCATTCTGTCGATAACCTCGTCCACGGCACTCTGTGGGAGATATGAGTTGACGTGGGGGGAACGAGTGGAATAACTGACTGCTCCGACATCCATCAATGGCTTCACTATGACAGGGAACAGCGCGGGGATATATGACTGCCGGACCTCGGACTTGTCACCAGAGACCTTCAGGCGCATCCTCACCTGCACGTCATTCAGCTGTCGGGACAGTTTGTTCTGTTTCGAGTTCTGGCCCAGCCATCTAGCAGTAGGATGTCAGCGTAGTTTCCGCGACCGGCGCATCTCATAGACATACTGAGGGAAAGATATGGCATGTGGCCCGCCATACTGTTGGCAATTCCCATATATGAATGAAGCCGGGCGCACTGTAGACAGGACGGCATGCAGTGGCATCAGCGACCAATGTTGCTCAGATCTACAAACTTTGCAAATTAGAGAGCGCAAGTCGACCACCCTTGGCACTGACCCATGGATCAATCCATCGACTAGGTCGCCATCCGAGATTGAAGTGGCTGCCTTATCCATGAGCTCGAGTTCTTTGAGGTCCTTTTCTGGGCCAGCTAGGTTCCTGACTTTCACGGGCTGCGTCTTCAGATAATTCTCCTAATGGTAAGCGATAAGGTGAGCTCAACAGCTGGAAGGCTTTGCGTGAAGGCAGAGACGACAGTTCACGTGCCTGGATGAATAGTGGAACAAAAGAGAAATCATGGAAATACAATTCCATCTTATCCCCCAGTGTCTCCCGAGAAGTAGGAGAGAATGTATACGGTCCAAGGATCTTGTACGTCACGTTGAAAGGAGTCATGATGGCGTATTTCTCGTTCATCTTGACACTACGATGAGAAAATCAGCTTGCATGTTCCTTAGCCAATGAAGGAGAGCGCACAGTTCTTTGCTCTCGTCAAAGTCCATCGTACTACTGGATAGCTTCCACGTGGACAACATATTGAGTACCTGCCGAATATCGGACTGCGCTCCGGCGACTAGTTGGTCGACGACGTTGGCAGGGATTTTCATCTTCTCCCTAGGACGTGCAATTAACAATCAACCACTTAAACTCCCTCCACTTAGGAAAGGGCGCACTTGTAAGCCACAGTCAGAATCCGCGATCGGACAGCCGCAGCATCGGGTCTGGCAGAAGAGCGATTCAGTAAAGCGTTAGAGCTACCATTGCATCGCGTCCTACTTTTTGAACGGTAAGCTATAGGTCGTAGCAATGAGCGGCTTGAGCTTCTGCGCTTGTCTATCATTCGCGATACAGATGATCGGGATCTCCAGATGAAGACGTCAGGATTTTTATCCAGGCCCGAATCGCAAGAATATGTATACCTTCGTCTTCTTAATGAGCTGATTCAATGCACCCACTCCGCCACGGTCGCCAGCGGACATACCATCGACTTCATCCATGATGAGGCAAGACTTGTCAGAAATCTCGACGCCGGCAGCATTAGTTTTCTGATTGGGTTTGTGAGAGTCAATAACCAGCTGATAGGAGTAGGAGTGCGTACGCCACCGCCGCCCATCCACCCGTCCAACGATGTGTTGTTGATATTCGTACTATTCTACGTACGCCGACATCTACGTTGAGATGGACTCTGTGAGGCACTCATCGTAGCAACGCACCTCTACGAGCTTCTTACTCCGTGCGTCGCTGGCGTTCAGCTCAATGGGCGTGAATCCCGCCAGCTTTGCGCATAGATGTGCGCTCGTCGTCTTCCCAATCCCGGGCGGTCCCGTAATCATCACCGCCCGGAAGATGTTCATGCCGTTCTTGCCAGGCTTGCTGAATCCGCTCTTCAGGCTCTTCGGCCTCGATGCACCAGCATAAGGTCATGAGTAGTCGGAGTGACGAGAGAATATTCTCACCAGTCCTGCAGCCAAAGGAGGAGCTTCTCGACTTGGCCCTTGTTCCCGCATATCTCCTTCAGCGTCTGCGGGGCGTACCGCACCGTCCACAGCTGCGTAGACGTATCTACCGCCTTCGCGCTACAAACCTATCATTCGCACTCGTCCCCTATAACTCACATTGAAACTCACCTCCCAACACTGCCCGCCTTCGCCTCCTTCATCGCCGCCTTCTCGCGCTTCTCCATCTCGCGCGCGCCCTCGCGGATTGCGTCCTGCTCCTTCTCCTTCTTCTTGCGCGTCTTCTCGTCCAGCTCGCCCCCGCCGGGATTGCGCGTGGCGATCAGCTGCAGGAACTCGTCCTCCGAGAGCGTGCGCAGGTTGTGCTTCTTGATCGCGGCGAGCTTGCTCGGGCCCGCGTCATCGCCCAGGACTACGTACGAGGTTCTGGACGAGGGCTGGCCTGTCACGCGACTGGAAAATCAGTGTTAGATGTTATTCGAGGAGGGGTTGGGGAGGGGGATTGCGTACCCGCCGAAACGCTTCGCGAGGTCGACGGCCTCGTCACGCGAGAAGCTGCTCAGCTCGCCCGAGAAGACGAACGCGAGCCCGGCAAGCGGCTCCGCGCACTGCGGCTCCGGCACCGCTTTCGACCCCGGCGCCCTCGGGCCCGCCATCTTCGCCGCCTTGGCCGCCGCCCAGCTGTTCCTCACATTATGAACTGATCATCCGGCTGTTAGGATAGCATAGACGCACTTGAACTTTGGTTTGGGTTTTTCCTCGTCGTTGTGCGAGAGTGTCTCCTGCGCTGTGGCTTTTGGAGTGGCCTTGGTCTCGCTTGCCCTGGGTTTCGAAGTGCTGCCTCCTGCCTTCTTGGGCGCTGCCTTATTCTTCCCTTTCTTCGGCACCAGATCGTCTTCGTCGTCGTCGACTATGAAGTTATCGTCATCGTCATCTTGTCCTGACGCGTCGGACATATCGTAGTCTTCATCCTTTTTGACCTTCTTCGCCGCTTTCCCGCCAGACTTCCTCGGGGCTGGCTTCGGCTTTGCGGGGCTGGTTGTGGGCTTTAGCTTAGACGAAGACGCGGCAGTGGTAGCCGCCTTCTTCTTGGGCGGTGATGCCTTCTCCTCCTCCGACTCCTCCTCGCTCGACAGGAGGACGGCGGGCTTCTTGCGTTTGTTCTGAGGCATAGGCTTCGCAGGCTCATCGTCTTCGTCGCTGGAGAGAACGAGGGCGCCGGACCTGCGCTTCGGCGCTGGTTTGGATTTGGCGGGGGCGGGTGTTTTCGGGTCGGCTTTGGGGTTGGGTTTCTTCGGGGAGCTGAGGGCCGCTCGTCATGAAGAAGTACAGCAAATAGACAGCGCACTCACGGTTTCTCCGCCTTCACGGGTGTCGGGCTGCATACTTGTTAAAGCCGTTCTGAAATACGTGAACCATCACATACCTATCATCGTCGCCTGCGCAGCCTTAGTCAACCCACGCTCTCTTCAGTCCAAGACACACTGTACACCTACTGAGAATCTCTATCGCACTGCTCCTCGCTTTCCCCTATTGAACACTTCGAAACACATCTCAGAATTCAGCCACAAGTCTCTCACCTGCGACGTCGCGCCCAGGGTGCTCTGCGAGCTCTTGCTACCGCTGGCAGCACCGAAGAAAGATCTGATATCCTTCCCTGGCGTTTTCGCCTGCTGTTTCGACTTTGCGCTCGACATATCCACTTCGCAAAGCCACCAAAACTGACAAGAATATGAGGCGAGACTGGGGAGGTGGCGGCGCGTACTTCAGCCAAAGGTCACGACTGTCACGCAGGCTATAGCCGAAACGCGTGCCGTCACATGTCACAAACGTTCGATCGTTTCTCGATTGCCTCGAGGTTTGCAGCCGCCCGCCCTGGCCTTCCCTCCTGCTTTCTCCCATAGACGCTGAAGGGTGGCATAGCGCTCATAAAACCGGCCTTCACTCTTGTGGAGGGTGCAAGATCTGTTTTTAACCAGAGAATCTCTTTCTATTTTATGAAAGTATATCTCAGGGATTAGGCTCATGTCGGACCATCTCTCCGTACTGCAGCAGCAGCAAAGCATCCCTCGGCCTAACCAGAACTATCCGGGGCAAGCAAGTTCAAACGTTAACCAGAGTCTGCAGTCTCAAGGCAACCAGCATCACCTTGCTCAGGCGGTACATAGTCAAGCACAAAGCCAAGGTGCGGGACATTCGAACATTAACGTTAACCGACCGCCGTCTGCCAGCCAAATTCCTTCAGCAAGTGCTGTTCATCCACCAAGGAGGCCGAACAGTGGAGGGATATCTGCCTGGCTTGGACAGCCACCACAAACCCAGAATGCGCGCTCGGTGCTGCCCCAAGCGCCCCTGGCCGTAATAAAGCCTCGATCGCAGCCCCAGTCGCCTGCCATCCAGTCGCCCGCCGTCCAATCTCTATCGTATGGACACAGTAGCCAAGCGGTCAATCTTCAACAGGTTCCTGCATCCCTGCAGCCTCGGCCTCCACCACAACCCGTCAACTATGCCAGGTACTCGGCGATTTCGCTCCCTCAACCGAGCACTACTCAACTGCAACATGGTTCCGCCCCCTCGCCCGCCCAACCCCTACCCCAACCCCAAATCCAACCGCCTTTCCCGCCAGACATGGTCGACCAGATCCGGCACCACGTCGCCAAGACGCTGCAGCCCACCCAAGTCCAGTTCGAAGAGCTGTGGCGCAACCTCTTCAACAACGTCGAGTCCCAACTCCGAAATGCCCACGTCCAGTTCTATACTGAGGTCGAGAACACCGCTAAGGCCTGCCGCGTGCTCACCAAGGTGCTCGACGACAATAAGCGGCTTGCCGCGGAGCTGGAGCGGGAGAGGGAGGAGCGGCACAAGATGGCTGCAGAGCTCAAGGAGGCGAGGGAGGAGGTGCAGAGGGTGGTGGGCGGGAATAGGTCGCTGCAGCATATGTACCAGCAGGCGGTGCATGAGCTGCAGAAGTTGAAACATGCGGAGGCGGAGCGCCCGCTGCCTGTACTATCGCCGAGTGCGTTTCCTGAACACCAGCCCGGTGCTCTGCCCGTCAACTTGGCCCACTACCCCCCGGAGTTTGTGGACGCGATCAAGCGCGAGTTGAACCGCGACGTGGAGATCAAGGTAGCTACGAGTACGTTGATCCTGCCTTCTTCGTCTGTGGCATTGTGTTAAGTGATGTCTTCGCAGTGCTGGCTGCAAGCCTCCGAGGACGGAGAACCGTGAACACAGAAGCGCCCCAGAATCGTAGCCAGGTGAGCAGCAGTAGCGAGGACTCCCTTCTGGTCGCAGTCGAACCCGCTCAAACTCGCTCACAGGATGCCACTAACAAAGCACCTCCCACTCCTCCCGACTCGGCGATCGACACCACTGCCAAGCAAACGACCGCAGCGCTGACGCCCCCTCCGGACCAGCCCGCTCCCCATGCCGAGTCTACTCAGAGAAACGTCTCCCCGTCCTTGTCTAGAACTGTTTCCTCTACATCCCCGCAACTGGCCCCACAATCAGCACCAAATACCACCTCTTCACAGTCAGCACCCGATGCCACGTCCTCGCAGCCCGCACCTCAACCCACCCCAACCCACCTCCCCGTCTCGTCCCAACCGCCCTCGAGCACCGCTCATCCCCATACACCTACATCACCTGCCACTCCCATTCCCGCCCCCGCAGAACCAAGCTCAATCTCAGCATCCACCTCCGCAATCGCGATCAAACAAGAGCCCGTCGACTCCGCCCCAATGCAGCTCACCTCCACCTACGAGGGCGGGCAGGAAATAATTGACCTCACCGGGCTGCCCGGCTCGCCGTCTCTGCAGCAACCACACGCTGATCTCCCGTCACCTCCTGTTCCTCCTGTTGTTCCCCACATGATTTCGAATTTAGCCAGACATCAGCATGGGGAGGCTGCGCAGTTCTCAGAGAAAGAAGGAGAGGGGGCCAAGCCCCCCGCTGTTGAAGCGGGGACCGAAGATGCTCCGGATCCCGAAGGTACAGAGCACATTGCCTCCGACCCTCCGCAAGAGCAAGCCCGTACCCCAGAAGACATCCCGCTGCTCGACGACGTGGACGAGGACGAGGACGAGGATGAGCCGATGCGTCCACCGAGCGAAGAACGCGCGATCGAGGAAATGGTCACTGAGCCAGAGGTACCGGACAATACCGACGCCAAGGATACCGTCGACCCATCCCGCAAGCGCTCCCGGGATTGCTCGGAGGACGGTTTGTCTCCGCGCCCTGCAGTACGGAGACGGATATCCGCTGAGCTCGAGGGCGATTTCTACGGAGTTCAGCCAGCTGGCGAGTCGGGACCTGCCGCTTCGACGAAAGTTCCCGAGGCCTTACCGACCGTTTCCCCCCCTGCTATTCAATCGCCGGCTCCCATCGCTGAGCGCAGGTCGGCTCCCGCTGACAGTCCCATCGTAGCGAGTGCCGGGCCCTCTGTGATACCTCAGGTCGAAACCCGCATGGTCTCGGGCACACCGCCCACGCCCTCCACGCCTATTGCTGGTCCTTCTGCTGTTCCTTCGTCTACCACCCGCACTCCGCATGCCCCTGTCGCGCCACCGGCGCCCGTGAACCTCCCTCCGTCCCTCAGTCGACGGACATCAGCCCAGTCCCCGGCCTCCGCTCGCCAGCCCAAGGTGGGCGAGTTCGAGCTGACTTATCCCAAGCCCGCCCCCGTGGCCCCGGTCAAGGTCAAAGCGGAAGAACCGGACAGCACCCTGCAACCTGAACCCAAGCCCGCCCGCTCGCGCCTCGGCATCCAGCACATCGCCCTTGTCTATCACGCCAGCAAGACGAAGTATACATGTCGTTTCTGCTTGTTCGCCCACTTTTCATGATTCTTTTGTGTGGTACCGCTGACGAGGGGTGCGTAGGTTGCGCCACAAGGAGGATCCCTCCAGCCGAGTGACGACTTTCCCGATCAGTGCTTCTGGAGCGGTGCTGAGCGCACACTGCGAGAAGGTCCACCCTACGAGCTGTGGCGCGCTGCTCAAGATGACCCCTGCTGAGCTGACCGAGGCGAGGCAGCAGGTGCAGAATCCTAGCTGATGTTATATTTCCAGGTGTATGTTTGTTTTTGTCTTTTCGCTGTGTCTTATTGGACCTGTGGTGCCTCATGCTCTATGTCTATGTTCTATGTCCTATGTGTCCTCCCCGCATCAGTTTTGTACTCGCAATTTGAAGCAATGTTGTTGTCTTAGTTATTCCACTCACACCTTGTCACGCTTTCTCTGGGGCCTGGAGGACTGTATCTTGGTGTATCATAGTCTATCATATCCTGTTATGTATCTGTCGATAGAATCGTTACTTCCTCGTCACTTACAAGGGTGCTGGGGCTAATGAGTGCCCTAGACTTGAGTGTGGCCAATTTGTGGCAATGATGGAAGGCGACGCGTGATGTCACAATGTCACACCGCGTCGCGATCGTGGACTCGGATTCGGATTTGCCAGCAACACCAAGTTAGAAAGCCTTGAGAGGGCCATCCTCATCATTTCTCTGCCGATATACCTCCCATTCGTCCGGCTCCATTCCTCCATACCTTGGAGGTCGACAACTGAGGCAATCGAGAGACTCGGCTGCACAGGCTCCCTGGCTAGGTTTAGAGCTCGCGATGTCTGCAACATTGACAGAGGAGAACCCCGTTCTCCACCGGGCTCAGTTAGAGTCGGAACTTGAGATACTGAAAGCTCGACTATCAACTGTAAAAGCTGAGAACACCATTCTGAGACAGCGGCACGGGCTGCCCGCATCGTCCGAGACAGACGCAAACAACTCACAACTTGTACGTGTACTCATTTCTTGCTTCCTCCGCACAAGAGCGACCATGACACTGAAGTATCGCAAAGACGACGGCAGATGGGTCCGACACCAAACCGAGTCGCAGCAACTCAGTAAGTGCTTCTCGCGAACCCATATGCATCTGATGTAAATAGCCAAACCTCATGTCGAAAGCAGCCGCAAGATAGATCTGCGGTCGCCAATAAACGACGCAAATTAATCGTGGAAGTGGTACTCGACTCAACTCGTATTGATAGGTTCCGGCAAGAGACACTATCGCGGAAGCGCTCTAAAGCTCCCACAGCTGGGATAATTCCGCGAGATGCGCAGGGAGATGGTACATTCGACTCCCATCCTGGGAGGGTGCTACCACTGACGCCGGTGAACATTCCGCTTCGTAGTTCGTATCAAGGTTGAACCAGAAGAGTGGAAGACAATCAAGACTGAACAAGAAATAGATAGTCTCCTTGCTAATCTCATCCCAGTATGAATATATTCACGGTTGACTTATCAAGGATGTACTAACTTCCCTCAGGACGAGAAGAAAATAAAGATCGAGGAAGATGCCCCTCGGCTATCTCGCGACTCCATCAGAGCCCGGCTTGCACTCATCAACTACGCCGTCTGGGACGTCTCACTCGACGAACGCATCCGCAATGTCCCAGTATCACGAGCATTCATGTCCGAGTATTACGGCGGCAATACCCAAGACACATGCCCGAAGATCAAGCGCTCCCGGGTCGCCATCCACGGACTCAAGGACTTCATGTACCTCAACCTGGAACTCAACCCTTATGCACCAAAGTCACCTGGCGACCCCGGCTTCTTCTTCGCTTTGGAGTCGATAAGCGGGAACATGAACGAGGTAAAGAGGGTGTTCGTGCGGCTCGACAGGAACAAATGGCTGTATGTGGGGCATTACAAGTTTGTCCCTGCCGATCCCCTTACCATAGACGAGTGGAATGGGCAGAGCAGAGCGGTGAGTCTGAATACACCTACCTTGATTACGACTATGACTATTCTGACTATCGCGCTCGGGCCGGCTCAGGTGAAAAGGAAGTGGTCAGAGAAGTGCCACGTAAAAAAATGGGGTCACCGCGCACGCGCGCGGATATTCCTTCGCAGGCAAGCCGATGGGAAGGAACCCACTGACGAGGAAGTGGAGGAAGTTTTGAGCCGCGAGTCGGACAAGCATCACCGCATAGACGTGTCTGTGGAAGAGATCACGCAAGCACTCGATGAGGGCAGGGAGGTAAGTGATAGTCCTTATCTGGGATAGTCGACTCGACTCATTGTGTTTGCAGCGTATCGAGGTGTGGTGCATGAAATGCGTCGGGTATGCTGAAGGCTTCCAGGAGTACATAGCTCGGGAGTCGGCGACGTGGATAGCACCGCCGCCAAAGAGAAAACCTGCGCAAATTGGACGTCCCCGGGCGGCACGCTCTCCCAGGAAGGCCAAGACTGGCCAGAAACGGCGTCGTGAAGACTCTAAGGAGCGCTCGCTCGCTCCCGAAAGCGAGGGTGAGGCAGGTGAATCTGAAAGTGAGCCAGGGAATGACTCGGACGAAGTGCAAGAAGTGTTCCGTCCGACGCGAGAACTGCGTTATGTCCCTACCGGCACACGGAGCCGGCCTCAGTCCATGAAAATCAAAACCGAGATCTAACTTAGCTCCGCATCCACATTGCGCTGAGCGACAAGTCTTCTCTATATTGTCGGCCGTCTTCTCTAACACACTACACCTTTCGTCCGCTTTGATGCTATGTTCTGATCTAAGTTGCTATTGCTGTCGATATCTCTAATGCTGTCTACCTTTATGATGCTCTTTCATCATTCCACTCCCCCCTTCTCGAACCTCAAGCCTCGGTTGAGCCTCAGGGAACAACACCTGGGATCATTTTGTTGAATCTAAATCCCTTGGATATTCGGGTGCCCATGTCATCAAGGATCCGCTGCCCTTCCTTATAACTTCCGCACTTGTCACTGTCATTGTATTTGCTGCCGCTTGGTCACTCCTGGTCCTGATATAAGAGAACAGAAATGCGCAGTTCGTGCTCACTGCGGTCCTCATCCTTTCTTCCTGCCATCGTCTGTAAGGCCCAATAAAAGTGCACCGCTGCTCGAGTACTAGTATTCCTATGCATCTCATATTTTTATATGATGAAGCCGTACATAGCTCGCAGGTACTGTCCATATCTGCCGTATTAAAATGTGCGCGGTCCCCCCCCAGGATGCCTTCCTGCATATCGCTGATATTGATACTGAATGGGATTGACAGGGCCATCGCCTCGTGCGAGCACTTCTGACGTTGTGCAGAAGCATCTATCAGCCATACTGGGCAGTGATTACAGCCTCGCGGACTTTGTGCTGCGGTACCTATTTGTATATCTCGGTCATAAGCGCGGACTCGTCCTATGATAGTCAACCTTCGGTGAGGATTGAGCCTCGGAGACATCCTGACTAAACAGCATTTCTAGCTTTATGTGGCAGGATCATCGGTTCGACGGTCGTGCGACCCACGCGGCGAGGCCCAGAATACGTGAGGACATTTAGCTGACCACGTCCTGTGCATCATGGTAAAAGAATTCGATAGCAATGGAGAGGCTGTTCTATCGTTGAACGCCACAGTTAATTTCCCTTCCCAAGGCCTGCCCGACGCCACCGCGAGCCACCGCCACATTACCGAGTATGGTATTGGAGGATTGCCTTTTGCGACGCCGTGATTGTCCTCCTCGTTGTCATCGTTGTTTTTGCTTGCAGGAAGTCAAGGTCGCCGTCATTTTACGTCGAAAGAAAGCTGTCCGACACGTTTTGTTACCTACTTGGCCGCTAGCGGACACGAAACTCAGTTCTATCAGCAGAAACATGATAGACGCCGGACCGGAGCGTCTGCACGCCTGCTGGCCTCGAGGCAACCTTCCTAACGCGGTCGCCGACCTCGTTTGCACCAGGCGTCTTCATCTTGGTGCCGTTGTCCGCCCGCCTGTTGTTGGGCCACGTTGGAAACGCGAGTACAAAGAACCTTGCGTCAGCTATATGCGATCGTTTATACGTCTTTGCGGCGCGTGCTCCTTCGTTCTGACTCGTCTCATCTGTACCACCAGCTAAGCAGTGGATTTCTATCTCATCCCTCGCGATAATGTCAGCGGACGCAGCACAGCGCAACAGGAAAGCTCAGAGCTATCAGGGTCCTCCAGGTAAGCTATCCGAGCTAAACCATCTTTGTAAGATCTCGTCCGGGGAGGGGGCGTGCCTAGTTGAGACTGTCTGACTGGAAGAAATCCTCTTATTACGTCTGAACACTGGGTTCTGTCTCACTCTAATCCCAATCTGTTGTTCGGAAGCTCGTTATCCTTTCCATTGCGTTCTTACGTTCGCATTTTCACCTTTGTCGCGAGGCGTGACCCTCAGCTGCTGTCGCTCGTGCGCGCTTCACGAGTGTTCGAACGAAGTGGTATACTGACCATCCTTATCTTCCAAGGTGTCATGCAGAACATGAATGCGTCACCCAGAGAAGCCTCGCCCTCCCCTTCTTTCCGTGAGCGGTCCAGAGCAATCAAAGGCCAATCAGTCCCTCTGGCGTACTCGCACCAGCAGCAACCTAGCCCGACTACATCGAATTCATCTCATCAGTCGAAGCGATCCCCGCCCCCGAACTCTCGAATTTCACCCACCAATGTTATCCCCATTCCAGCTGCCCGGGATCTGGCGCAGGAACGCCCGCTACCCGTCCACACCCACAGTCAACCTGATATCCGACAAGGCATTCCCCTACCCGCCCCTCCCCCTCCCCCTCAGCACTCGCTCAGTCAGCCTGATATCACTCAGTACACTCAAAATCCCATCATCGGCTACCCCCGACCTATCAATCGTGTGCCACCCCCACCGTTCCTGTCCAATTTCCAGCAGTTAGAAAGTAACTGGCAAATGACGGACGAGCTGATGGCTGAAATTGAGCGAGCTGATCTCCAACAGACCCAGGCAGCGGGTACCTTCGGAGTGGCCTATGCCGGCGGTGCCATCTCGTACTCCCATAACGCCGAAGTCGGGTCGCCGCCCAAAGATCTGACTTTGGATAGGGTGAGGTCGTCTGAACGCGCGAGCCCGAAGGACTCAGACGGGTCTCAGGGATCTATCGGACGCAGGCACACCTTGAAAAATCGGGAGCGGGACGGTGCCAGAGATGTGCAGGGCCCGAGGGACAGTCCAACTGGCAGGGAGCGGGCGGCTGCGCCCATGTCTACTTCGCCGAACAGCCAACCGAGGGGTAGGAACCGGTCCCCGGACAGCGGTGACCACTATTCCACGCCTATGGCGTCCCCGGGCGAACACACTGCCACGTATGCAAGCTACGAGCGAGAATATTACCCTGCTCCTACCCAGGCGCATGCCCGGGTCCCGACTCCCCCCGCTGCGCGCAGGTCATCCAACGCAACTGCGCCCGAGTCTGGAAGCCTGCGGGGGACGCCACCTGCGATATCCAAGTTGGCTGCGCAGACCCCGCCGGTTCAGGCTGCGAAAGCGCGGACACCTGATAGGTCACTGCCTGTCCAGGAAGAGGTTGAGGACGACGTAAACGTTGGCGCCTCCAAAGGTGCTCGCGACAGACGCCGCCCGTCTCCCACGCCCTCTTCTGACCTACATCCAGAAGGCAATGACATTAGGTATACTCCGCGCGAGGAGCGTCATGAAGATGGGCGTGCTAGTCGAGCGGAGCATAGAGATGATGACGATATAACGCTGAACGAACATGATGAAGATGACCACGCCCAACATAAAGATAATTCCGTCCCCTCCGAGTCTGAGGGTTATACCCCTCGTTCGCCCACCGCCGATCTGCCGAACCAGTACGGCGGTGACATGCATTATACGTCAAATATGGACTTTCAGCAGACTATCCGTGCTAAGACCCGTAACGGTATCACAGATCAGCTTGGGTTGAGAGGGTTGGAGCAGACCTTCGAGACTCTGAAGGAGCAACCACCCGCCCCACAGCCGCTGCCGACTCATCAGGAGCAGGCTGCTAGACAAGCTCGGCCGCCTGCCTACGGGTCTGAGATACAGCATTTCTTCGACGAGTCGGCGTACCTCCAGGCCTACCTCCAGTCTCCTCGTCCGAATGCGCCGGTTCCTCCAACACCGCATAGCGCGACTGCAGCTCCCTCGCCTTCTCCTCTGATATCTGGCATGCACTCCGTGGGTCCCAGTCCTGCACCGCCAGTAGGCTCTCCCTATCCGTACCCTTTCACTCACATCCGTCGTGCTGGGGGATACAACGCTTCACAGCAATCGTCTACTTATGACCCGAACCACCCCGCAGCCATTCAAGAGCAATTGGCTAGGCAGATGCAAATTTACGCAATGAACAACGCAGCTATCTTGTCTGACTCGACATTGTCCCCCTCATCGACCCCGTTCCCTGGTCCTGGGTATAATCCTTGGGCGTTTTTGCCTACGACTCGGCACATGCGGGGTGGACTGGATGCTTCCATGAGCATACGCTCCAGCCCTAGTCACGAGCCGGTCGAGCTGTCACCGCCTCGTGTGACTAGGGGCAAGTCGCTAAAGCATCAGGGTCGATCTGGTAATCTCCGCGCGCAGCCGGCAGCTGCGAAGCAGAGGAAGCCGCCTCCCAGAGTCGAGAGTACGCAGCCCAGGGAGACGAGCCCCGAGTCCACTTCCGGTGAGGAGACGGCTGGGGAAGAAAAGATTGAGGAGCAGTTTGTCCCTGACGAAGTGCAGTGGGTCAATGGGGTGTCAAGAGACGATACGGGTGAATGGATTGACGAAGACGACGACGAAGGGGACGAAGACGACTTGTTGGAGCTTGAGTTCCATCCATCTTACATCGGCAACCCTGAGAAGCGACGTAGGAAATGGGAGACCCGGTGGGACGACCTGGTGCAAGCTGTAAGTCTTCAGAACTCTCATGCACTGAGCGTTTAGCTGAATATTCTATGCTAGTTCCAAGCTCTCGATCGTCAGACAGACACGACCTTGGTGCTTCTGGCGTCCCCACCGCACTCAACCAAGCTGCATGCCTTAACTTCTCGATCGATAAGGCGTGACCCGTCTCTGAGACACTCCCCAGCTATGTCGTCAATCCGCACCTCCTTCACACATGTCGCCTCGCAACGTCGTGCTTCCCGGTCCCAGATGGTGTCTCTCGCTGATCGACTGAGTCTACACTCTGGCGCTTCAGCTGACGGGTCCGACGTAAGCTCCAGCTCCCGGGAAGAAGATCTGAAGCGTGCCCTTGAGGCCGCCTTGGGTAGCCTCGGCGCCCTGGGGAATATTTATGAGCAGAGGGAGGCTAGGTGGCGGGAAGAGATGAGGCGTTTGACTGACGAACGGGAGAGGGTTGAATTATTACTCCGGCAGACGCTCGGGAGCAGGCTCCCGAATGGTAACGGTGTGGGCCACGCTATGTAACAGGACATCAGGTTGGAAATGGACGAATCGGTTTCTGACCACCCTTGCCGCAGGGGGGAGTGTACGATATGTATGTCGCTACTTATCCATGGAGTTAGGAACCATAGCTATGTCATCTTAAAACATGTACATGTACGATAGGGCTTTTGGTGTTAAGCGTGCCGGTCCCTATGCGAATCGCGGTCTACAGTGTTCTCATGGATCGGCTGCAATATTATAGTCCCATGGAGGATGCGGCATGACCTTGTCCTCCATCGTGTATCTGCCCTCGCGCATACCTTTCACGACGTCCCGTTGCATCCGAATAGCCCTCTCTAGGGTCTTGTCGCGGCATCCCATTGCCATGGCGGAATACTCCCATATTCGCTTCATCTTATCCATCGAAAGGCCGATACGTTTCATGATAGGAAGGGTGGCTTTAATGGGCGTTCCAGCTTTGAAAAGGTTTTCCAGCGCGGCGTACAAATACCCTACGCATGTACGATTAATAACGTTATCTGAAGGCCACCACGGTGAGTTCCTGGGTACAACGCACAAGTATGCTGTTCATCATCTTCTGAAAACGTCTCAGCTGCCTGGAGATAGTACTTCGCAGCATTGCGAAAGTGATCCTCGACCTCTTGTGCAGTTCGCAACGTCTTGGACAAGACCATCTGTTTGTAGTAGAACCCTTTCATCCTATAGACCCCTGTGAGTCTGTACACTCTGCAGTTACGGGTCACGTACGCCAATGCACGGCCGCGAGGGTAAATAATGAAGGACAATATGGACCCTGGCTCATATACGACGTTAGCCTGCAGGGATTGTACCTCGCCATCGTCAAGGATGGCGTCTGATTCCGCCAGTATCTCTCTTAATTTACCCAGTGAATCGTCCCTTGACCTATCGCTCAGGCCTGCCCGATAGTCCTTCCGGCATAATCTTGGTCAATTGGTTAGTCGGTCTGCGGACCCGAAATGACTTACGACCCCAAGCACTTTAAGACGCATGCATCGGACACCACGGATGAATGCGTTGTGGAATATAGCACCCCTCTTATCGTCTGGGACTCCAGCCCACTCTGTCCGTCCCCACTCAAGGACTTCCAGAGCACACCCGAGAAATTCGAGCCCCAGGGCATGATTTCCTCGCACACAGCTCTCGACAAAACCTCGCATAATCCAGCCTCTACCTCAAGAGAATTAGTGAACGGGTTCATCTCGCATCAAGAGGACACCGAAAAACCGACCTAATCGTCGTTGACAACGCGGGTCGTACATCTTCCCAGCCCATCCTATGAAGGCGGGACAGCGCACTTTCCTTGACGGCCCGTGGTCCACCTGTCATCCATGCCTTGGTCTGCATCACTTCCATGGTCACTGCAATAACCGCGTCAGACAAAGAATGGCATATGCTCCTTTTTGATCGGATTTAGGTGCGTAATTAAGTCGTTAAAGTACTTCAACCAGTTCGGATCATCTATCGCGAAGGCGCGCTCATCTCTTAGGATGCCGTTAGTCAGAGATGTGATGCCCTGCACAAGTACAGGTCCATTTCCAGCCGTTTGCAGTTCGATGGGCCCATTTCTTGAAAATCATTTACAGTCGGACCATGTCGGAGAGGGAAATTCAAGTCCCCGAGGCCCCAATATCAGACCATTTGGACTCCTTTTAATTCCTGGGACGTCCCTGGCACCATGTCCGACAAACTCCGACTATATGTGACTTTCTGAAGTGATGGCCTAACGATCTGCAAACGGCTGTCACATTGAACATTCAAGTAGGAGACACGTACATCCGTAACACCAACATAAGCGCACTCTGTCGGAGTTTGTACTTTCTTCAGGGCCTTCATGGTCTTGACTCCATTACTAAATTCCTGTGATTTCGATGGTTTAGGGACGACAGCTTCGTGTCCAATGACGGTATCACCTCATACGCTGCAGATATGATCCAAGCCTGAGGATACGGTACCGTCAGTCTCGAAATACACACTGGCAATGAAGGAACCAAACGTACACTGCTGGAATAAGCTGCAGGACCTTGTTCCATCAACTCGGCCTTTATGCACTCGGCTCGTTCCCAAGCTAACTGGCCTTTGCCCGAGGCTATACTATCATTGAGGGGGTTCTGCAAAATTTGCAGAACCCCCTCACCCCCTTATATCTCATTCCACACTCAACCAAAAAATGTTGGGTAAGCTCAGGCAGGTATATATACACTAGAATAGACCCTCTGCCAAGTCAGAATGGGAATATCTGCTGTGGTTGAAGGGAGGGAGAGAAAACGGGTCCTGTAGGCCATGGGAAAGAAACAGTGTCCACTAGATCTCTCGTGATGCTCACAACGGGCTGCAGCGGAATGGCTTGGGGTATCATTAATATACTGTCTACAGTACAATACACCAGCCCGATAGAGTAACATAACGAGCGTGTCGAGATAGAGAGGCAACTTTGCACATCTCCCGGGCCCATATCGTGACAAAAGCGTGACATCGCTCGCGGCGCGATCCCACTGTGACCGCATGTGACACCTTTTTGCAGAACCCCCTACATGAACCGGCATCTCTCTCCTACATTCCACAGGCTGCATAAAAATGCACAAAAATAATGGTGACGTTCATCACTAAGTTACACACAATATGCGGAAGATCCGATAAGAATCCGTCAAGTGTGCGGAATGCTACAGGCCGAATTCGATACTTTTTGCAGAACCCCCTCAATGATAGTACGGTAACCGGAGCATGAAGATTCTGCATTCGGTACCGCAGCTTCTGACTTTCGTCATGTGTCATTAGCATGATTCGGGAGAAAGAAACGAAAATCACGTGTACTAACTTGACGTGTATCGCTCACGATATTGAGGCGACTTGAGGCGACGGGAGGTGGATCAGTACGGTGGGATGAGCACACACAAGTATGTGTGAGGCTAACCCTATGTGATTTGAATGACACGTAGCGCGATAATCATACAGCACTGCAATCGGGTTAGTATCATCAGTGCCTGTGGCCGCATCAGTCGCCTCCCCGAAAGGAGGCAGAGGGAGCTCATCCAGGAGAGCAAGCGGCTTGTCGGAAGGACGTCTTGGCGAGGGAGAATCCAGTCCTGCACCATAGGTAAAGTCGGTGAACCCAGATTGACTCATGCCAACCTCTCTCTCAACACCGTTGACGTCCGAGAGCCCACGCTTGACCCCGCGACGGCTAATGTGGGCCCCAGTTCGCGCGCCTCGGCGCTGGGTTAGAGATATCTCCGTCGAAGTGCGCAACAAGTTCAAAGAGATGTGCCGCGCCACGTCGTGACCCTTCCTAGCCCCGTTTCTCGAGAGAGTCGACTTCCCGTTGGACGAATTGCCGCGTGCATCCATCCATCGCGGTGCGGCTAAGTTGTTCCCACTGCCTGCCAAGAGAATCGCTTGTTGAATGAATGGGTGGTGGGTAAATGGGTATACATCATCCCAAAGCTGCCATATTCCATTGTAATCCTTCCAATACACCTCTTCCTCCCCCAGTCGGGTGCAGATCCAGATGTCTCCGGCACGAGGGATGTCAGCTGAACCTATTGGCGTAAGGGAAGGAGGGAGAGGCGCTGTAAAAATCGCAAACCAAACAAGATTATGCGAGTTTGCATAGCGCCAGGTGGCCAGGATGGGAGAGGAAAGCTTCGCATGCATGCACTTAGTTATGATACCCTTTACTGGATCACCCCGGGGTGTATTGACGGCGTAAGGATCGACCGCAGGCTCCGAGTCCAGCGAGTTACCAAGGCTCGCAGGCCAGGGAATCCCCTCCACAGGTTGATCTCTGGATTCATAATGAGCACAGGCCACGGCAAGAGAGACCGGAAGGGCTCACGTGCGGAGGCGGAAAGAGAAGAACATGGTGAGAGGAGTCGCTACTAGTAGTACCAATATTTCGAGAGAATATCTCGGGGAAGTCTGAGGAGGACAACGGGACCGGTACCGCCGTTAAATATACTCACTGACACGTTGTTGAACCCAACATGGGTGCTGGTTGCAGGTGGCATGCCTTCCTGGCCTAAAGCGGTTAAACTTACACGCCGACCAATCACGGTGGGCACTGGGCAGCCATATTCTTGACCTTCAAGAAAGACTCGTAAAAGCGCAAGAAAGCGTGAATGCGTACCAGTTGGTACGGCTGCAGCGCTTTACATCAATCAGGGCAAGTTTAATAATGAAGGTAAATGCATGAACCGCTGATACGCTCAAACTGCATTAATTCTGCTGAACCTAGTAGGCCTGTGGGTCAGGCTGCATGGTGAACGTACTTATATAATATACACCGTACGGGCTACGTAGGCTCGTTCAAGTCGATGAAAATAGAGACAGCTGCAGTCCGGAGGGAGACGGATCCACATAGCTATATGATACCATATCGGAAGTCGGGACCGGTTGCAATGGACTATTCGTAGCATACCCATAAATACGACCTAGGGGGAGGGGGCATACACTCCACCTAGAGTTCATGCCAACCCCCCCCCCTAAGAGATGGGTACAGCTACTGCAGATTTGCACCCGACAGACGAGACAAGTCCCGCCTGATAGATAGATCGGTACCGACAATACACCGGTAGGGATACATTGGCAATACATCGAGGACGCGTCCGTTGTATGATAGCAAAACATGATTGTATTTAGTATGTGACTGTTCCATCCGACTCCACTCTCGTATGCTGCATGTCCATTGTCCTACTCACCAATCCGAGAATCCAGCAATCTTGCCGTTCCAGCTCCACCAGATCATCTCGTCGTCCTCGTCCTGATTTTGGGAGGGGTGTGCATCATGGTATCTTCCAGTAGGGGAATTGCACCCGACGAAGACGCCCTCGGTCTTCACCCCTCTCTTGTGGACCTTCTGCTTACCCATACCTGTGACTTCAGGATCTTTTCGATTGATACCCGACTCGTCCAGGAAATCAGTTAAAATAGCCTCGAGCGAGGACGTCCACATCTGTCTCGGAGTCCATGACGGATGGCCGAAGCGCCTCGGGGCGCGCAGCAGGATATGCGCCTGCGTCGGCGCTATTAACGATGGTTAGTTCATCATTGCACAATAGTCTGTAACATAGTCAACGATATGAATTCACCTAATTCTGATTGCATGCCGTCATCTTCCGCGCACGCATTCGCCAACGTCCGGGAGAGCAGGCGTTCCGCAGCGCGCAGCTGCTCCTGCTCTTCCGCGTAGCTTCTTTCTTGCGGGTGCGGTCGGTACAGGGTGGGGGTTCTCGTCGGTACCGAGGAACGAACTTTGGGGGACTCGGATAAGCGGAGGGGCAGCCTGGGCCGGGGAGAATCCGGCGGCGAGAGTGAGGAGACTTCGGGGGAGGGAGAGCGCGAGAGCGGCGGCGCTGGTGCCGAACCGGTCTCCTCCGATTCTGATGCAGTCTCGTAGTCTGATTCGAGCGCGTCCTCGTCACTGACGGACTCGTCGTTGAACTCCTCCTCTTCGGAATCTTCCAGGTCACTGTCATCATGTTCCTCTTCCGAGTCGTCCGACTCGCTTTGATTATCTGTCGGTTGTTCGGAGATGTCACCCGTCGTCGCATGAGTTAGGGGCTTGTCGTAACGCTCCCCCAATAATTTTACTTCCAGTCCGTCAACGACCAGGACTACCCGCGCTTTGGCGGCATTGACGCTTGGTCCGAGAATCATCATCATGTAGACTTGCTGGAAATTCGAGCCCTGTGTTGGCGGTGACGGAACTGATCCAGGTGTAGCAGCAGGGTCAGCGCTGTCCATCCTGCTGGCTATTGCATGGGATAGGGCAGTGAAAGTGGTTTGAAGATGGCAAGATAGGATGTCGAGAGAGGATAAAAGCTCTTGACGTTTCTTTGACGCGCGAGAGTCTGCCTATGGTTTGGGGCTTGAATATGGTGTCGGGATATTTGTGGTTCATGTTTACATACCTGACTCGCGGGCATTTTCAGCATTTGCATCACTGGGCTTGGATCGCGAAGCAAAGAGTATAGGCTCAGGATATGCCACAGCTACTGCATCATATGAGTGTACTTACAACGGAACCTGGCCCTTCAAGAATAGTACATGTCCCAAGAGCGACATCGCTAACCCCGCGGCCATCGTGTCCGTCAATCGATCCTGCTCCAACCTCACGGTCGGCACCCCGTACTCCCGCAGTTTTTCTTCGGTTTTCTGCTTTTGAGTGGGCCCGGAGCTTGGTGTCGTAGTTGATGTGGTAACGTTCGGCTGCACCATCTGCAGCGGCGTGCGCGTGCTGGACGTTTCTCGTAAGGGATTTGGATGAGCCGCGGACGTCGGTGGCTCATTAGCTGGCTTCAGCATCATCGTAAATGTAGAGTAGTGGGAAGACACAGGAAGAGGGTCTGCGATGGCAGAGGGAAGCGGGAAGAGAGTAAGTGGTGGTAAGTGGCGTTGAACGCGTCCGATTGCCACCTCATGCAACACGACGCGCCGAGATCACGTGCACAATGTAGGGCAGGCGCGTCGACAACCACGAATTCGAAAAGGACCAAGGTTTGAACCGTCCGCCATGATCATCGTCCTCTCCTACGGACGTCGGCGACGTCTTCAGTGTTCACAGTCTTTCCGGAGGAGTGAGTACCCGCCTGTTTCTTGTCTTTCCTACGACGAGAGATGGTGGAGAGCAGCTAAGTTGCAGTTCTCGTAGTGACTGCTACTAGTAGGTGAGTCCACCCTGAACATCTCTGCTGAACGACGAGGACGGTTTCTCTTGACTCCGAGTGCTACATGGGTTAAACCCGTAGACTGAACTCTCGTTCCAGTCAGTGAAGGTGAAATTCTATATCTTTGGACGACATGCGCCGGGGTTTTATGGCGATCCGCGTCCGGAACACCACCTTTGCGCGGGACGTGAAGTTCGTGTAACAGCCCAGGCTCTTAAGACGTATTTGAATCATTTCCTGAATTGGACTCGACAGGCCTGCATTCCCCGGTGAATAGGCTCGCCACCCAAGGGGTAGTCAAAGCTTCGTTGATTCGGGCTGCAATGGACACTCTTCCAATGTTCTCTGACACTCTGTGTCTCAAGTGATCTTGCTGTTAGCTTTGCATGCTGCCCTGGCTTGGGGGCTTCATTCTTCAGCGTATGTAACGGCCCGATATTGTCCGAGGTCAGTGCATATAACCAAGTTGATATTGACTAGAGCTGATCAAGACTCTCAGTATTTGCAAGCTTGTTGGTATCTTCTCTTCCTCACTCGTTGTCCATAAAGCAGATGCGAAAAATGTCCCAGAGCAAGTACACTGCGCTTTCTCTGCCTATGGTGTCGCTGGGCTATATGCTGTGATCTTGATAAATGATCTCCCCTCCATCCTGTTGCCGATGGTTGACGCGTATTCTCCTGAGTCCGTGCCTCCCAATTGTCGTCGCCGTTGCTGTCGCCGTTGGCACTGCAGAAGACTGGCGAAATGTATACACTTGTCGGCCGGTACTTTCTCCTGTACTTGGCGAAGACCTGGTATTTCCTGTCTCATAGGCCTCGTCCATCTACACTCTCTCCGTGTCTACGCCCGGTGTTCCCATTCTTCCGACTGGAATCCTCCACCTTGCTGTATGGGCGCTGCGAAGGTGAGTACGCGCCGCCTTCTTGGTCACGTGACCACGTTTGTCCCCTTTCGGAATCCCGAGCATATCTGCCGTGACGTCCGGCTTCGATTTAGGATCGTGAGCTGTACAATGGCGTCCTCATCAGCGCTGAGAGCGATGGCTTCGGCCACCTGCTCTTTCTCTCTGACGACCATCACGACGCACGACGACGAGCGACGACTCTACGACGACAAACAAGAATTCAACGGACTCGATTAGCCCAGGACTTGCTATTAGGGTAACCATGAGTGAGCACCACGACGTTGAGAATGCTGTGGACAATGAGCGCTCTGTGGACCGCCGGATCTCGAATTCCCGCTCGCTTCCAAGTCTGCCGTCCAACCTAGATCAGTCAAACAGCGGCCAGAGTGCGTACGGCGCCCTTCTACGATAGAAGATGGGCTAATCCTTGCCTTAGTGTCTAATGCGACGTCATCATCCCAGCTGACCAGCTCGGACAAGCTTTCTGCTCTTCCAGTGAGATCCTCGCCCGCTGTCGGGCGGTTCCGCAGCCCAAGCCGCGTGCGGAGGAGTCTAGAAGGCTCGAGTTCCGTTATGTCTTTTAGTGATTCGCCCCGTCCTGTCCAAGGAGGCACTCTGCCGCTGCCACCAAGCGCATCTGGTAACGTAGAACGCGCATATAGTCCTGATGGATCGACCGGAAGAGAGACGCCTCGCCAGCAGCGCGTCTCTTTCGAGAGCGACCGCGTTTCATTGCCAACCCTCCGCAGCTTCAGACAAGGTAAGTATTTGCGTAGGTATATTAGGGACCACGTCTTGACCTGGGAGCAGCCGTTTCGCCTCGCTTGATTCAGGGCGGCGACCCTAATGCATCAGCGACTGGGCCGGCTAACCGCTCTGGTTCTCGCCCGCGCAAGGATAGTGCGGAGTCGCGCTCTCGCTCTCATTCGCGCCCGGCTTCGCCTCTTCGTTTCCTGCCTTGGCCAAGCATCCACCGTGGCCAGTCGAGGGAAGAGCCTTTCGTGCCCGTCGATCCTTTCAAGCTTCGGTTACATCTTGCTCATGCTGTGCACCACAATAATGCTACTGACAACGACTCTGAATACGCGTGCAACTGCGAGGATACTGTCGCCTTCTGCTTACCTTGTCCTTGTTCAACCACTGCTCATCCTAACTCTAAAATCAGCATGTATTTCGCCACTTTCAATTTCTTCGTCCTAGATACTTTACCCCGCGTCGTTTACCTCTATCTCCTCTTACGACTTCCTAGCCTTTACTTCTCTCGCGTTGCTCGCATATTCGAAGACGCGGAGCTTAGTCGGCCGGACGTTCAGAGGATGATAGAGGCTTGCGGCTTCAGAGAGTCTGGATTTCGGGAAAGTGCTCCAATCGCTGCGGCCCAGGGTGACGGTGCCACGAGCCTGCGCGGGGGTGGGGGTGGCGCTGCCAGGTCGAATGCGGAGCCCATTTTGCCGCCCTACCCGGAGCAATGGAACGCTCCCGCCGTTTCCCCCGCACTCATTCAATTCAGACGCACATGGGAAGAATTCATCGAGAGCTTGTTGAAAGAGTGGAAGACTCTCAACGTCGTGTCGGCGCTTCTTCTGACGTGAGTGCGGGGTTCTTTTGTCGGTCAAGTCACTTCATCTGCTGATGATTCACCCTATTCTACGCACTGAAGAGCTATCCTCACCATGTTTCAGATACCCAGCGCTGCTGCTGATCCGCTGACACGGACGGCGGCTCTGGTTTCTCTCGTGTGCGCTCTCATGAGCCTATCCTATGGATGCATATTCATCATACGCTTTGGGACGATGCGGAGCATGTATCGTGCGTCAAGGTGGGCGGAGGTGAGAACAAGCGCAGGAGGTTAAGTCACCGTTATTCAAATGTATGGCTCACAGGAAGCTCAACGGAGCAAGACCTCGATTTGGTGGAATGTGTGGGTTATGCTCGCCATGCCCGCTGTTTGGCTGACCTGGTAAGTTAACCTCAATCCTTCATGAGGTCGTATCTAACTTGTTTATCCAATTTCGGTGTATTGAAGGTCAATGATCACCTTCGTGACATCCATACTATCGTTCGTATGGCGGACGGGTGACTCATCCAATCCTGATACGCGCAAGGCGCTCTCACCCATTCATGAGCTTGGTCCTCGCGTCCTTATCACATGCCTCACTCTGCTGGGTCTGCTATACTTTTGGAAGATCGTTGGTACGTTCAGGAGATACGGATCTAGCGGCCAAAGAAAGGCCACCGACGGATTATGGTCGGAGGCGCCAGGCGTAAGGACACAGACGCGAGGCGGAGATGGTGACGAGAGAAGACGGAGAGCTGTCGGGCCCGAGTCCGATCGACAACGTGAGGCTGCTGTGCGAGGGAGGGAGAGGCAAAGGCCTGCGACTGGGTTAGGTCTCGACCTCGGGTTGGCGGGGATGATTGGAGAGAAGGGCAACGGTGAAATTGTAAATGGTGTCGTGCGAGACGGCGACGAGGAGAAGAACGAGGTACGGGAGTTTGTGCAGCCTGCTGGCTCGCGTCCTGCCTCACCAGGGATGTAAACTCGCAAGACAACGTAAATTCACGAGAGAACCAGTCGTTGAAGAGGGAGCTTGGGACGCATTGGGCTCTTGATGGCCCGAACGGTCAAAATCTTTGTGCTTGGCAGGTCTACTCGGAGGCGTACTCACGGTTTATCGTGGGTACCAGGAGACCGATGATGCGCCCACGGAGGTGTCTTGTCCGCGAAGGAGGAAAGAGGTGAACTCTGTCTGTTTTGGTGGGCCGTGTTACGCCTTGTCGTTCTATATTTACTGCCGCCTGTAGCCATCAACCCTAAACTGCAACTCTATTTGACCCGGTTGTTCTCGCCGTCGACGCCATTTACGAATGTCCTTGCAGTTATCAGATAGCGCAGCGCGGTCGCGTTATATCATGACATGCCTGTGGACGTGGTTTGTGGGAAGGAGCTCGGCTACTCCTCGGCGATGTCCATGTCTGCATATACGCGATATGATGCAAATGGGTCGATGGCGTTGACTGAATCACTAGACAAACAAAAGCAAGGAAAACGTGCAAGTCGAAAGCATACGGACCCTGGAATTCTGTCACTGCTGTGTACGGAGCCGACCTAGGGATTGCGACCGACGACAGAACGCGGGTACAACATATTCTAGATGCATTGGAAGCGCTGAAGGCAATCCCAATCGCATTTAATAATTAAGTGTGGACTCCGAAAGGCGTCCTTGACTGGTGGTCGCGGGCGCATTATGCGGCGGACCGTTTTGTTCCGCTATAGCATATGCCATAGGACGATAGCTGGCAGTTGGACCGCCCGCATCTCCTCGTCTATTTCGATTCTATTCAAATTCGCGTAACCCAACGTGGCGGACGACGACTGTGGAGGTGGGACAAACGACATGCTAATGATGGTGTACAGAGCTACCGATATTCGGTGCTTTGTTGTCAGATTTCGAAGGGCGCATGGGAATGTCGTCAGGACTGGCTTCCACCAAGGTCCGTACTATTGAATTGGCGCATCAGTCAGCGCAGACCCGACTTTATGGGATACTCACAACAGTCAGAATGAACGCATTCAGACCCGAGAGGGTCTGTCCAGCCGTTTGTGAGCGCTGTTTTCCACTGGGACCAATCTTGATCCTATGATGCGGGGAGGCCTGAAG
Organism: Gloeophyllum trabeum ATCC 11539; assembly: GCF_000344685.1. Classification (NCBI taxonomy): domain Eukaryota; kingdom Fungi; phylum Basidiomycota; class Agaricomycetes; order Gloeophyllales; family Gloeophyllaceae; genus Gloeophyllum; species Gloeophyllum trabeum. The sequence continues at coordinate 3,140,403 of NW_006920411.1, read as the reverse complement.
CAGTTATCCCCCGACAAGGTACTATTCGCATCAGAGGTGTCCTGCCTTGATTTCGTTGCGGTGTTGATCAGAACCCTGCCTGTCAGCAAAATACAGCAAACACCCTCACAAGCATACAGGAAGGCGTTTTCACCGTTGCTATCATATAAGCAAGGATGCCGGCACCGAGTAAAGGCAGGTCAATGTGTTCCTGAATGCGACTATGGGGCAGTGGCAGTCCCAGTGGTAACTCAGAGGTCTCCGGTAGAAACGCTCCACTTTCGGGCCCGGATACCTAGAGAGCTGGAGATGATCCCAGAGGCATTCACGAGCCTATCACAGTCTCGTGTACCGTGGATTTTGTTGGCACTGAGAGCGGAGGATGCGTCAAGCAAGAGAAGTCTTTCTCGCATGCTACGTCCTACGGGAGTCTGTGGGATCAGTCCAATCCCTCGGAGAGGTCCGTGAGAACCTAGTAAATTGAAGATGGTAGGTGCGCCGTTGTAACAACATTCGTGCTGCTGAAGGACAGAAGATCTTTCTCAGCATCATATCTCAGCGTGGACCAAGCAACCCCGAACAGGTACGCACATGAACATGCAGGATAGGGTGCATCGTTCGGTCGAACATGGACTGCCGTTGCAACGAAAAAAATCAAGCAAAGTCTGGGGCGGCTTCAAGACTGTGGAGTATAGCGACGCGTAGAGCACTCAATACTTCAAGTATCTAGGGACTACCGTGAGCAGTCTCCCCAGGATTCGTGGGGGAAGCCCTGATCATGAACAAGGACAGTGTTACGTAAAGTGAGTCGTACCCGACATGCCCGGCCAATCCCGGTACGACCCTCCAGAGAGTGCAACGTCCAGATCCATGCGAATATCATTCGCAAAACAATGCTGTTCTTTGGGCTGCGGTGCAATGCAGGCTAGATGTCGGTGATAGATATCTCCGACTTAGCCTCGCTCCCCCAAGTGTACATCCGCTGGACAAGAGAGGCGATGGTGCGTCTCTGTTCCTAGGTAGTCGCAGCCAACGAAGGGAGTTTTCCGATTCGTAGATCTTCTATCTATCCCCTCCGATTGATACCTTGAATCCAAAGACGTACTTGCATTGCACGGTACGTCCGTGGATTCCATCCATGGACGTAGTGGCACATGACACTCGAGACATGACGAGAGCGCCTCCACGGCGATGGCTGCGTTGTTTAGATACTCCGGCTTATTGGCTTATGCTTCACCCATCAGCGTCTATGGAGGAAGTTCTGTGGCTTCCGAACGCTCTCGAGCTGGAACCTCCCGCTCACCTCAATTCAGAGCTTGCGTGCCCCATGTCGGCCTTTTAATACAAACCTCCTTGTGGTCGCTTCGCCGCACTCGTGTCTAAGTCCCGGACGTCCATCGTCGACGCTTCTCATGGCTACCACATTGGGTAACTGCGACATGCCCGACGCTTCGTGCGCGTCAAAAGTGATCCATTGCCTCGGAGGTCAAGATCAGATCTCGAACTCCACTTCGGTGTGTGACCTCGATGATTACTGCTGATTAGCAACAGACGGAGGGTATTATGGCTATGTATAGACCTCGGTAACATTACGCCTCCTCGTCTTCAATTTCCTCCATGCGACCTAGACTCCTCGGACACGCATAGGCTGACCCATGTTGGACAGACTTCTGGCCGCAATCCCTTGTAGGAGCTTATCTTTCCCTCGCACCGCTTTTATGGGGGCTTCCCTAGGACTTGGCGCTGCGGTGGCGGTCATGCATCCAATTGGTCGGAAGTGATTGCCAGTCCCAATTGCTGATGAACAGGCCTGAGTAACGGGGGTAATGCCTGTGACAGCATCCGTTTCTGTTCACAACTTTCATGGGTATAAGTACGATCCCTCATTCTCCTGATGTTCACTGGGAGTCCGTCCACCCAACCCCTATCTGAAATGGCTGCAGCTGCGTCGAAAGGACCTACCGACAAGACTCTCCGCGTCGGCAGAGCGAAGTACTACCCCAAAGAAATTTGGTGGTTCATCGTCTGCCTCATCGCAGTGGTCTCTCTCTGCCACATCGGCAACCTCCTGCTCTCTAAATGGCGTCAATGGCGGCAGTCATCTAGGAAGACAGATCCTGAGCGCCAAGGTAGCACACTAAGACGCGGGGCTGTCTACGTGACGAGGATCCCCCTGGCTCTTGTCAATGTATACCGCGTCCTTGCCTTCCGCTGCACCTTGCAGATTGGGAGTTCGTACTCGCTTTGTCTCGCCGACGTGTTCCTTACATGCACATACATCGCCATCATCTTTGGGTGGGCCTTGACCAACAGTACGCAGCATGATTTTGATGACTCGGCCCGTTGCTCATAAGTTTGTGCTTTAGCTACTGACTTGGAGCACAAGAAGTTCGACGAGAGCTTCTATAGCAATCGTGCTGGAACCCTCGCCGCCAGTCAATTCCCTCTCATTGTTGCTCTTGGCACAAAGAATAACCCCATCTCCCGTGAGGCATATTCAGCGTAACCTTTCCTGGCTCCCGTTGACCGAACGATCTAGTCTTGACCGGCATAAGTTATGAGAAGGTAATCGCCGTGATCCTAAAGATGTAATCCGGCTACTTACATCCTCTGACAGATGAACAGTCTTCATCGGATGTGCTCACGAGTGTTGTTCGTCCTGCTGTGGCTGCACGCAGGGTCTAAGGTATGCATCACCCGATAGCATCTGAGATAATTGCATCATGCTAACGCACTAATCCTTTACCAGTTTGCGACAAAGACGTACGTCCGCGCTGTTCTGTGGGGTCATCCCATGAACTAACTGGTACCTAGTGTGACTCCCGAGGACTGGCCAACGGCTTGGCTTCGCGTGGGCCTCATGGCAGTTGTCGCTTTCTGTGTTCTTATCATTATCTCGTTGAGACCCATACGAGCCAGAGCGTATGAGTTCTTCTTTTATACGCACCTCGTTTTAGTCTTGTAAGTGGGACAACTTGGCCACAGCTTAGAGTAGTCGTTAACTCCGGTGCACAGAATAATATTACTCGGTGCTTACTTCCACGCTCGGAACTTCGAGTGCGTATACAGTCTTTTTAGTAACCCCTGGTTACTGATATTTACTTCGCAGCTTCCACCAATATGTCTGGCCATCGTTCTTGATCTGGGCCCTGGATCGCTTCATCCGAGTCGCCCGCGTCGTGTACTTTAAGGTCGTATCATATATTGGAGCCAGGAAGAATCCGGGGGGGATGGATGCCAAACTCGATCTTCTCTCTCCTCACATGGTCCGCATTCGCATTCCTCGGCCTCCCGCATTCCACTGGTCCCCAGGCCAACTCGCCTACCTTATCATGCCTGGCATTTCCCTCTTTCCCATCGAAGCGCATCCCTTCTCCATCGCCAGCATTGATGATCCCGCGGCTGCCGAGGGCAATGCGAAAGAGAAAGGCGAATCCTACTTCAAGGAACTCGTCTTCATGGTCAATGCTCGAGAGGGCTTCACTCGGCGTCTCGCGGATGCCGCTGCAAAGGACGATGCCAAGGCTACCGTACTATTGGATGGTCCCTATGGTGTCTCACCCGATCTGAGCTGCTCCGATACAATTGTCTTAATTGCAGGTGAGTATCATTAGGATATGCGTATTTAATAATGATCTCACCAGCTTGATTTCAGGTGGCACCGGGATTTCTTACACTCTTCCGCTACTTCTTTCCGTTATTAGCAAGAAGACAGCTCGCAGAGTCGTATTCCTGTGGGCAATTCGCGATAGGAGTGAGTATTTAATTTCAGTATCCCGTAGCAGCACCTTTGCTGACCAAATTGCCTCTTAGGCCATTTGGGCTGGGTATCCGCGGCGATTGCGAAAGCTCTTGCGACCACACCACCGTCTATGAGCATTTCGATTCACATCCATCTCACTTCTTCTCCGCAGGAGCCGCTCCCAAACTCCCCGGAGGCCTGGGATGACGACTCTGTTCACAATGGGCGTACGAGAGGCGCTCTCACCAACCAAGAGTCCTCTGAGTCGATTGGGAAGGAGAAGGCCGGGTCTACGATCTCCACTCTGCTGGACGTAGATGCCGTGACGGTTCAGGATGGAAGGCCGAATATCGGTGCCCTCATGAAGGAAGAACTCGACACCGCTACGGGTCGCATGACTGTCTGCGGTGCGTACTGTTTGCTCGCGGGTCACATGGTGCTTGAGGCTGACTATAATTGATTCTAGTCTGTGGGTCCGAGGGCATTGCTCGAGCGGTTCGCTCTTCTCTCCTCATCAACCCCCTTGCTGGGTCAAACAGCGTCATTCGCGGGGCTCCGAGTATCACTTTGCACGTCGAGTCGTTTGGTTACGCTTGAGCCATCGGAAGACCGTGTTTCTGGCTCCGAAGGTAGAACATTTCCTTAGATGAGGCCCTGAGTGCTGGATAAATATATGGTATTTGTTATGTCTGTAGCTTGATTACTTGGTGTACGAGTAGCTCTTTCTGGCGGCGTATGTTTATCCATATTTGAATACTGGCCATTCTGCGTCAGGCTAAAGAGAGACACGTACAAGACTAGGGACATAGTAAGGCGCAAGAGCTAAAAATATGTGTTTACGATGGCCACGCGCTTCGGGGTGCTTTTGTATGGACGAACTAACCTAGATAACCCATCCGAAGCGTGCAATCTCAAGTTTACGTTCGGTCCCGAGTTGCGCGGAAGTCATCCAAGTGGCTGGTAACTGGTCTGGTACAGTTGCGGGGCCAGGGAGTACCTCAGTACGCATTGTCGGACACAATGCCACATCAGCTCAGGGGACTTCTAAGGTGAAGCAATCAGTTCTGCCTTCAGATCCCGATGACACAGAGACTGCATGCATCAGGTATGTCTGTGTAAGATACTTAATGCTAGAACACGATCGGCAATAGCGCGGGCCATTGCTGGGACTGCCGGATGTCAAGATTTTCTCGGGACCGACAAGGACTCCGTCACGAGTGATACCCGGCCCATGGAATATTAAGTCCTCGTAGAAAGCAACAGGAGTACAGACGTTTTCACTCGGCACCGACTACTCCACTTGTCAGGCACGGAACATGCATTCACGTACCATTGACGGGCGCGTGGTGCTATTTCCAGAGGGATCCAAGTTTATCTTCAAGATAGCCATCAGAAGTGAAGCAAACTCCTTCTTTCCTGAGCAGCTCGAGCTTCCGCTCACACTGGAACTCTGACTTGTCGAGAACCACGGGGCGGCCCGCCGGCTGGTTGATCCTGCGGATGGTACCCCATTCTCCGAAGAAGCCGCCTATGAATAGAGACGACGCAATGACCCGATGACAGGGTACATATGGTGCAAATGGATTGTTTCTCAAGGCGCTACCAACTGCGTAACAACATCATTGCACTAATTAGCCGCAATTGGCAGCAATAATGAGCCAACCATACCTGTTCGCGGGCTTCCTTGTCCGATGGCTAGGCATATTTGCTTGTAGGTGGTGACTTTTCCCTCGGGAATTTGTAGAATGTAGTCATACACAGCCCATTGGTGACTGGTGACTTTCTAGTGAGCCATTTTCAGCGAGAGACCATAGCAGGCGAAAGATGAAGCGCTGATGATACCTTTCCCGAAGGGGTCCTGTATTTTTTCCTGTCAGAGCTCGTCGTCGGATAGAGATAAGTAGCTTTATCCATTATAAAGATTTGTATGAGAAAGAAAGTTGTGTACAATGCGTTAGTTACGACGAACCAGTGCTAGCGACGCCTGCCACACACGCGAGGGGTGCTCTGAATACCTGGCTATCGCCCACACGAGCAGAGGGAGTCCGTGCAACAGGCATGTCGTAGCAAAATAGAAAGGTGGATTTGGGCTGGACGTCTCAACCGTGTTCAATCAATAGCTATGACTTGTGTAATGAATCATGGAACGCGCTTCCGACGCGGTAGTGACTCGAGGGTCACTTCACGTGACTGTGGCTTTAATCACGGGAGCACTGGCATCCACCGACCGCCGTGAACCTCAGAGGGCCCTATGGCAAGCCTCTCAACTAGCTACTGAGGAGACGCTGTAACAAGTCTATCCGAGTGGCTGTTATACATAAAAACGTGCGAGAATACAACAGATACGTGGGGGGCCAGCTAAAGCAATACTCGTTCATATCATATATGGTAAATGGCTGGCAGTACCAACCAGTACCTAGCGTCGTAAGCGTCGTCACAGTTAGCATGAAGCTCACAGCCCCTTTCAAGCAGCAGAAGGTTGGCTTGCCAATTCTTGTGACAGTGCGCCGCGTCGCAGTTCCCACTCATCAATTTGTTGAGTATCGATCTGACAAGAAGCAAAAAGTAAGTGGCGGCTTCAACACCGTGAAGGTCATAGTTAGACTCACACGAACTTCGTTCCATGCCGGGTAGCATCCCGCGACTTGTCTCAATGTAGGCAAAGCAGCTGTCAGATAAACCAGCAGTTCCTGGAGGATTCGCTGAGATAGACACCAGCGCACAAGCTATGATTTATTTACCTTCTTCAATCCCTCTGCTTCTTCCTTGTCCCGGTTCCTTTCAAGCTGCAAGCGATGCCTCAGGGGAGCCCCTTCACTTCTTATCCCTGTACATCAACACACCTTTAGCCTCCTCAACTCCTCCTTCTTGTCGCAGAGGATAGACTATGAAGGGGTCAGTTAGACTTGCTCACAGCAAGATTGGACTAATTATTTTGGGCGTACCGATATTTGGACTACGAAAGCAACGCTCTCCCCTCGTTTCTCATCCAAGTCAACTCTCAGACCCTGAGCGGTCATTAGTATCGCTCGTACAGTACCATCTTATGAACAGCCAACCTTGACAGTTTCCTCGCACAGTTCATTTTTTGCCTTGGCTTCATTCAGCTTCCTCTTCAAATCCTTCTCGGCACACTGGCATATTGTCAGATGCTCAACACTCCGTTCTCGGATAAGTGCAAAGGAAACCCTACCTGGGAGTTGTGTAAGTTTTTGAGCGTGCTAGCGTGCTATCATACTTTTCTAAGACCCTGACAGTCTCCGTCTGTGCAGTTGCTAGTTGCCCTTGAGCTTTCTCCGCCTCGGCTTTCAGTTCCTACGAGAAAGTCAGGGTTACAGGTATAGCCTCATAGCAAATTGTTCTTCCACAAACCGCAACGGCAGTGTCCCGCGCTTGGATTGTATCCTGAGTGGTTTGCAACTTTGATTGCAAGCTGTCTCGCTCCTCCTACTCGAATCCGGTACCATGGTTACCTGGCTATCCATGATACAATGGAGAGGACGCCTTACCAGACACTGAGAGAGATCCTGCTGTGTCCTGGAGTGTTCCTCCTGTTCGCTCGCCAGGTTCCTTTCCATGTCTATTACCTTTTCCTCCAAGAAACTGATTACTCTGTTTGCAAGCCTAGCCTTCTCATGAGCTCCTTCCGACGATTCCGCGAGGCGCTGGGAAGAAACAGTAGGGATATGGACAGCAATCTCACGGCGGCAGGTTCGTGGTCCGCCCTGGCTACGGCACGCAGGGTCTCTAACTCAGCTGAGGTCGAGTTATGGGATGCCTAACAAAGACGAGACGCGGTTCAATTATACGGAGTATGTGGCACGTCATTGATATGAGCCAAGGACGACGTCTGCTTACTCTTAGCTCCTCCATCCCCTCCTGACTTTTGGTCAAGCTTCTTTCTAGCTCCTGTAGCGCCCTAGATAAGTTATTATGATACTTAGACTGACAAGAGAAGGCTGTACTGACGCGCATATCGCGCTGCATATTTCGGACGATAGCATTCGGTGCATTGAGTTGAAGGGTTTCCTCATCCCCCATGGCCTGCGATACTGTGGTCACCCGCCTTCAGGAGGTCGTGACGAACATATGCTCACCCTAACAGACTCCATCTCCTCGGTCACGAGTCGCAGCTGATTTGAAGCTTCCTCGTAGCGGGTGCGCCATAAATGGACTTCAGAGTTTACCTCGTTTGCTACACTTCTGTCCAAGACAACCTCCATCTGTGACCGAATCAATATACAGTATAAAGCTCCTTATAAGGGACTGGGAGACCAGACTGAGAAGTGATACCACTCACGGTGGGACTAGACTGGTTCAACTCATTCTCTACCTAACATTAAAAGCCATCTGTTAGATTAAAAGGGGATAACTAGACACTTCAGCTTGCCTGGTCAGTTCCCGATGCCACCGCACGGAGCTGTGCTTGGAGGCGTGTATTCTCGGCCTATCCAAAGCAATTAAAATCATCGACTGAGCTTCGATACAAGCACCGAGGGATATACAACTGACCTGAAGTTCCTTTTTTTTGGATTCCAGAGTATCGACCAACTCCGCTATTACGCCGGGAATTTCGTGGGCAGGGAGGTTTCGCAAATTCATCACAGATACGACGACTTATATATAGAAACAGAGAATGGAGCTAGGAATGGATTTAGGGTCTTAACGAGGGAAGGATTCGACGGTGTAACTGGCAGTATCACAACGCGACAGAGTGTGGCAGTGGCGGTGGCACCAGTGATCAGAAGCAGAGTGAAGCGCGATAAAGTCACGTGATTACGGACATTATGTAATGCTGTGGACTACTCCGCACTCTGCTCTAGGTTCGAGATCCTTATTCGCGAACGTAACCACCCTTGCAGCTCAGGTATAGCATCTTGAAGATTGGAAAAACAATCAGCAGCGCGGAGTATGCCTTTGCGCCGCTCAAGTCATTCCGAAGTCGCGTCAGGAGAAGCGCCGTACTTCAAGTCTCTGGCTGATCTAGACGACTACGCTTCCACTGGCAGTCATGCATTTACCAAGAGATTAACCGGAGTGCTTAGATATACTCCGAGGGGGAAAGTACAAGGTGTTGCGGATGATGGCCGAGGTCAGCTTCTGGTGATGCACCTTTTCCTCGTGCAGCATTGATAGGCACCGCTGATACCTCAGGAAGGTGTGCCATGACTATAAAGTAAATCATCATAGTTTAGCTATGATAGTTCTTCGTTATTTCAATAAGCTAAGCGCGCTGTCCATAGGGAGGATACACGGAGAAGCCCTCCGCTTTGGCGTACACGTTCAACTTTTGGTCCCTCTGCTCGACGTTCATCTAGTAAGGCAGATGAATAGTAGCTTGCAAACGTTCAGACCTCACGTGTGTGTTTAGCTTCTCACATCACAGAGTGACCATACCGCCTCCCGGATGGATCAACACGGCTCATCGTCAGGGTGTCAAAATGCTCGGCACTTTGTTCGTCCTCACAGTCTCTGGTTATAGAGTGTCTTTCACTAACTAGCTCACACGACCAGAATATTCGAAGGAGATAGTGAACAAGACTGCCTACGACTCCTTGTGGGTCGTCTTCCTCAATCGTCCACGGGACCAGCGGTGGCTTGCCAGGATAATTCATTTCCTGTGTCTAAGCACTATGTACGCTTGCTTGCGGACCTCGCGGTCCAGAGAGGCTTCGACGGGTACCTCCTGAATTTTGAATGTCCACTCAGGGGAGGTACCGAACAAACGCAGGCGTTGTGTACCTGGATTGCAATGCTGCAGAACGAACTGAGGTGCAAAGTTGGGCCTCATACAGAAGTCATATGGTTTGTACCGTGCCTGTCGCGCCTTTCGTTCCACTCAAACCTCTTCGTCAGGTATGACAGCGTGGTCTTAACGGGTCACCTTCGCTGGCAAGACAGACTCAATGCTCTGAACCTGCCCTTCTTTCTGCCATCAACAGGATTTTTCACAAACTATACCGTCAGTTATCTCTGTACGCCTGCTCGACGCGGATACTCACTTGCTGTTTAGTGGCCGCCCCATTACCCATCTCTCACCGCTCGATACTTCCTCAGCCTCGATCGCTCGTTGATCGAGGCAGACAGCAGCGTCCGTCCCCCGACAGCATCCAAGTCTCTGCAGAGTATCTTCGTAGGTGTTG
>NW_006920411.1:3079307-3130099 GCF_000344685.1 Gloeophyllum trabeum ATCC 11539 | reverse complement strand
CCTCAGGAAGGTGTGCCATGACTATAAAGTAAATCATCATAGTTTAGCTATGATAGTTCTTCGTTATTTCAATAAGCTAAGCGCGCTGTCCATAGGGAGGATACACGGAGAAGCCCTCCGCTTTGGCGTACACGTTCAACTTTTGGTCCCTCTGCTCGACGTTCATCTAGTAAGGCAGATGAATAGTAGCTTGCAAACGTTCAGACCTCACGTGTGTGTTTAGCTTCTCACATCACAGAGTGACCATACCGCCTCCCGGATGGATCAACACGGCTCATCGTCAGGGTGTCAAAATGCTCGGCACTTTGTTCGTCCTCACAGTCTCTGGTTATAGAGTGTCTTTCACTAACTAGCTCACACGACCAGAATATTCGAAGGAGATAGTGAACAAGACTGCCTACGACTCCTTGTGGGTCGTCTTCCTCAATCGTCCACGGGACCAGCGGTGGCTTGCCAGGATAATTCATTTCCTGTGTCTAAGCACTATGTACGCTTGCTTGCGGACCTCGCGGTCCAGAGAGGCTTCGACGGGTACCTCCTGAATTTTGAATGTCCACTCAGGGGAGGTACCGAACAAACGCAGGCGTTGTGTACCTGGATTGCAATGCTGCAGAACGAACTGAGGTGCAAAGTTGGGCCTCATACAGAAGTCATATGGTTTGTACCGTGCCTGTCGCGCCTTTCGTTCCACTCAAACCTCTTCGTCAGGTATGACAGCGTGGTCTTAACGGGTCACCTTCGCTGGCAAGACAGACTCAATGCTCTGAACCTGCCCTTCTTTCTGCCATCAACAGGATTTTTCACAAACTATACCGTCAGTTATCTCTGTACGCCTGCTCGACGCGGATACTCACTTGCTGTTTAGTGGCCGCCCCATTACCCATCTCTCACCGCTCGATACTTCCTCAGCCTCGATCGCTCGTTGATCGAGGCAGACAGCAGCGTCCGTCCCCCGACAGCATCCAAGTCTCTGCAGAGTATCTTCGTAGGTGTTGACGTATGGGGCCGGGGCTCTCACGGCGGAGGAGGGCTTGGTTGCTACAGAGCTATTTGCCACATCGACCCGGCCTTTCTAGGGCTCAGTGTTGCCCTGTTTGGACAAGCCTGGACGTGGGAGAGCGAACAAGACAAACCTGGGTGGAGCTGGGATGAATGGTGGGCATATGAACGCAAGCTCTGGGTAGGGCCCGAGAAGGAGGGCGAGGTGGTGGAAGTCCCACCGGAGAAGGAGAAAGAATACCCCCCAGGCGTACCGAGGCCGCCTGAGCCAGTTTATGGCCCGTTCCAACCTCTTTCCGATTTCTTCGCAAGAAGGCCTCCTCCTAACCCGCTTGACCTGCCGTTCTATACGTCTTTCAGTCCGGGAGTGGGGAGATCCTGGTTCGTGCAGGGTAACAAGGTCTTGCAGACAGAGAATGGGTGGACAGACATCGATAAACAGTGCTCCCTAGGCGACATGCTCTGGCCTCGACCGACACTGTCTTGGGAGCACGTTGATCTCGGGCTGGAAGTGAAGCTACCTGAAGCAAGAGCTGTGGTGTCTATGGAGGATGCGTGGATGGGCGGAAGCTCCTTGATACTCGAGGTCACATGTGCTGGGTCAGAGTCCGAAGATGCTGCCTTCCGCTGTGTGTGGATGCCCTTTCAGTCTCTGGCCATTACAGCGAGGAAGTCGTACCGAGCTACTCTAGTATACAAGGTGGACGCCGTGGAAGGAGTCGATGTGGACATAGGGGTATCCGTCAAAACTCTTACCGAGAATATCGAGGCGACATTCGAAGTCACGCCCATATCTTCTCAACAACCTTTGACAAACGGATGGACCCAGATCGACGTGGAATTTATGCTCACTGAAGAGCGGACTCAGGACAAGGACATATCGTCTTATCTAGGTTTGATTATTGGCATCGCCTCCGAAGACCCTTCGCAAGATCTGAAAGTCCCCATCTATCTCGGCTCGTTGACAATTGCGCCGCCTCAGTCCCCTGATAACTTGCGTCGCATGGCGAAGGTCCTGTGGGCAGACTTCGAGCGTACCCAAGGACCCGACAACGCGCCGCTCTCCGGTACGCTCACTTGGGAGGTTGCCGCTGCTTTCCCTCCTGTTCGAAGTATTACCATCACCTCGCCTGAAGACCCACAGCCTGCATGGATCATGAACAACGCGCACAGCTGGATCCCGAGCTTCCTGTATTTCAACATATACGTCGAGGCTCACAAGCCGGATGGCACCGTCGTAGGTCCGGCGTCGTCGATATTCATAGGAACCAGTGGGCTGGATGGTCGAGCACGTCACTTCTATGTCAATCATAGCATATTGGAAGGTATCTCCCAGGGTCAGGAGTCCTCCCTCCGATTTTATGTACAAGGGGTCACTGTGGCAGGGGAAGTACTACCCTGGGAGCAGTGCGCTTTCGTCAACGTGAATACGTGACTTAATATTCAGATCTCGGGGAACAGTATATAAGATAATGAATAAGCGATAGATTACAGCAGGATACAGCGCTAAAATAGTAAATACCATGGTACAACAACCGTGCGATGAGTGATTATACAACTATGCGATGCTTGGATATCGAACGCGTAGACCTAGGGACTCTCTGAGGCAGCGTCCTGTGTGATCTGATCCACGAAATCCTGCACAATGTCCTTCAGCTCCCTGACCACGGAGTCACGATCCCAGCTGGACCTGTGTTGCCAGACGCAGGTCAAGCATGTGGCACGTAGCTGCTCGAGTTCCTCAATGTTAAGAGAACTGGTATTCACAATAAGGTCTTGTTTGAGACTTGAGAAAAGATTTGCGTCGACGTGGAAATCTGGAAGAGGCGGGGACACCGATCGTGCTATCTCCATAGGATCGGAGAAAGAAGGCATATCGACGATACCCCCGCTGTCAAGATGAACTGGGGGAGGTTCTTCCGTTCCAGGGACTCCATCAACAGGCATCGGACTGTGATTAAGAGCCTGCGGCGACTCTGTCGCATTCGTCTGCGCTGAGGTCTTAATGGGGGTAGAAACATCTTGAGGGGAGGGGGAAGCGAATCCATTGGTAAGAGCGTTGCCGAACTTCAACGGCCCTGGATGATCGAAGTCCATGAAACGGGGCGGAGACTCTGGTGAAGGTGGAGTCTCCAAGACAGTCCTCCGCGCTGGAGTACTAGGGGGCATTGGACTGCCGACTGCGTCGCTTTGCATCAGACTCGTGAGGGGCGGCATCGGGTCGACATCAGGGGCAAACCGCACGCCGTTAGACCGCGGCGGGGAAGAGGGGCCTACAATATCCAAAGGATCATGCTCGTCATCTTCGCTCATGGCGGTACGGGACCTCTTCGTGGCTCGGTCTCCATCGGCATCATCGCCGGACTGCTGAGGCTCCGCAGCGGCGTCATGGGCCTCGTTCGACCGCTGTCGCTTCAGCCTGCGTTCCAGGAGCAAGGGATCCGTGATAGATATTTCAAGCTGCTGACCATTGTGACGTGTACTACGCCGCACGCCTTGTGAACCAGCTCGTGAGTCCGCGCCGTTCTGCTTGGCCTCTCGCGCCTTTTCTTCTTCCCTTGCACGTCGTCTCTCATTGCGTCGTTTTCGTTCCCGAACAGCCATACGTTCGCATTCTAGGTTGAACTGGGAGTCAAACTCTTGCATGCTAACTTGAGCCGCCGTCAACATGGCCTGCGCCTTGAACAACCTGTCGGGGTCTTGATGCATCTGGACGTGAGCATTATGGACGATCTTCTCGATATCCTCCAAGAAATCTCTAGGCGTCAAATACCTTCCCTTGTATAGTTCCACATGCATCCTCTCAAGATCCATGTCGAACAGCTGCGGCTGATATTGAGCTATCTGCGGCCCCGCAGACACGTCGTTCTCGGTGCGCGATTCAACAACTTCGGTTTGCTCTGTTCGAACCACTGATCCGTCTTCACCCTGGACTTCCACTGTCTTCGTCACGGTTTGGGTATGATCAGTAACTTGGATGTCCGGCAATGCAACCTGGCTTAAATCATACTCGTCCTGTACTTTGGCATGAACAAAGTGACTGCAGAACACGGAGACAAACCCACCGTCGCTCTCTTGGTAAAGCGCTTGAACTTCCGTTTCAGTTCTGTTAGAATAGGCCCTAGCCGATACTTGAGAAGAGTGATAATCTTCTGATCATTCTCTTCCTGCAGAGCAAGTTCAGCAGCCGATGGCTGTCTTGGTTGTAAGGGAGGAGCGACAGGCAACTCCTCCAGTACCCGCTTCTTGCGCTTGACGCCGTCAGGGAACTGGTTGGGAGGCCGACGGATATCGTCGAGTAGCGCCTTAAAGAATGCCTCTCGTTTATCCTCGCTCGGTCGTGACAATTGTACTCGATTGTCCCGCGTCACCCCAAACCAAGCACGGACGTCACGAGGCAGCTCGGAGAAAGTACCATCCACAACAGCCAGCAATAGAATCGGGTCCGAGGGGGATAACGAGTCCAGCATCGCGCGCATTGTCGATCGAGCGGTTTCCGACACCGCTGCGCACCAACTCATCAGAGAAGGTACGTAGATTACCGATGGCTGAATACGCTTTGCCTCAACGAAGAGTTGGACGATGGCTGCCTCAGCGGACTGTACAGTATATTAGTTTCAGTAGTATGCGAGAATGAACTACTAACTCGTGTGGAGTCACTCATGAGATTTCCCAGATCAAGACTTTGAATATTGTATCCCTCCAGATGATGGAGGGCCGCAGCTGCGACATAAGTTTGACCCATACCGACTGGTCCATGAAGAATGACACGGGGACGGTAGACCCGGAGTGTCTCCATAGCTGGCAACCAAGTATAAGTGAACATGACCCAATGTATTGGACACAGGCTGACATTGTAGCATGAGCTCGCGCTCCAGAGCTCCATCTTCGCCTTCATCTTCATACTCGGCTTCCTCCAGAGCTGACCGCTTCTTACTGATAGGCAGCACTCGTGCGATAGCCTCCTTAACTCGGTCCATGGCATCCTGCAATAAAGGAACAAGCTGTGCCGGAAGAGGTGCAGCCGTTGACGACGCAGATCGAGCAGAAGATGGCACAATCTCTATGATAAACCAAATAAGAATTATGAGAAGCACGCGGGACATTGGAATACTTACTCTTGACAGAGATCATAAAATCCCGAAGCTCAACTTGTATTGTCTCTGGCTTCACCACTAGCCGTTCCGAAGTCTTGTAAATCTGGGGATATCGTCGCTGAACAGCATTCAACGTCGCTTCTGTACACAGCGCCTACAGATAGCAGGATGATGTACGGTCAGCGATGCATAAAAGGAGTTGCGAAGGACGGCTTCTTACCCGTAGATCTGCGCCTCCATAGCCCTTAGTAGCCTTCGCCAATCCCTTGATGTTCTCTTCCGCCTTCGCAGTATCCCAGCCTGCCCATTTCTTGGTCATAATTCTGAGGATCTTCTCCCTAGCCTCGAGCGTAGGTAAGGGGAAGTAGAACTCTCTATCGAAGCGACCCGGCCTTCGCAAAGCAGGGTCAATGGCGTCAGGACGATTGGTCGCACCAATGACCACGACTTGACCGCGGTTGTCCATTCCGTCCATCAAAGCCAGCAGGGTCGATACTATAGAAGCATGGATCTGATCCTGCTTCGAAGAACGCACCGGCGCCAGGCCGTCGATTTCGTCGAAAAAGATGATACTGGGTTGCGAATTCTTCGCTTCTTCGAAGAGTAATCGAAGCTGCCGTTCCGCTTCACCCACCCATTTAGATAAGCAATCCGCACCCTTCCGCATAAAAAACGCTAGGAAGAGGCGGCTCAGAATCAGCACATTGACAAAAAGTAACAAAGGACTCACAGATGCTACGACCATTCGTCCGGCAGCTAGCAGCCAGTGCCCGGGCAAGTAATGTCTTACCAGTTCCGGGGGGACCGTGGAACAAAACACCTCTAGGCGGGGTGACGTTGAATCGTTGGAATACTTCCGGATACAACAGAGGAAGCACAGTCATTTCCTTGAGGGAGTTGATGTCTAACAGTAACGATGAGGACGAAGGAGAAACGCTGTACGTCTGGGATAGCTTACGTTCATCCAAACCTCCCACCTCGTCGAAGGACACGTTTTGATTGACACCAAGGGGATCTGTATCAGCAAGGGCTACAGAGAACGGAGTAACGCTGAGTAAGGAGAAGAAATTACCAACGTCACAACATACCTGCATCACCGACTTTACCAAAGTTTGAAGGTGTCCCTGCCGCTGCAGCGAGATCAGTGGGAAACAAGCCCCCTCCACCTGACCCAGCTCCGCCTGCAAATGCCCCACTCAGATTAGCGGCGCCTCCTATTCCACCGAAGGGTTTCCGGGGCGTTCTCGTCGGGTGGTCGGAGTCCTTGGCAAAGCGGTGTGAAGGAGTGGATGATATTAAGATAATACGAAGCACATACCGAGTCGTCTCCACCCATGCCCATCCATCTACCAAGCTCCGCACCAGTTGCACTCCATCCTGGAGGTTTGCGACCTCCCCATCCACCGTTCCTCCTTGTATTATTTCGTGGCGCCGGACGTTTAGGGGACGGTGGCCGCATCTCTTCAAGAGGCGGGGGTATAGCGTAGTTGATCTTCGCCCTCTGCCTCAACGCATACGGTCTTCCGTCGCTCTCTCCCATGTCCAGATCACCCTCGGCATCCGCGTCCCCATCCAACTCCGGCTCTGGCTCTGGTTCGGGGCTCGTCTTCGGCGCGTCGTCAAAGGAGTCACCCGCGCTCTGCGAACCAGAGGAGCCCTGGTCGACATACCCGTCGTCGGCGTCGTCCTGGGCCACACTCCGCGTCCGCTTTCCCGACCGTGCCCGCGTCAGCCTGCGCGACTTGGACTGCTGGCGCGTCGCCGGTCCGCCCTGCTGGTGTCTGTTTTCCGCCTGCACGGGCTTTCGGCTGCGGCTCCGCGTATTGTGCCGTGCGACACCAGCCTCGCCCTCTTCGTCGCTGACGATGAACCCGGTCAGGTTCTTCGCGCCCCGAATCCGTTGACGGAGCGGGTAGCGTGGCTGCTCGTCGTCGTCCGCGTCCGCGTCCACGACCACGTCCCCTTTCGCGCCCGCATCACCCGTGGCATCGCCCAGCGGCTGCAGCCCGTCTTCTCCGTCGTATTCTCCACCGTCCTCGCTCGCGGATTCGCGATACGACTTCTTCTGGATCCGTCTGCCACGGGAAGTGAGAGCGTACTGGACGGGCTCTTCCTCTACTTCGTCCTCTTTCGGTGCCTGCACTCCGTTCATGCTCTCGTCGACCTCCATCTCGCCGCTGGACTCGTGGTATTCGGAGCCCGAGGGCGCCGTGCCCAGCGACGATGTCCTTTGGCGCGTCGATCGCAAGTTGCGGGGCATCGGAGGTAATTTGATGCGCAACTTGGGGCTGCTAGTTACGTCTTGACCAAACGTGTTAACTGGGCTGGCTGGGTTCAGTAAATCCTTGATTTCTACGGGACGCGACTGGTGAGACTGAGGATCATCGGGTTCTTGCATGGAACGCGACAGACAATAGGAGGTCGACAAGAAGCGACAATCCTAGAACACCAGTTGCAGAACACTGCAGAACAGCCGTCGAGACCTTTATTCGAGATCTTGTAGAGCCCAAGGACGTCCAAGACAGCGAGCAACGCGTGAATGAAGTGGATTTGATCAGCCTGTGTTGGCGGTGTGGCGGCATTATTTGGTCGTATTTGTGGCGCAGTGGGCGCGTCGTCCATCCGACTGCTCTCCGTCCGCATCTTCAGCGCGTTTGCCGCAAGGAAGAGTCGTCGTTCTCCCTTCAACTGCAGAGGTTTCTGTTAACAGGAGGAGTGCTTTCTGCTTCGTCGTATAGAGGGACGAAAGATCATGTAATAGGATCATTTAGCCGAGTTTTTCAGCGGGGAAAGCGATGATATTGAGCAGGCTGTCGCAGGGACGATCCAACGACGATGACGGTCGAAAGCAAGACGCGAATGTTGTGCTCAAAGCTGAACTCTGCCAATATTGCTCGAGGACGGCTTCATGGATCCGGCATCCTCCGGATTCGGCCTTCTCTATTTATCCGACGTACCCCGGCGCATGTGGGAGGTGCCTTCATAACGTTGATAGAGATGTCGTCCAGGATTTCTGAGGTTTCCGTACGTTATGGATCGTTGTTCTGAAGTTGTCTCCAACGAGTGGAGGAGATGTCCAATTGATATTCTTCACATTCAAGCATATTTCTACATTATCTCCACTGGGAGATATCCTCTCGCAATAGTCCAACACACGTCAAAGGATGATGTTTACAATTGCTACGTCCACACTCACTGCACACGTTGCTTTCGAAGGTCAAGGAGAGGCGTTTCTATTGTGGGAAGCATCACATATCTCTAAATTATCTTTGCGGCAAACGATTTGAAGAATGGGCTTTAATTCCAAGTACAAAAAGGGGCCCATGCAGAATGATAGAACTGCGCAGAATGGACCACAGAAATCTGCATAAGTAAGAGTTGTGGGCGTATGTAGGTCCCAAATTATGTAATTGTTAGGATCCAAAGGCCTTGCCAAACAATCGGCTTCTGCCGCCGGCACGGAGACGGTATACCGTGCCACCCATGATGATAACAGACGCCGACAAGGCGTATCTCGGCGAAATACATACGCTCCCTAAGGTTACAGATATCGACGTGTAGGCCGTCTCCGCGATACCCAAGGTTGTACTCTGCAAGCTCGAGGCTACCAGAGACTGCTCTTTCTTCCTGGTCTTAGGTGTTCCATAATGGCATCAGGAGGCAAAGCCGCACACTCGCTTATCAGTCCCAGAAGGTTAACGACGCTGTTTGCGTCTCTGCTGGTCGCACTGGGAGCGGGGACGAACTATGTACGTATCTGGCACCAATTACATCTGGCTGACAATGAAAGGACCCAACCATATGCCTGGTCTAGGTTTATTCTGGTGAGTGAGCTTGTTCCTACAGTACGCGCCGTAGTAGTCGGTATGCCTGTGGTGTTGCAGCTCACTCAACGTTGCCGCGAGGCCGCTCTACGCCGGCCTTATTGTAGGAGATTCCGAAAGGATGATCCTTGGGTTCCTCGCGTACACCCACGCTTCTCAGAAGCGGTCATAACATCCGACAGCTGGCTTCTCTGAGTTAGGCATTCAATTGAACTCATACGCCTCCCCTCTAGCATACGCACCGCAATTAGGCGCACGGCTAAAGATCAACCACACTCAATTGAATATAATAGGACTTGCCGGGAATGGTCGGTGTCTCTCCAGGATGCTTGTATCATGAGCGGCTCACCGGGCCTCTGCAGTTGGCGTATATAGCTCGGGCCCTATATGGGGTAGAATAGTGGATAAGAGAGGGCCACAGCCTCTTCTCATTACTTCGGCGTGCTTCCTGCTACTCGGTTACCTGGGGATTCGACGTGTGTACGATGCTGGACCAGGCGCTTACGATGGGCTTGCGTTTGCCCTCCTCGTGGCGTGCGGATATTTGACAGGCTCAGGCGGCAATGCCGGATTGTGCAGTGCAGTCAACTCGACCGCCAAAAGCTTTCCGGACGAAGCGGTGAGTCTCACACCCTCATCTGATTGAACGTCGCTTCATGTCTACTTTACCAGCGCGCAACCGCAGCAGGCATTGTACTCTCCGGCTTCGGCTTGTCGGCCTTCTTCTTCTCGACAGTGGCGCATGTAGCATTCCCAGGGAGCACATCCTCATTTCTCCTGCTTCTCGCCCTCGGTACCTCGCTACCCATGATTCTTGGCTTTTTTCTGGTTCGACCCGTACCTTTTCAGCCCGTTGAACCAGCCCATGTTTTGGAAAGCGGTGCACCAGAGGACGAAGACGTGCCTAACGTCACGGTCGAGACGATCTTCGAGCGGGAAAACAATTCTCACACGCACCTCCTCAGCCGCAGAGAGTCTCTGGAGGAACACATGCCCATTCTGGGTCATGAACAATACGCTACTGAATACGTGGTTCCGCACACATCTGATTCGGTGGAGCTCAGTCCGACTCGCGAAGAATTTCTTGGGCTGAGTAGGCATCGGTCGAGAAGTCGGTTAGCCAGTCACCGGAGTTTGAGCAGGCCAGTCGTAAAGACCGAAATGCACCAACCTAACATACACGGCAAAGCGCTGTGGACATCATCAGATTTCTGGCTAATCCTAACAATTATGTCGCTATGTACGTCTCTTGGCTTTGCTCGTGGTGTCTGCTTCCTAACGGCCTGATAGTAAGTGGAACCGGCCTGATGTGTGAGCCTCATATGTAAAGTTCGGAACGTCCATTCATTTATTGTGACAGATATCAACAATGTGGGCTCGATCTCCGAGGCCCTATCTGCGCAGGGCAATCCTGACTACGATGAAGTCGAGGCCGCTCGTCTGCAAGCGAGGCAGGTTTCGACAGTAAGCATAACGAACTGTCTAGGCCGCATTCTTGTAGGTTCGTACTGCGCTAGAATCTCTTCCATCGTTCTCCTAGCTCAAACAGCCAAGGCATGTTGGCTGATTTTGTGAAGAACCGACTACACATGCCAAGGTCCTACTGCGCGACAGTCATCTCGACGTTTTTCTTGATATCTCAGGTGTTGGTCATCTTCACTGAAGACGCACGGCAACTGTGGAAAGCAAGTGCTCTACTTGGCTTGGCCTACGGAGGGATGATGGGATTGTTTCCTATTCTTTGCATAGAATGGTTCGGGATGCGTGAGTATATCTGTTCACCAGGAGGGCTTGTTAAGACTGACCCTGTCCTCCCCCTCTGTGCTCTGACAGCTCACTTCTCTGAGAACTGGGGGTTCCTCTCTCTATCGCCCTTACTAGGCGGGAATCTCTTCTCCATCGCATTCGGTCGTAACCTAGACGCGCACGCCCCTCTCGAAGATGCCGACCAGAGGGAGACAGCGATAGTTGGTGTGGCCCTGAACCACGCAGGCCATGTTGCTAACAAAATGTCGACCCTTTTCCGACGCGGAGGCGTGCCGTCCCCACATCAGTGTTTCGAGGGCTCAGAATGCTATGTTGCTAGCCTGTACATGACCACCATCGCCTGTTCAATAGCGCTGGGACTGAGTGTCTGGGCTGGCTGGAGGGATAACAGACGGGCAAGAGAGGCGTTGAAGGAGAGGGCTGGCGGGGAAGTCATTTGGGAGGAGGAAGAGGAGGAGGCGTAATATTCTGCGATGACTTGTACTATACATGTTCGTATAGATGAATATAGGCTAGGACATAGATTGGTAGATATTTGCGGAATTCATGTTACCACGATGATCAGCGCCTAGCAAATGTTTTCCGAGGTTAAAACGTTCGTCAGCGACGTATGGCTGGACCTGTGGTCCAGCCTTGTCTCTCGCAGTGGTTGATCTCAAGGTAGCTGTGAGGTTGGGTGAGAACCCGGTGGTTAGCCCGAGTTCGGACGCGGTGCGGAGCCTGACGTGGCTGTTTGTCGTTGCTCTTAGTAGATGCAGTATGCTATTGAATCTGACTATACTGATTGCAACATGTCCCAGACGTACGAGTATAGTGTGTCTAATATTTACAACGGGTGGGCGGGATGGGTAAGCGAGAATAATGTAGCCTTGTTGCTCGAGAACGGTGTCGACTGTGGAGTTCGAGAACAATGACTCTCCTGCCATCGAGCGTCGTGGGTCTATATACTCTCCCCCGGCGGGAGTACTCTGACACCCTGTCTGGCTAAACCATACGGCTCTGTCCGGGTGTGTGCTGACGCTCGGCTGGACGCTGCTGCCGGCCTCCCTCGGCTGCGCTAGAGATCGACCGGCACCGTCACTAATCCAGCCTTGTCTCTCGCAGTGGTTGATCTCAAGGTAGCTGTGAGGTTGGGTGAGAACCCGGTGGTTAGCCCGAGTTCGGACGCGGTGCGGAGCCTGACGCTCACCCATACGGAGCAGCGGCGACCACCCGCGGCAGGCATACGCGCCGCTCACCCAACCATGGTCGTAGCTGCAACGGATCCCTGGTCCATATTTGCCAGATGGCGAGAGGATATCTGTTCGAATGCCCGAATGTATGTCTCGTACGCGAGTGATCGCCAGCGCCCGGCGAGTCGCACGATTTCTGGGTCAACTTTCTTTGCCAGGAAGAATGACGCGCCGCCAATCCGGAAGGAGTGGCCAAAAGCTGTCCCCCACCCCAGCGTGGAGAAAATGCCATTGATGCGTTTGAGTGCTGCGTCGCGCACCAGAGGGCGTATGTTGCCGTATCTGTCTCTCCACGAGAATAACGGGTCCTCCGGCCCGGCCGGTACGATCTGCGCGAGGTTTCGTAACCCTTCGAGGGGGCATACATTGATCTGTGCATTGAGGAAAACATGCTGGACTTGCCCCGGTTGCGCAGTCTTGGCCGAAGGTAAGGCTAGTCGTGCGTACGGTTGGCCAGTTAAGTCTTGCCCGAAGAAAACATCTGCTCGTTTTAGGTGCAAAGAGCCATCGAACGCCGTTCGGGATTTGACAGATACTTCGCCGAACCTCATCATTCCCCAGAACGATGAGTCGGCGGCTGCCCAGACACAGGCATCAAACGGGTCGGTGAGGTCTAGGGCAGCTTTCAAGGCAGCTAGCATCGCTAGGGTGACCGGCGGTCGTGGCGGCCGCGAACGCTTTGAGCGCTGAAGATTTGCCATACCACGCAGGGACCAGCTGATGCGTGTCATATGTTCTTCGGACAGAGGTGGGGACCAGCCCTGAGCCAGGTGCCATGCACGGACCGCTGAAAGGTATTTCTGTGCGACCTTCACAGATATTGGCTCGAACGGTGTCCCATCCGAGAATATCGGGTCGGCTGGGTCGGGGTCAGTCACAGCCCAAAGGGCAAATGAGTGTAATAGCTCGAAGGAAGCCGGTAGCCGACGGGTCTCTGGGATGGAGAACACGTCGCAGAATAGGTGGAATTTGCGTAGTCCTGCTCCATAGCTAGCCGTGTCGCGTAGCGAAGCTCTCGACGCCCGGTCTGCGAGAGCCCGTATAAGCTGATTTTCGATCGTGGAGGGCGGAGGCGTGTTTATCCCGCGCCAAAGGAAGATCCGTTCATCTGAGCGGCAATTTGGGCGCAGCGTGGATGGTGTAAGTTGTAGTTGGCGCAGCGACTCGACAGACCCCTCGGCGCCCGGTGCATGAGGGGGAATGATTCGCATTGCAATCGCTGGCCTTACAACGATACTAATTTCTCTTCTAGGTGGCTCGGCAGCAGGAGCAGCGCCTGTGTGGATGCCACTGGGAAACCACATCGGAAGCGGTCGATGTCGCCGCGCGACAGAGCATCCGTTACGTTGTCTCTGCTTGTCACGTATTCCGCGGTCAACCTCAGGCCGCGGGGTGCCAGGACCGCAAAAATGGACTTTAATATCGTGTTTGTCGCCTTGGAACGCGATCGGCCCTTGTTCACGACTGCCACGACGCCGTTGTTGTCCGAGCGGACGAGAAGATTTGATGCGCCTGGTGGCACCGCGGCGAGCAGGTTGTACTGGACGATTAGCCTGAGTCCGAGCTCGACGGCCGTTGCCTCTGCCCAACCTATATCGTGTGGCAGACCGGGTCCCACCCTGAAACCTGGAGCCCATTTCCACGCTGCCCAGTACTTGCCAACCGCGATCCCTATGCCAAAGGACGTGCTGGCGTCGCCCCACCAGCCCAGATCGAGCGGCGTGGGGAGTGCCAGCGGTAGTGTGTTCGGGCAAACGGATAGCATGTCTCGTATCCACACGAGGTCTTGCACTAGCGGTTCCGGCGGGTGTAGGCGCGCTCGAGCGGACTTGAAGCGGGCTGCGAAATGTGACAGGCCCCGTAGGAATGGGCGCGTGATATGGAAGATTGTCGCGGCATGGACGAGTTTGCCGTGGAGGCTCGCTGCTTCTCGGGCGGTGA
This sequence comes from Gloeophyllum trabeum ATCC 11539, assembly GCF_000344685.1. NCBI lineage: Eukaryota > Fungi > Basidiomycota > Agaricomycetes > Gloeophyllales > Gloeophyllaceae > Gloeophyllum > Gloeophyllum trabeum. The sequence goes on along the minus strand of NW_006920411.1, from coordinate 3,116,239 downwards.
AACGTGCTCCGTGTACCAGCCAGGGCTCGATCATTGCTACCGTGCTGGCTAGCTTCTCTTGTGGTAAGGCGACAGTCTTCTTTTCGAGGTCCCATATGAATCCTATGTACCTCCGTACCGACGAGAGCGGCTTGGTTTTCTTTGCACTCCAGGGTACACCGAGTCGGGCGGTGAGTGCAATGAAGTCTTCCTCTGTCCACGTTTGGTTTGGCAGGCGGAATGCGAGGAAATCGTCTACCCACTTGCGAATCGGACCGAAGCCGGAGGCACGGTAGACTGCCACGAGCATGTCCGCGACTGCACCGAACACGCCGGCACTGGACGACAGGCCAAACATCACTGCACGATCTACGTAAACTTTGCCCCGCCAGAAAAGACAGACTGCGTTCTGGTGTTCTGGTCTGATCGGGGTTATGCGGTATGCTGCTGAGATATCGAACGCCGCGGCGAGTGTTCCAGTCGGCAGTTGCAGAATCAAGTTTGATGTTTCGTCGAATGTTCCCCATTCGGTGGGGAAGTCGTCTGAGTTTATCTTGGCATTTACTGAAGATATGGAGGGCTATACGAGAGTGGGGGGGGCGCGTAAATTGCAGGCAAATCATTACAAACAGAAGCTAGAGCGTACATCGTTGCGAGGATATGACATATCCTGCACTAAACGAAACGTGTCTGCGCCCGCCTTTGGTACCAGCCCTAATGGCGATGTCTGAAAAGGCCCTATGATTTTCTCCAACTCGCGGGGCTCGTAACCCTCCGAGTAGCGTCCCGCTGCGATTTCCGCTGCTATATATTTGTCTATAAAGCCCTCGTCGAGTTCCGACGATGCATGATTCTTGAACGTGAACGAGCGTGGGAGGGGCACATCGACCCCAACTTCGAAACCTGATCTGAGGCCGTCGACGACGTGCCTCCACCGCTCTAAGATGTGGAGGTCGCGTAGCAGCGCCTCCACCTTGTCCGGGTTGAGCGGTGTCACAACCCGGCGCGGGTCTGAGTCAGACCCGACGTCCGCACTTCCCGGCTCCATGGCTGGTGTCACCGCAGAGACTGCAACCGTGGAAGTTCTGGCAGTCCGCCCCAAACCGGCATGTAGAGGACAATGCGTAGTTGAAGCAGAAGGCACGCCCGTTGGGCGCGGCGAGCGCCTGTGCACTGCGTGACCCGTCACCGAGTAAGGGAGCAACGGCTCGGCCAGCTGAGGTGAGGGAGCTTGTGCATCCGGACGGGAAGTGTCCCTGCTGCCCGCAGCGAAAGCACCGGCTCTCCGTACGAGGCCGCTTGACAGACTGGGTTGCATTCGCAGGTGTACCGAGGGCCGCGCGCTTCGCGGGGGCTGCAGTCGTGGCTGCAGTCGTGTCCATGGATCTAGCGCGGGTAGGCGAAGTCGTGATCAGCGTGAGGGCTGCCGTGTCAAGGCCAGAAAGGTCATGTCGATGGTCATTGGCGGCAGCTTCCCTCTGCTGTATGTCGTATTCGACTGCGACTGCCCACCCGTGTGAATGAGCAAGCGACAACACCACGGTGTGGTGACTCTGGAGGGCGTCACCCCGGTCTTTCCCGTGATATACCTGAGTACGCTCCTCCGCCGTTTTCGCTGCCTTCAGCCATTCGATGGTCGATATGCCACGTTCGTTCTCGCGGCTCAGGCCTTTGACGGTTAAGCCTCCTTTCGCGTTCAGGATGTAATCCTCCTCACCGCGCGCCGAGCGCAGGCGCGCGGCTTGCGTGAGAGCCGTGTATGGAATGTAGCGATAATCGCGGAAAGCGGCATCGACCTTCGGGGGTACGGCTGCCATAAAAATACGAGTTAGCCTCTGCTAATGCGAAACGAGAACGATACGATGTGGCGGACAAGTCTCCGGTCGTTGGAGAAACAACGTGCGTGAACGGGCGTGGTACGAAGAGGCGAGTGTGTATCGAGACGCGTGGTGTGCGAGACCACGAGCTTAAAACAGACGACTTACGAAGATCTAGCGCGTTGCTTTTATGCCCCGCAGTGATGGGTGGAAGGGTCACTGTCTTCCTGTTGTCTGCGTTCTCGATTGCCTGCTGCTGTGCCGCTGCTATTGCGGCAGGGGCTGCAACCATCAGATTGCCAGTGTCATTGCTTTGGGATTGAAGACGCTCTATGTCCTCAATCCGAGCTCCGACCGCCGGCGCGACCGCGCTGTTGCCCCTGGCGAGGATGAGCTCCAGTTCCTGGATGCGAGCTTGGTAGGAGGCAAGCGTCACATCCGAGGGAGTACGCGCGCCGGGCGGAGTTGGGGCGGGTACGGCGGGGTTAGCCGCCGTTGTGGCAGCTGCTGGAGCGGGATTGGCCACGGCCGGTCTGTCGATGGGCGGATAAGGTGCCGGTACGTAGCCCAGATTGAGACCGAGATGTTGGTGCATTGTGACGTGTTTTGTGTTTTAGAGTGACAAGTACCGTAAAATTAGATGAAGTTTAAGCGTAGGAATAGGCGATAATAAGTTAGCCTTTAGTAAGCGAGAATAATGTAGCCTTGTTGCTCGAGAACGGTGTCGACTGTGGAGTTCGAGAACAATGACTCTCCTGCCATCGAGCGTCGTGGGTCTATATACTCTCCCCCGGCGGGAGTACTCTGACACCCTGTCTGGCTAAACCATACGGCTCTGTCCGGGTGTGTGCTGACGCTCGGCTGGACGCTGCTGCCGGCCTCCCTCGGCTGCGCTAGAGATCGACCGGCACCGTCACTAACTCTAGGACCCGGCGTCCTAATGAGTACCGATGCAGTGCTTCGAAACAAAATTTGTGGCATCCTGCCTCGCCACACTGCCAAAGGCTTTGGATTCGAGCTACAGTCCCAGTTGGATTTCGGAGCTCTCAGCTGATATACAAGGAAGGAAACTGGTCTCGAACCCCGCGAAATACCTTTGACTCTACTGCTCTCATGATCAAGCATGGTCAATGCGTCTGTGGACCCCCATTAGTGGAACGAAATCATCGCACCAAGTCAAAGTGTGAACATGCATCACGTATCAACTAGCTGTCTATTCCGACCACTATCCGCGACCAAGGAGCGACTAACTACCTACAGGCTGCTAACAACGTACCTCCATCAGACATGCAATCATACGGCCGCAAGATCGTAAACGGTCATTTACTTGAATGCCATATAGCTTGCGAGGCCATTCAGGCGAGTCGAAACTGAACAGCTCTCTCCCCTGTTTAAGGCTTCCGGCGAGCTTCATATAACTCACTGCTTTCGGGACCCGAACCAGCAATGTCAATCTTCGGTGCGCCTCCTCCTCCCCCGACCAAGCTAGGCCGCTACCGCCAGCTAGCTCCGCGAGCTGCGATCCATGTCTCTCCTTTACAGCTTGGAGGGATGAGCATAGGCGACAAGTGGGCCCACCTAGGTTTCGGATCCATGGACAAGGAATCGTCGTTCGAGCTCCTGGACGCATACTTTGACGCCGGCGGCAACTTCATCGACACTGCTACCAACTAGTGCGTCTGCTGGTCCTCCCGTTGTACCTTTTCTTGACATTGTCTAGCCAGGACGGTTCGTCTGAGGAGTTTATCGGGGAATGGGCCGAGATGCGAGGCATACGAGACCAGTTGATTATCTCCACGAAGGTGTGCTCTGTCTAGGCAGCACCAGGACTATACGGGATACTGATTTCTGTAAAGTATAGTAACAATTTTCAACTCGGAAATAAAGACATCAAGCAATGTGTTAATTTCCTTGGGAACAACCTTAAGAATCTCAAGCTTAGCGTAGAGTCCAGCCTCAAGAGGCTACGCACATCGTACATCGACATCCTGTACCTCCATTTCTGGGATCTTCATACCGATATTGAAGAAGTAATGGATGGTTTGCATGCCCTCGTACTTTCGGGGAAAGTCTTGTACCTTGTGAGTGCCACTCTTCCATTACTACACTTCCTAATCCTCACCCAATTGCCCTAGGGAATCTCGGACTCGCCCTCCTGGCTCGTGACCAAGGCCAACACGTACGCGAGGTGCATGGGCAAGACACCATTCGTCGTATACCAAGCAGCATACTCCGTCCTCCAGCGGGACATCGAACGGGACATTCTCCCGATGTGCCGACATGAAGGTAGGCGCTGCTGCAAGATCTGAGTAGCCCGACCTCACTAACCTGCGCCCCTCAGGAATCGCTCTCACATTTTGGAACGTGCTGGCGCAAGGCCATATTCGTTCAGACGAGGAAGAGGAGAAGCGCAGACAAACGGGGGAGAAGGGCCGCACCAGCGTCCTCGGCGGCTGGGAGCGAACCCCAGACGAGAAGAAAATGTGCGACGCCCTACAGGTTATTGCGAACCAGGTTGGTGTGAAGAGCATACAAGCTGGTAAGTCCCATACGGGTGACTACCCTTCCTTATGCGAACGCAGCCTGACGTACCACGCAGTTGCTATCGCCTACACGATGCACAAAGCGCCCTTTGTCTTCCCTATAATAGGTGGCCGGAAGGTCGAGCATCTACATGCGAATATCGAAGCCCTCGACGTTCGCCTCACGCAGAACCAGATTAATTACATCGAAGGGATCCTGCCTTTCGACAAGGGATTCCCTCAGAACATCATCGTAAGAGATTCGGTCCTCATGGAGATCCATAATTAACGCTGCTGCATCTTAGGGCGAATATGGAACTTATAGCTTTTTGCTGAAGTCCTATGCTCATTTCGATGAGCAGCCCATATTACCGCCAATTACGCCAGGAAGCAATTAGAGACTCAGAAATACCATGAACGTGCTTAGCAGCCGTGACGACAATTATAGCCCAACCACGTACAGTGTATTATACGCTTTTACCGTACCTGCCGTGTCCCTTCATCTCTCGTTATACCATGCTTTCCGACGTCTTCGGACCTGTCTTCCTCTCCTCGTTCACAGTATCTGGGGTATCAGTTCCACCTCTATGTTCCCCCGCTGCTTTCGGAGCTTCCTGCCTGTTGTTCGGCTCAACATCTTCTCCAGACAAGTCGGCAGATACTTTCGCTGGAACGGCTTCCGCGGGGCTGAACCAGAACAGTGGATACCGTCGCTGAATATTATCCACCAGCAGCGCCACCACCAGTATAAGCGTGGACGATAGCAGGATCACGGGCAGGTAATACCATCCGATTTCGTATACGTCTGCGTTGACAGCGGCTAGGAGGGCAGTCGCGCCAGCAGGTGGGTGAGTCGTTCCGGTTATTTGCATGATGACTATTGCAGTCGCGACAGACAGGGAGCCCGCCAGCCATCGGAGCGAGTCAAGACGTTCTTTATCCGGCATAAGTTCGAATAGCTTGGTTATGCATATTCCGGTTAGAGCGGCGAGGAAATGGCCGCCTACCAGCGCCCGGGGCTGAGACAAAGGGGCTTCGATAGCGCCGTACACAAGAACGGCCGACGCGCCCTAAACCGCAGGTCAGCTTTCGCGCATGTGGAGAGTGACACATTCTTACATAGCTAGCTATAACACCGGGGACATGCCTTCGCAAGAAGTAGTGCGAATAATTGAAGACTCCTTGTATGACACAGAGGCCACTGAAGGCGCCGATGAACGACCAGAACCAAACCACGTAGTTGGGCTGTTTCTTTGGAGGATGGCGTCGGTAACCGACCCAGCGAGTGAGCCAAATTGGGCAACGATCAAGTGGATGTCGAAGATGCTGTTGAGGCTGGTATTTGGTCGACATTGACAATCGACTGCGGTATGGCTTCAAGGAGGAGAAAGCGGCTACTGAAAGCGTTTGAAAGGCGTTGTACGGAGACCCAGCGTCGCATGACTGAGGGACAGCTGACCAAAGTTTGGAAAAATGGAATGACGAAATTCCGTCGATCACATTCCGGCTGATCTGTACCGACTGCTACACTTATTCCAAGACTACCAACGAAACGATTCAATGATTGGGCCAGCTTGGTCATAGGAGGAGGACTCAGCATTCGGCGTCGGTCGACGCCGATGGAGATGACAAAATGCATATGTGGCCTTGTATGTGGCATCCGGGTCCCTCCGACGGCTGCTCAACGGCTTGTCCAACAAATTTTGAAATAGACAAGCACCACGCATCCAGACAGCAATTCGCAAGGTCCCATTAGAGAGGAGAGTGAAAAGCATAATGTAATAAGACAACAGTTCAAACGAGAATAATCTACAGTATAATGGAGCAGAGAGGGTGCAGTCCAGTCTTACTAGATACCAAGTCACGACACATTTCGACACGCTCATCCCCGAGCGTAAGGGTGATAGCCATGCTGGCCTCTTTGGCCCGTCCTCTGGGGTCCAACACCCTGTTGCCCACTGGGTCCTCCTGGGCCGAAGCCTCTAGGGCCACGAGGAATATTACCACCCATGCCGCCTCCTTGCATCATGCCAGGCATAGCACCCATACCGGCCCCCCTGCCCATCCCCATCCCAGCTGCGCCGCCCATAGCTGCGGCGCCCATACCGCCCGGTGCCATGGGAGCCCTGTTCATGCCCATACCAGCACCGGCACCCATGCCCATGCCTCCCATCATACCGCCCATACCGCCCATCATCGGGTTCATCCCGCCAGCCATCATAGGATTCATCCCGCCACCCGTCATCTGGAACATGCGGGTGTACAGCGCAGCCAGCGCCTGAGGGTCGAAAGGCGTGCTGCCCCCTGGGGCAGGCTGCTGGACCGGAGGAGACGACTGCGCGTTGTAACCGCCAGAGCCTTGACCACCATAATTGCCGCCACCGCCACCGCTGTAGTTGCCCCGGCCTCCTCCTCCGCCTCCAGATCCTCCCTCGCTGTGCCCGCCGAAGTCGCGCTTGTATCGTGGCTCAGCGAGTTTCACGTCAATCTAAGGCCACGAGGTTCAGTCTTGCCATTCCATGCGTAAACGAAGGAAGGCATGATCTCACCATTTTGCCGTCGATCTCGAGCTTGCCAAACCCTAGGATGGGCGTGACGTCCGCATCCTCGAAAGAGACGAAACCGAAGCCTTTGCTCCTCCCCGTCTCACGGTCCAGCATCACCGTCGAGTCAATGACTTTGCCAAACTGTGAGAAAAACTCGCGCATGGATTCTGAGGTGACGCTGCCTGCCAGACCGCCAATGAATAGCTTGGTGGCACGTTGGTGCTCTTGACGAGGAATAGCGCGCTTCGGGTCAATCTACGGAAACACATTAAATTTACCGAATACAGTGGAGGACGTATGCTACGTACTATTTTACCGTCCAGAACGTGTTCCCTCACCATCACAGCGTTCACAGACGCCGGGTCTTCGAACGTTAAGAAGGCGAAGCACCGCGAACGACCAGCGGCATCCCGCATAATGGTGCATGCGTCGACTTTACCAAATTGCGAGAAGTAATTCCGGAGAGTCTCTGCAAACAGGACATCGGTTCAGTGGCACCAAGGTATAAAACATGTAATAACTACCATCCGTTGTGTCCCAGTTGAGACCGCCGATAAACATTTTGCTGTACGTATCGTAGGCACAAGGACAATCAGGGTATTGAGGGAGAGTAGACGTTGACGAGGGCGCAACGCGACATAAGAGAAGCAAAGAATGATATTAGTACCGAGTAACCTAGAACAGGAGGGGTTATGACACAAGATAAAAAATGGAGGACTCTACTGTGTAGTGACGCGTCTCTCGAGTGCTAGCCTAGCTTAGATGGCCCTTTGGCCTAGCTGTGTAGCTGCCTAGCTTAGACTAGAGAACGGGAACGCTAGAGCTAGTCCTAGTCGACAGAGATCCGTAGCTAGCGCGACGCAGGACGACCGACTATCAGGACAACCTAGCCAAGTTACGGGTGCCAGCCATTGCCTCAAAGCATCACCGACAGCAGAGCCTTCGCCATGGGAGGTTAGCATTCGATAGGAAAGCAGTGACTCACCCTTCGTCTTTCATCTCTGATGGTCTCACGCTTCGATGCTCAGACACAGGGATGTACTGACCACTTCCGTTCTGCGACCGAGGAGGTGAGGGCATGTTGTATTCAGTCCGCTCTTGATACGTTGGAATTTGCTGCGTCTCTGAAGACGACGTATAGGTCTGCACAGCTTGCGGTTGCTGAGTCGCAGAAGTAGCCTGTTGAGGTGCCTGCGTCCTGACCGGGGCCTGCGAAGACGGCGCCGCTGGTGCAGGCGGCTGCTCCTGCTCAGGCTTGTCGTCTTCGGGGTATTCCTCCAGCTCTTGCTTCGACAAGTCTTTGGCATCACCAGCAAATTCGGTTTCATCGTTCCCGTACAAATCTGGTCTTTCTCAGCAAATGAACCTTCATGTATAGCATAAAGCTTACCGCCGTAAAGATCTGCGTCGAGGTCGGACATGGTTGGCAACGGATAGGTAGGTCGTGGGCAAAGTGAAAGGGCCGGCGATAAAATCGCTTCAGAGGACTGGCCAAGTCACGCCACAGCTGTCTGAGTCTGAAATGCCTCTCACGGTTGCCGTCGGCAAGCCGCGGGCCACAGGCCACCCCAACAGGCCACTCAAGTCCGAGTCAACACGTACACCAACGAAGGCGGGCCGCTGAAGTACTTTTATAACTCCCAGCAGTGTAGAATAGATAATGGCTCTCCGTTAAGTGAACTTGATTTGTAGATTAGCCTCCTCAACTCCCAGCATGTGCAGCTCACAAAGTGCGGCAATACGGTGATCATATCATATGCAACCTGAGCTTAGGGTCATGTAATAAGAAGGTACTACTGCATGAAAGCGATCCCTAATACCGTCTCCCGCCGCGACCTCCACCCGGTCCCTGATACGGCCCATAGTCTGGAGGCGGTCGTGCTAGGCTGCGGTCAATCACTTGGTAGGATACACCAGCAAACCACTTACTCGGACGGGGTGGTGGTGGTGGGGACCGCGGTCTCGTCACACTAGGAATAATAGCGTTACGGAATACTTGCATTAGATCATCAGTTCGGAACGCGGGTTCTGACGCAAACAGTCAACACAGGATATTATGTTGCGGTCCGATTGATACGCACCGCCATAAGCATTGAAAGCAGCCGCCGAGGGCAGCTGTCCGATGAAGGATGAAAGGATCGGTGGCAAGACCACAGGCTTCTCTTCCTCTCTCTCCATCTCCATTCTTCGTGGCGGGGGGCCACGCCGCTCCCTGTCTCGATCCCAAGCAGGACTGCCATAACGACGTGGAGGCCCGTCCCACCTATCACGGTCTCTTTCGCGTGGAGGCGGAGATGCTCTAGCTCTTTTATAGACGGGAGGTCCATCGTTGACCCTGCCGGGACCGTCGTCTCTTCTCTTGTGGTCTGGCGACGGCGCTCTTTTGTGCCCCGAGCTCGGCGGCGGAGCCTGGAACGCCTGGCTAGTATTTTGATTGGGGGCCCCTAGTAGGGACTGAGCGGTATCATTGGGGCCCAACGCATTTCCACGAGCGCTGGTCGAGGGCGCCGGTGCGGGTGGTCTGGCAAACGAGAATCCGAGGTCCCGAGCAGCGATTGCATCCGTCCCAAGGTATGTGTGCCGCTGTGCAAAACGTTTAATCGGAGGATCTACGGGAACGTCAGTTGGTAGACGTCGCATAATGGCAAGGGCCACACCGTTGGGGTATATTTCAGCGATCCTCTTCTCAAGGTTGAGAGCAGTCTCGAGATTCATGTACTGGTAGACGTAGCGGGCCCACCTTTCCCAAAGGGGTCGAGCTTTATCTGGCGGGAACGTACCAATCACCCGCTCGAACAACGCCCGAGCATCTACGTCGGAACGATCGTTAGGAGGATCAAAGGAGTGAATACTTATAACCTTACTATTTTCATCATTGATGGAGATTAGGAAACCAAGGTAACGGAGAACAAACTCGACCTCATGCCCGAACGCCTTTAGACCTGCCTCAAATATACGGCTGGTGGCGAGGGTTTCTTTCTGACAGTGGTATTCCATCAGGGCTATGACAGCTAAACTCAGCGCCCCTGATCCGCGAGAACAAAAGAGTGATATGTCGATCGTACCGTGAGCTTCATACACTTCCCAAGGTGTCCAGCGATCCTTCCTAGCACGGGAGAAAATGGCGCGAGCACTCTTCTCATTTTCGGCACGGCGAGCGAATCGTATGTACATGATATACACGAGACCATATTCTGTCCGTCGGTCGGCAAGTTCCTTAGTCTTGCTCGGGGCCTCATCGGAGTTCTGCGAGCTGAAGGACGAGTTGTTAGAACCCGCCCCGCCTTCTGCCGGAGCCGCAAAGCCATTCGCAGCATTCCCGCTGTCATTGCCAGTCGTGGGCATGTTGGCACTGAAGGAACTAGCCGGCGTGATTTTCTTCTCGAGCTCTTCGAGCTGCTTGCTTAGGGTTTCAAGAAGGTTCTCGTATACCTTATGGACTTTTTCTTTCTCGCCGCGAATCTCTAGCTCTTCAGCGTACGCAAAATTCAGCAGGAAACTAGGGAAGAATCAGCGCGGGCGAAGACAGAACGGGCGGCGGTCAACCGACCTAGATGGATTGGCTTCAATGCCGGCCTCAAGTAGAGCTACAGCATCCTGTAGCTTACCGATACTTTTAGTCCAAACATATGCCATATACCTGGAAAGCATGTCAGCAACGGATGAAGGCCGTTCGTAACGGCCGTACCAAATCTCCGCGAAGAATCGCATTCGAATGACAGCTTTTCGGTACACCATCTGCACCCGCTGGATAAATGTTGCCTTGTCCTTCTCATCCATTTCCAACGGGTTGCTTTCCTCCCACTTGAGGTACGCTTTCCATTGACCAACGAGCGCGCGTTCGGGCGGCGCAAACGTCGGCGGCGAGGGGAGATACAAAGCGGGCCGCCCGTTGTTGCTCGGAGGCGCCGGAGGGAACAGGAGCGCGACGTGTCTCTGAAGCTGCCGGGACGCTGCACGGGCTTGCATGTGCGATGGCGAAAGGTCTTGAATGAATTTCTTTCCCTGTATTGTTGATGTTGTAGGAACTGATCACTTGGCATGAGTCCGAGTACGTACCGTCACCTTGTTCAGACCCATCTCAAAGGCTTCATATTCCGACCAGAGCTTGTCGTGGTTCTCAAGCGGGATAGGGATCGCACGATGATATATCTTCCGTAGAGCATCCATTTTTTGTTGCTCTTCCCATGTCGTACTAATCTGATTTCGGACCTTAGACGATGCCATATACACCCTTCGTCGCGACCTACCTCTCGGGACTTGATGAATTGAATGTAGTCGTTCCATATGTCACCGCTGTCCTTGTCCTGGCCAACGGTCTTCAATGCAAACTCGTATGCCTTTTGTACTTCATCACGCGTGGCTGGGGACGTGTTCATACGCCTGACTTGCCATCAGACTCTCATCCGGCCGCGGGGCGCACCTCATGACTGACCTGACATAAGTGAGATAGAACTTCCACAAGTCGACATCCGGTGACGTCCTCAAGAACTTTATGAACAGCGCTTGAGCCTGCTGGAACTCGCCCGAGTCGAGGAAATGCGAGATGTAAGCTATCTGGGCGGCAGACTTTGCGAAAAACGCGTGTAAGACAGATGATCGGGCACGAAAAGACAGTATGAATTGCGAACAGTGTTGGGGTAAGTTTGCAGCAGCTGGTCGTACGCAGTCTTAATCTTCTCAATGTCGCCAGAACTCTCAGCTAGATTGACGAGCTTGTGCCACGCTTCCGTGTCGTGCGGGTTGTCGTGCAGGCGCGTTTGCAGCAAGTCCCACTCGGACGGTGGCTCGCTTGGCTCAGCCGGTTCAGTTGCGACAGTTTCCATTGACGCTGCATTTGTGTTGTCTACGTCGTCGGCGGCGATGGTCTCTTGGCTGCCTTCTCCGGATGGCGGTTGAGGTTGGCTCGCGTTCTGCAGCGCTTGCAAGGCTTTCAGGATATCTTCGGCTGGCTGCGTCTTCTCTCCGACATCGGTCATAGAATCTTCCGTGGTGGATACGGCTTGCGGTGGTTCAGACATGGGGAATGTAGTCGCCGTACACGACGGTGAAGTCGATGTCGAAATTGGTTCGAATAATGCATCGTAATTCGGAATATTTGTGCATTTTCCCACGGCACATGCCCCTCGGCGTTTGCGCACTTCGTTCTCGTCTAGCTCGGCTTTCCGTCGCTGTCTCCGACGTCGAGCGCGACTATTGACGACGACGATGGCTTCGTGCCCGACGTTCGTAGCCTTGATCTCAACGCCGCATATTCCCAAGCATTCTGACTCGACGTTGGCCCTCGGACCCGCTGATCCAGGGCATCGGCGACTTTCGAAGACGGGGCGGCATGTGCTTAAAAGGCTTTAAAAGGGCTCGTGCGACTGATGGGTGCTATCTGATATACAGCCATGCCACAGAAAATTAAGCTGAACATTGGTCTGTTAGCGATGCTGAAGTCTGTGGCTTGAGTTATGTTGGGCCAACTGGAATTCCACCCGACGCGCTTTGCATTCAGACGAAACGCGTCGGACGGACTTGCTAGTGGGCGTCAGTGAAATCTCGTGCCGTGAGACACAGTATAAGAGTCAGGAACCATGTGCGTATGTTTCAAAATATCATCTGTGCTATGCTATGGATCGGAGCGGCTGGATGCGAGTATTCGACCCGATGTAGGCGCTCCTGCATATTTCACGCAGTCAGAGGGGGCTGCATCCGTTCTAGGAGCATCCTGGAACATGAATTCTCTCCAGGCTCACAAGCTACGTCGGAGAATATTTCCATGTTGACCCTTGCGCGATGTAGGGCCCGACGGACCAGAGTCCGGACGTCAAACACTGGGGTTACTGCGACCGCTTGCTTTACGTCCGCCTCCAAGAGTCTCAAGTTCACCAGCCGCTCAGATTACCGTTGACAAGCATGTATCAACGATGCCGTTCCCAAGAGTACAACGTGCCTTGTCGGTCCCAAGTAAGATTCCCGCTCCGCAAGGTATGCATCTCCAAATACGAGGACGGTGTTGACTCAACGATTAGAATGCAGGACCCGTCTCATATTATTGCTGCACCTTCCAAGCAACGATGCTCTTAATTTGGATCTGGACGAAGCGGAAGAGGTTTGCACCGCTTTGCAGAGCACGGGCCGATCGGACCCTGATCGACATCTGATTATGGCAGGAGCTATAATCATGGTCAACGGCCTCTGGTCGTACCGCCAGCTCCCCTCAAATTTCTCCCCGAGCCATGGCCAACGCCAGTCCGACCCGGAATGCTGTCGTGGGCATCCTCGGTGAGCGGATATATGTTGGGCGCCTTCGAGACGCTGCTCATGTCGTGGAATTAGCATTACAAGGGGCGTTCGCGGAGCACCAGGCGATGCTGCAGCGGTCGCCCATAAAGCGGAAGGTCACGGTCGTACAGGTCCGGACGGCGGAGGATCTTGCAAAGTGTGACGCTTTGATCATACCCGGCGGAGGTGCGTTCGTTTCACAAGGACGAATGCTTGGAGTCTCCTGCTGACTATGCTCAGAATCCACCACAATGGCCATTCTGGCTCGGTCGCTGGGTCTACTTGAGCCTCTCAAGGAGTTTATACGGACCAAGGTCGTTTGGGGAACCTGCGCTGGAGCTATCCTGCTCTCGCAGTCAGTGGAGAATGCGAAGAAAGGCGGACAGGAACTCCTAGGTGGCATCTCCGTGAAGATTGCACGGAACGGTTGGGGTTCACAGGTACGCCAATGCTGTGGCAGAGAACATGCCTTCCTATCTTAAGACATGCACAGGTTGAGTCCTTCGAGGCTGCTCTCGAAGTAGAAGGTCTTCGTGACTCGAGCACGCCATTTACCGGTGTCTTTATCCGCGCCCCCGTCAGTGATATCGACCCAGCTAACTTTCATGCACTGACTCTTGCTCTGCTTTTAGGTTATCCTGGGTCTCAACCCTGCCCCGTCGGACCCACCAATAGAAGTGATTGCCCGGCTTTCTCCACAGTGTCTCCCCCGCTCACACGACCAGCCGGAGAGGCAAGTGACGGACTCTTCCGACCCACGGACTATTGTCGCTCTTCGGCAGGGCCGCCACCTACTCACTACCTTCCACCCTGAGCTGACGGACGACAACCGTTTCCACGAGTACTTCGTACAACACTGTGTCCTGCCATCGTTGCAATCCGCTTGACTGCCCGAGCCCTTTTGTTCAGGCCGTATAGATAGACCATCGGTGTAGTATATAGACTGTATTTTTGGTTATCTTTATTGTGCATGCGTTGCCAGACAAACTTACTGTGGCGGTGGGAAGCTAAGCGCCCATATATCTGCACGTGCTGCACCGTCGGCTGCACTGCCGGAAGGAGGATAAGGTCGTAATCCCTTCCATACAACCATCACCAAAATGACACACGAACTTCGATTTCGCATGGTCATTGTGCCCCTGCGTATTCGTAAATAGCAGTGATGGCTGCATATATAACCGAGGCCGGTGAGCCCCGTTGTTCTCGAGCGTACGAACCATGCTCTCCCGACTGGCCGTGGTGGCCCTTGCGGCGCTCTCTGCAGTGGACTCGGCGTTCGGACGACAGCTTACGAAAAAGGACGTTCGTGCACGACAGCATGAGGCCGCGAAACGGTGGTCGATGGACTCGCGTGCGAAGCGCGCGACAGGTGGAGGAATCAAGAATATTACTTTCTCCAACCCTCGCGCCTCTGAATTCTACGTGGACGGGACGACCCTACCCGACGTGAACTGGGATGTGGGTCCGAGCTGGGCTGGGCTGTTGCCCATCAGCAGTGACCCTAACGAGACTCGGCAGGTTGGTTTTCCAGCTTTCAAGTTGGTAAGACACGGCGCGGGTATAAATAAAATAATCTGTTAGCCTTACTTCTGGTTCTTCCCCCCGGGACCTCAAGGGAGTCTGGATGACCTGCTTTTCTGGTGAGTGCTCGATGCGTCAGGAAGAAGGCACGCGGATTTCCGGGTGAGGAATACGTCTAGTCAGCGAACCCATAAACACGCCTGCCATTTCCCTGACGCAACTGTGAAGCCGCATGCGCGAGCTGACATCCATGCAGGACGAACGGCGGACCTGGTTGCTCGTCCCTAGAGGGCTTCCTGCAGGAGAACGGCGTGAGATCAACCTCCAGTGACCTTGTCTAGCATGTATTGAAACAGAGTGACCAGCCGATTACATGGTCCTGGGGTCAAGCTGGACCCACCGTAAATGAGTACAGCTGGACCAACCTGTCGAGCGTCCTCTGGGTCGAGCAGCCAGTCGGCACGGGCTACTCTCAGGGCACACCAAATATTACGGTACGTGGCTTGCAGTAGTATGAGTTGGTGACACATAGCTTCAACGACACTTTTGAAAAGAACGAAGACGATTTGGCCGCTCAAGTGGTCGGGTTTATGCAGCAGTTCCTCGAGGTTTTTTCAGAACTGAAGGGCAAGAACTTCTATCTGTCAGGCGAAAGTGTAAGTCAAAAGCCTCTGTCCATGCAGTCTGCTTAAACTTCAGTACAGTATGCAGGATACTACGTGCCTTGTAAGTTCGAGAACCGTAGTTCGTTCGCATCGACTCTCAACAGCATCGTGCAGATATTGCCAACTACATATACAGCCACCCTGGCGACTTGGACCTGTCTCTGAAAGGGATTTGGATCTCCGATCGTAATTTCCAGCACACCTTCTGGGTATTGACGTCCAATTGATCCAAATGTAATGCAGCATCCCTGTCGTACGATGTCGTGCAAGAAGAGATTCCTGCAGTGGACTTCGTGCACAAGTATGAAAGCGTGTTCTCGCTGAAGTATGGCCTTGTTCACATATCGAAAATACCCCACTGATCATCGGATCAGCCAAACGTTCATGGAATACCTCGACAAGACCGCAGAGAAGTGCGGTTACACAGGCTACTACCAAAAGTATGTGACGTTCCCGCCCAAGGGGCCCTTGCCTATGCCTGGAGGCACTCCCGACATCTCCGATGAGTGTGACGTCTGGGATGCCATCTTTTCGGCTGCCTTGCTGGTGAACCCTGCTTTCGACATATATCGCATATTTGACACGGCAAGTCTGTTTCTGTACGAGAAGTTGATGCAGTACTAATGAGTTCGGATCATAGTACCCCATCCTATGGGATGTCCTCGGTTTCCCGTACGTCGCTTCTTCCACATTCGTGGCCATCTGAATAACCCCCGCCGTAGCGGGTCATTCCCCAACGTCCAGTCGCCCATCTACTTCGACAGGCAAGACGTCAAGGCTGTGATCCACGCGCCGCTCAACACGACCTGGTCGGAATGCTCGAACATCAGCGTCTTCCCCAATGGCGATAACAGCCCGCCGTCCGCTCTGTCCGTGCTGCCAAACGTGATTGAGAAGAGCGAGCGGACTGTCATTGTTCACGGTCTCGCAGACTTCATCTTGATTGCGGAGGGGTAAGTGCACTTCAGCTTGGATAACTCTACGTGCCGGCTGATCACTTGCTTGAAGAACGCGCATCGCGATACAAAAGTGAGCTAGTTTGTGCACTTGCGGAATGTGTCCCTAATTGCTGTGATGTGTCGCCCTCCGTCCGTCAGCATGACTTGTGAGTAGTACTACTAGTATCGGTCTTCCATGAGGCTTAAGAAGTCGTCCTGCGTCGTAGGGAACGGTGCCCAGGGCTTCCAGGCACCCATCGCCAACGAAAGTCTCGTCGTCGAGGGAATGGGCGCGCTCGGCAACGCGCATTTTGAGCGCGGCCTGACCTATGTCGAAGTTGACCTCAGCGGCCACATGTGAGTCCGCTTTGTCTCCTAATGCCGTCGATTACTGATGCAATTCTGCCATTTCAAAGGGTCCCCCAATTTTCCCCTGTGGTAAGTCTCACTGCTATGGCGGCAAAGGATGTGCGTTCACCAGTACCTTCTAGGCCGCCTTCCAGATCATGGAGTACCTCATGGGCTTCAGGGATAGTCCGTCGGTATGATGCTCACGGAGGAATCAAGTAGCCACTGGGAAAGGGGGCATGGACTTCGTCATGCTCACATAGTGCTCTTGTAACCATGTGGCTTCATGACCTTTAGCCTATCCATTGTCTTGGTACCCCTGCATTGGGGTAATAGTATGCGGGACTGCGTTCTTTGCCCTGTTGCAGACCTCCGAAGATCCGACCAAGCCACAATAGAGTGATCTCTTAGCCACATTACAGTCTCTAGCGCCTCGCTTGCGCAGCCGTCAATGTTGGTTTTGACGTGGCGGAAATGGTACTTCGTCCGCTAGACTTCTTAGATCTTTCGCCGAATGAATGGCGACCCTACACCGCTTGGATTGTCAAGGCTGCCATTTGGTGAGGAAAATAACATGGGCTTATCTAAATACTACAGTACAATGCAAGGGTACAGTCGGTATTACGAGTGTCCGAGGTCGAGTCCGAATATTCTATGCTTTTACTTCTGCCTCTCAGTATTCGCGTAGTGACGCCTATAAGATAATAGCCTGACTGGCGTAGAATTCCCGTGCGGCGATGAGCAGATTCTGCTCTCTGACGTCCCACATCTCCTGCACCTCCCGCTTCACCCTCGCTCTCTTGTCGCGGTTAACAGACTTGACCGTCATCTTAAAGGCAGCGGAAATCGGCCGGTGGTCAGAGACGTTCGCTTCATACCGCTGATAATGCAGCTGCTCCACTCGGTCCGGGTGGCGTGACCGCCAGAGAACACGATCGCACCACGCAGGCACGCGTCGCTTTTCTGAGGTGTCATATTCGTCCGAACGCCGATCGTACTTGTACGTGGGCGGGAATGTAAGGGGCCCTTCACGGAAGGAGCGGAGGCGGAAGGCGCGGTTATTCTTCATTTGCATCACTAACTGATCGTGCGCGATGAGGAAGTCGTAGTCCCCTGCGCGGACGGCTGCAATTACAGCATCGCGGCGCTGCTCGATACGGTAGTTCATGTCACCGTTGAACTGCGAGGCAATGTGAGTTCCCTTCAGAACAAAATAACTTTGGGACAGAACATACGAAGACGATTTCGTGGTCGAGAACCATGGACCCATCCCCACCGCCGACATACGCTACTGGATCCTGCCAAGTGTCCGTAGCTGGGAAGACTGCTTTCTCTTCCACCATAGCCGCAACGTCAGCGTTCCGCTGGCGCACATGGTGCTGTCCAGCAGCCAGATGGCAGTTGATGAAACACACTGAGGTATCGTCAATGATAAAACGGGCGACGATCCCACCCTTGAAGCTGATCAGTAAACTGTACTCGAGCTTCCAACGCAGACCTTACCTTGTTTCCATACCTGCCACCCATACCCCGCTTGATGGTCGTAATTGCCACATCCTTCAGCGAGAATTTCTCCGTATTCTTAACAAATATGCAGCTGAACAACCCGACCAAATTCTCCGTATGTATGACCGTATACGGCGTCTCGGGCGGCATCGCGAGCCTCACAGCCAGCACAAGCTTATCATACCACTTCTTGTACGCCGAAGAGACTTTCTCCGAGATGGTGCCATCTGCGGTCTTCTTCTTTCCGCCAAGCAGCACCGATTTTGCCGCCATCTTGCGACTCTCAAGGTCGATGAGCTCCTGGAAGCCGAAGGCGATGATGTCGGGCGAGTCGACGGTGTGCAGTACGGTATCGAGGAAGTTAATGTTCTCCGGGCTCCCGCTGAGTGCGTCCGGCTTGGCGGCATCCACGTTCCATGAGACGATCAAGAGGCTGAGATCTCGGAACTTGCTGAACTCTTCTTCCCGTTTGAGAAGCTCTTCATCTGGAAGTGACAAGATCAGTCAATGCCACTGTTCACCGGAAAACGCGAGACCCACCGATCCAATTCTCAGCAAGCAAGCCATCCCAGAACTTGATCCGCTCGTCCCTGCCGACACTAACCACACAAAGCCGACCCAACTTCTCGATACTCCATGGATCCACCGCGAGCCTCGTCACGGGCACCCCACCATGCGCGTCCCAATTATTCGTCATCACCCACGGCTTCGCACTCACATCGTACGCCGCGACCATACCCTTGCGGCCTCCAGCCCACAGCTTATCATTCACGCCTTCGAGACACAGGACGTCCGACGTGCTGATCTTCATCACCTCCAGGCACACAGGCACGCCCTCGCCCTCCTCATCGTGCAAACACCAGATACTGATGAACCCGCCCTCGTGCCCGAGGTACGCAGACCCTGGTTGTGAGGGTAGCACTGTCCCGCAGGTGACGTTCCCGACGTGTTCGGTGGGCAGCAGCGAGCGACCCGACGAGCCAGGCGTCAGGATATCGTACACCCTCACGATCGGCCCGCGCGAGCTCGTCCCGTTCGCGCCTGCGCCGCCGCCAGGGTCCATCCGTGCGCTCGTCCACAGCTTTCCACCAATTACATGTGCAAACTCCTGCTTGTCCGCGATGCGCACCACGCGCGGCTGCACGCTGTTCAGCATGAGCGCCGCGCCCTCCTGGCCCTCGAACACGAGCACCTTCCCGCTCTCGTCCATGCTCACCATCGCGCGGCCGATGCGGAAGATGTGTGTGACGGCGTGCGAATGCGCGGAGAGCTTCACGCCCGTCACCGCGCCCGCGCCCACGTCGAACTCGATCAAGTGCCCCTCCTTCGTGCCCATCCATACAAAACACCCAACCTCCTCCCCGCGCCCCGCGAGAAACTCCACGCTACACACCTTCACCTCCTTCTCCTTGACCTTCCACTCGCGTAGCGCGTCCTTCAAGTCAAGGTCCCACACGGGAACCGCATCAGCCCCGCCGCCCACCTCCCACACGCGTACGCGGTGCGAGTGCGCGACGACGACGGTGCGCCCGCACGCCGCGACCTCCGAATGGCTCGGCACATGCACGCGGTTCTCGAGGCCGACACTGGGCGGGCGGCGCGACGCGCGGCTCGTATCGGGCATCCCCGCGGGGTCGACCTTCTCCTCCTCCTCGCTCTCGGACGAGGACGGGGTCGGCGGGCGCCGCGGCGGGGGCAGCTTATCCCCCAGCGCAATTGTGCGCGTCGGCGGCGGCGGGAGGCGCTCGGCATGGGGGTTATTGTTGTTGGTCTCACGCCGGCGGGGAAGGGGCGGTGGGTGCGTATTATGGCGTGGCGGAAGCTGCGGGGGAGATGTCGACTCGGAGAGACGCTCGGGGCTGGTTCCGGTTTCCGAGGACTCTGACGAAGACGAGTCGGAGAACGGGCTTTCGACTTGAACATCGGGAGGGGTGGCGATGGGGCGAGGAGGTGGAACAGGTCGAGAGGCAGGACTTGGTGACGAGACTCTGCGATGCGACATGGTCAGAAATCGTAGATGCAGAACAATCATGGTTGTGACAGCAAGAACCCCGATCCACAACAGTGACGTCTGCGGCAGAAGCACATTCGAGTTCGGGCTTAACCCAACGTTATCATTCGTTGATGCCTGCGATGACTCAAAGCTTCGAGGTGCCTCTAATATGGGCCGAGCCAGGAATAGAGCAGGCTCCTCCGCTCAGTCCGCCACCTACTACATCCCCCCGCAGACTGCCATTCGAATTCGGGCAAAGCACTCACCCATTACTTCTTACAACATCAACAGAATGAGCTGAATGCCGGGGTGGCGGTGGCGGATGGGACGACGGTCGGGGAGAGGGCGAGCTGGCGGGACAGTACGTGAGTTCAATGCGCACTAATACGCAGAAGAATTGCGCTTACTGGGCCGCGCCTTTAAGATCGGATGTAGTGACCGACGGTCTCGGAGGGGGCGGGGCTGGCCGGGCGTGTAATCTAGGTGATGGTGGCCTGTTCATAACACCGAGAATGATGAATCTGCTAGAATTCAAAAGACAATATCAAGCCTTACGCTTGTGAATGAGGCAAGAGATTATCCGAGGGAGTGAGCGACGGTCGGGGAGGCGGACGGGGACGCAGTTGAGGTGAAGGAGGACTGTCCAGACTAACAGTGAGCATCTTCCCCGTGTGCAGAAGTCGTTACCCAGACTCACCCTGCGGGACCAGGTATGTTTGCATAGGCATCAGGAGAAGTACTAAGAGACGGCCGAGGTGGAGGGTGAGGAGGCGGTTTGGGCGACGGTGGGATGGGGAGTCCGTGACCATGATCCGACGATGCGGGAGACGGAAGGTGCGAGGGGGGATTGGAGCTGTAAACGCAGAGAAGGATCAATAAACGAACAACAGGCGGCGCGGCACAGTCGAGCAAGCTTGTGCAACCGGACTAGACCAAACCCTAACCCCAGTTCGCCCGCGCTGATAACTTTACCGACCTTTCCTGTTCAACACTCGCGCACACCGCCGCCAAAGAAAATCCAACAAATAATTGAGGAGGATAGTGACTTACCCAAACTGATTGATTAAACTAGCAACACTGCCCGGCCTCGCGATCCCCTCCCCATCCGACCCCGCACTAACACTCCCGTTCTCGCTAGCCGCCTTAGCGTGTCCATGCGCGTGCGGCGGGGGTGGGGGCGGCTTACGACTCAGTAGCGCGCTCTTCGTCGTCGTCGCAGGCTGAGGTGCTGGTTCCGAGATGCTAGGAATAGATACCGGGTTTGGTACAGGGCGGAGTAACGGCGAGATGGACGGCGATGGCGAGGGGGTGCGTCGGTTCACCGGTGGGGGCGGCGGAGGTGGCTTGCCCAGCAATCCCGAGGCAGAAGTAATGGACGAAACGGATCCCGACGGCGAATGCGAGTGCGCCCGAAGGTCCGAGGACGAAGAGCTCGTCCGAAGGTGTTTGTTGTCCGATGCTGCGTGCTGCTGGTGCAAGTTCGATAAAGCCCTTGGCCGCCCCGGCACGCATGAGGGGTCCAAATATGTGCTCGCTGGCCTGGACGGCGGCGAGAGTGATTCTTGCTCAGTCGAAAGCTTCTCGAAACGGGAGCGTAGCGACGAGACGCGAGGCGGCGGCGCGGACTCGACAGCCGTGTCTTCCGAGTCCGACATCGTCGTCGCCGAAGACGTTAACAGAACCTGATAATCGAGTTATTTGTGTATGTTCTGCACATGAATTGTCGGGAACGGCGGGCACGACGAGCGGAATGGAAGGCAGCGTTGAAAGTGGTGAGAACTGGACTTAGGATTCTCAGTTACAATTGCGCCACCTGCGGCCCACGCGAGCGACTCCCACGACCTGCGAGCCGCTTTGTTTGACTTTGAGTCTTCGCTCCTTGGGTGCTCCGCCACTTGTCCGTCACTGCAGAGGAATGGAGGCACGTCGGGCACCACCGCTTCCATACTTATCCAGTCCGTAGTCTATACTTCTTCACTTTCTTATTGAATGCCAGGAGTAGTACTCCTTTTATTTGATATTGGAATTGGACAACAATAATGAGGAGGTATTCCAATCCCGACTGATACTGACACGCCGGGAGCCCACCTCGAGAGTCCCAGATGGCTGACTTGGACCGCGCCAGCCATCCGGGATCTTGATCTGGTCAGCCTGAGCAGCAGTTCGGAATTGAAGAGGTAAATAAATACGCTCTTTGTCTGACAGCGCAGCCTCCGTCCCCGCCGATTGACACCCACTGACATCTATCCTCGCGGAACCGAGCGCCAACGCAGACGCTGACAACATGGTACTCGTGCTTAGGAACATAGGCAGCCACGCTTCCATCGAGTTGCCGACAAGCACACCTGGAACATCGTGTGACGGGGAGGTCGGCTGTATCTACGCCACCTCGGGCTTGAGACGGGAACAAGGGCAACTTGAAGCAGCAACAGTCCATAAGACCCCCACGTCCTTGGACGCCGCGATCCTCGAGAAGGTCAAGGCAGCTTCCGGGAGCATGTCAATGACGGGGATCGGCCGCGAGGTATGTGACGTCTTCACCTGAGTATGGTATAAACGACAGGCTGAACGATACGTAGATGATACCTACTAGAATTGAGCGCTGCCTTAACGCACCCACTCATTCTCACTGGGATGCGCACCCGAACGTGAACGTCCCGTCGTCGCCCACCATCGCGGAACTGGATGCGCGGGACTCCTTCCCGCTACTGTGCATCCTATCTGCCTCATTATCCGAGGACAAGGTTCCTGAACCAGAACCCCTGCCCGTTCCACCGACTTCAGCAGTCGTGGCGGCTCCGACCCCCACCCGTCCCGTCGCCACACCATCGATGTGGCGCATGGCAGACCGCCCTCCGCCACTGTCGTTATCGCGGACGTCCTCTTCGGGTACGGCGTCAATAACATCATCGGGACCCGTTACGCCGATGGACCCCAACCCGCCGGGGCCTCATGTGCTGCACGTCGCCACGCCCGGCAGTTCCATCCCGCTTCACTCCTCCAAATCCCCAATGCCCTCTGCCACACCCGTCGTCAACCCCAATCTCAAAACAAACCCTCCTGCACCGCCTAAGCCGAAGCCCCTCCCCGCGACGCTCGCGCCCTCGCCCTCACGCCCGCTTTCCCTCAAGGCGCAGCAGTCCCTCGCGCAGTCAAGGATCGATACGATCCTGTCCGCGACGCTCGACGCATACGACGTCGCTCAAGCACACATCGACGAGGTCCTCCGGAAGTATGAGGCACGGCGGCAGGAGGGACTGGTTAGGCTGGCGGCGGCGAGGGGTGAGGCGGGGGCCGGTGGGGTGTAACTGGTTATTGGAGTTGTTGGATTGCTTTCAGACTTATATTGCTTTGTATTATCCTTTGTACCTCGCCTTGTTCCGTCTCCATCAGGCATATATTCAGACGTCCGTAGTATTATCTCAGTACTAGTCGTTCTGCGTATCTTTTATTTGAAGTGCGATCTAAGGACGTCGGATGTACATGTGCTGTTCCGACGTGCTCGGACTCCGAGGAGGTCGGTCGCCAGCGACGCGAACCAAACCACGCCACACCGGGTAATGGTTCCGCGCTTCTCCCAGGCTATCGTCCAATCATGTACATCAAAATGCAGGGTAAAGGGTCTGGTTCCTCACGCTGATTCAGCCAGACAGCGCTTAGCCCTCGAACGAGCTTCGAATTCGAGCCACTTGACCTCAGGCGCCCATCCGGGGATACACAAGCCTCGTGCATCAAACTTCGCACAAAAGCGCGCGTGAGCTCCTTCCTCATTTGGACTTCGATCCAGTTACGAGATCTTTGTGGGTCCACATGTAACCCTAAATTTAGCTTCTCTTTTGGCCTTGGAAGGTCAAAGCGCAGCGCAGTACAAGGGACAAAGGCACTTCGTCCCGCGATAGGTCGGTGATTTGGACGATAATCGATGCTGTGAAATGTCACGCGATTGTTCCCTGACTTCTGGGGGCCCGGGCGAAATGTATAAAGAGGGCGGCTGATGTGCCATCGTTCGACTAGGGCCTCTCGTCCCCTCCCCCCATCCGTTCTCAATCCCCTCAGGCGACCTCGTCGGACTTGCCCTGCTTCTCCTTTGCTGACCTCTGCTTTGCAACCTGACCTCATCTCGTCGACCATAGGAAGGGTCTATGCCACGTCAAGGTGAGTGGCATCCACATCTTATTTTTTCCTTTCGTGTGGCGAGGCAGTTGAATCTATCGCGCATACGCAAAAATATTAAGTACTGACCTTGCCATACAACAGCCGTTCAAGTCTTCTGAAAGTCGGCCTCAATCTTGCGTCAAGTGCCACCGACTTGAACCTCAATCGCCGAGCCACATCAAGTCCCAACCACCCGGCGCCCTTCAAGATCCTCGCCAGACGTCAAGCGACTCCCTCAGGCTCTAGACCCTCTGATCCTCAAATTCGCACCTCAACACCCTCGGCCGCTCATCAAGACTCCTCAGGAAGCTCGGTAGCACTTCAAGCCGCATCAAGTCTCTTCAAGTTTCTGCGGCGGCTCATCAAGTTTCTTCGACGGCGGCTCATCAATTTTCTTCGACGGCGGCTCATCAAGTTTCTTCGACGGCTCCTCAAGTTTCCTCGACGGCTCCTCAAGTTTCTTCGACGGCTCATCAAGCCTCTTCAACGCCTCATCAAGTTTCTTCGACGGCTTCTCTCTGGCGACTGTCTGTTCCTCTGGGCTCGCTCAAGTCGATATTCAAGACCGGTTGGACTCTCCTCAACATCGTTGAGTGTCAAGACTCTTCAAGACCGTAGGCGAACCCTCAAGACTCCTCAAGACCCCTTGGCCGTCCCTCAAGACTCCTGAAGACCACCAGGCGTCCTTCAAGACTACCCAAGACACTCTTCAAGCATTGGTTCAAGTGTCTCCAACGGCTCATCAAGCTTCCTAGTCTCGTGTACTTCTAGCTTCCCTGTTATATCTCTCTCTGCTTCGTTTAATATTATCTCTGGCGTTGCTATTGCTGGGTGTTCTGTGTGTTTGTCCTGGACTTCAAAGCAATCGAAGAGTTTAAGGATCAAGACCGTGTGTGACCGGCCCATCATCAAACCCCTCGTCAACGTTATCAAGTCCTTCAACGAACTTAGTCATTAATCGGGCAAGGATTCAGCCTCTTTGTCCTCTATCTGACCGCCGTTTCTTTTACAGTGCAGTCACCATCACCAGCTTGATAGCTACACCCGCGCGGTTCACGCTTGGTGTGTTTTAGTCGTTCGTCTCTTGCTTATGTCTTGATCTCGTCTTTGTCGTGCAGGCAGGTCACCATGCTCAGTCAGAGCCAGTGCGACGGGACTCACCTCCCTGCACAGGGTATTGCCGCACGGCGGGCCTACCAATGTCGAGTGATTCTTCGGAATCCTATAATTTTTTCCGCATCATTCTCCTTCGGGAGAATGGCACACCTTTTTTTGGGTCACTGCCATGAAAGGACGTACTGGCCATGGGTGGTTGCAGAGTGGTGCAAAGTAAGCAATTTCTGTATTTGTCGAGAGCGCTGAGCTATTTGAGGGCCGTCGTTGGCCGGCGGATGGGTGCTGCTGACGAGCTTCTAACGAGCTCATGATCTCTGGAGTGCCCGACATTTCAGCCTCCCTCCTTTGTTACGGTTTTGCGTTTCTCTCGTTGTCTCTCTTGCGTAGCCCTGCTGTGCCACCGTTTGTCGTCGTGTCAAGATTCTCCCGTAAGAGTCAAGACCGTCTGGTCCTCAAGTCTACACTGCAAGACGCTTGGATGCTCTTCCAGACACTCCAAGACACTCGGCCGTCATCAAGAAACCTCAAGTCTTTCTTTAAGCACGTCCAAGTGTCTCCAGCGGCTCATCAAGTGTCTCTGACGGCTTCTCTCTGGGCGACTGTCCGTTCCTCCGGCTTGCCCAAGAGGATCTTCAAAACCACCGTGGAGCCCTCTCATGGCCCCACTCGGACCTTCACTCTTCAAGGCTCTCTGCTGGCCCTCAAAACAATCTTCAGGACCCTAGGCGGACCGTGAAGAACTCTATTCAAAACTCCTTGGTCGTACCTCAAGAATTTTCCTCAAGGCCCCGGTCGCCTTTCGATCCCCTTCAAGACCCTCCTTAATTCTTTAAGCGTTTTCGACGCCTCATCAAGTATCTGGGCTGGTGTACTTCTAGCTTTCCTCTTACGTCTCTCCGTTCCGTTTCAATTGAATATTATCTCGCTTGTCTGTTGGTCGACCGTCGATGGTCTCTCTGCTCCATGCTGGACTTCAAGGGAATACTAGACTCTAAGAGTCAAGAAGCGTAAGGGCCGGTCGATCATCAACCACGCTACCGTCATTGCTCGGGCAAGATTCCGCTCCTCTCTCCACTATTTGACCACCTTTTCTTTCACGGCCTATCACCACCTGTTCCCGAGAAAGGATCATAAGCGCTATGTTTGGGTACGTTCTAGTGACTCGTCTCGTCCCCTTGCCTTGACTTGACTTCGCACATCTCTTTTACGCCAACGCCACGAACATCCTCTTCAAAGGAGTCAGTGCGACGGGGCTCACTTTCCTGCACTGGATATCGCCGTAGTCTTTCGAGACTCGGATCTAACGATCTCGAGAGATCCCTCGGAATACTCCTCCATAATTTTTTCCATACATTCTCCTTCGGGAGAGTGGCACATCTTTTTCATCTTCTCGTTATGATCGGGGGTGCGGGGGGCGAGTAAGGATAACGTGGAGGTGAGTGTCGCCCATTCTTTTATGAGAGCCTTGTGCTCTTCGCAGAACCGTCGTTGGCCGACGGATGGGTGCAGCTGAAGAGTCCCGTTTATTGAGGCCACTATGTCGTGGAAGACGCCTGCTGTTGTTTGTATCTTGGTCCATTCCGGCGCTTTTCCCTCCCTGGTCGCTTCCCTGTGCCACCGCATGCCAATACTCCCTCTGGCTGGACGTCCCTTAAGCTTGCGGAGCTCGGCGGAAGTCATTCCTCTCGGATGCTTCACTCGGTTGGTACTGGTGATGCTCTTCTGTCGTTCTCACTCGTTGGTACCCGCAATACTGGTTTACCGTGGCCGACTTGCTATAATGCCGCACCGTAAAGGAGGCCTTCGGGTTGGGCGCTCTCAAGGCACTCCGCCACACGATCTCGGTCGGGTATGACATCGTGTTCTCTTCCTTCAGTCCTCGATTGAAAGGAATCTTGTTCGACTATTTCAAAATACTACGTCGCTATGAAGACTTGCCCCGTAACCGTGGCCTTCCTGCACTTGTTTTGTTCACTATGGTCGTGCTTTTGTCCCGAACTTTGAAGGGGGTGCCTCTTCGACTTGAAACCGATCGTGCTACCTGCCCGTTGTGAAGCATTAGTTCTAACGCATCGTGCGCACCTTGCTTGTCCGTGGCGAGGCACTCACACTGTGTCTCTGGATAATTCGGTTCAACTGTTACGGCTGTACGTGGATATGCTTTGCGAGCAGGTCGGCGATCCCATCACCCATGGATGATACTTTGTTGTTGGGAATATAGCCTGTGTGTCATCTTGGTCTCGCTGTCTTTTCTGTATCTTTGTGCTCCGACAAGTACTCTCCTCTGCATCAACTTGAAGTGCGTGGTTCACGCCTTGCCTTGAATCTTCTGATCTGCTGTCTCCGCCAGGTGCTCTCTTCTTTCGTTGCTTAAGCTGGATCTCTCTTGGGACCCCTGGGATCCTCCATGTAATCGACTCTCGTGTTCGTCTCGGAAGGTCTTACCATCGCAGGCTGCGCCTTAGTCTTCGCTCTTGCATTCTGGAAACCGTCACTGGGACGTTCGGTTCGGGCTTCCTCAAGTTCGCGGAGTGGGTCACCGTTTCAGGGGTCCCGTGCAGTTCGTGCAAGGTGGTCACGTTCTGGCGTGAAGTGAGCTGCGCGCTTCCTTGGTGGCAGTGAACGTCGACAGACGCGGACCGGCTCTTCTTACTGGCTATACCTACGCTGTTCATTTCGTCGTTACACACTCGACTATCAAGCTGCGCAGGCGGACTTGACAACTTCGGACTTGTCAGGCCCCACTGAGAGGTAAGAACTAACTTGTGGCTGTCAATCAGATGTTACTACACCTGTTGCTTCAAGTTCTCTCCCTCGATGACGCATCTACTGTGCTCGCTTTGGGTATCCCACCACCTCGCGCTCCGGACAGCGCTCTCTTTCCTGCTTTCCTGTAGCCTCGTTGGTTCATAGCTACACGTGTGCTCAGCTCGCATTCAGGTAGGATTCCCAGTCTGCCTTGCGAGTTATGTTGAGTGCCTTGGCAAACGACCTCCGAATGGACGAAGATCGCTCCCTTCGATGGTGGACTCTGTCTCTTCGAGCCGCAAGCGGATGACCAGTGTATCTTCGCGTGAAGCTCTCGCGTAGCCTTTCCCCCTCCTCGCCGGTTTGCCGACATGTCTGGAGTACACTCAGTTCACTTGCGCATTCTACTGCCGCGACTATCTTCCACGGGCGCTGCACCGGTCCATGACTCCTTGGCGTCAGCATGTCACTACGACTTCTGGGCGTGTACCTTCAGCCAGTCCCGCCACCCCTACGACCAGCGACGGGAGGTTGCGACGCGGCAGGTATCTATGGTTGCTTATCATGACGACTCCTTTAGAACCTGAACAAGATGACCTGCCTTCCGAAAGAAACACTATCGGCTCCGCCTCCTCTGATACCTGAACTGGGTCCGTCGTTCAGCTCCACGCTTCAGCGCATAGCAAGCCTGGCTTGGAAACTGTTTTTGTCACCCGTAATGCTCAGACCGCTACGACTGGATATCTCTGGAGACTCTTCAGAAGCGACGCCCCCAGCAAATTTCTATAGTCAGCCAGCCCTTTCCTTTTCCCATTCCCCTTTCCCGGTGAACTATCACTGTGGACGCCGTGATGGGAAATGGGAAGGGATATCTTCTTTCCCATCTTGCCACTGACCCATGTTATGTTCTACTGTCTTCAAGTTGGGAATAATACACTACCGCGTGATGCTGCATCGTGAGGGTTGACTGATCGTGGTGGCTGACCACGGTGGTGCTGACCGCTGCTTATGCGCGCCGTCTCTCGCGGATATGAGCCGTGGAGTCCCGGTATAAGTCGCTGAAGCTACTGAATAGTATTGTTGTCCGTCACCCCCTCTAAATCATTAGCGTCGTGTCCGGCCAGGCTAAGAAATCGACCTACTCACTGTCGCCTTTGAAGCTTGATTCTGCCCGTATCTTTGGCGTATCCTCGTGCAGAGGCGACACGTTCTGATAGAGCTGTCAATAAACTCCTCTTCGTCTGATTAGCAAGGAGACTTGTATGCGCCGACTTGATATTGTGAGAGTTATGCAGACCCGAAATATTGTTAACGAGGACGCGTGACGCGCGGATTCAGATGCCATCGAGGGCGAATGCACGTGACCGCGTGTCGTACCTTTGTCGCTAAATTAGGGAGACGCGTTAGCGCCCGTGCGAATAGAGCCTGCCATAAGTGTTTCAGCTGTCTCTTTCGACGCGTCCCGTGGCGCACACGCCCTCGACACGAGGCAGTCCGAATAACTGTAAATGCCGCAGTCGACATTGAGGACGGCGACGGCGATGGACTCGCGCAACACCGTCCGGCGATTCAAGGATCCGATTCATGATTACAGTACGTGTCCCTAGCATCGTGGCTTACCATCGCATTTAAGAGCCATTCGCTCGCGTCTTAGTTTCTGTATGCGCCAAAGTCAGCGCTTTTATTGATACGTGCGTGCCAGTATGGGCGAGGCGACGTTGAGATGCTGAGCTGACATCTGTCTTGACAGGCGGCAATTCCAGCGCCTTCGAATGATTAAGCAACTTGGGACGTCTTACTATGTGTGGCCGGGAGCATCGCACAATCGCTTTGAGCATTGCTTAGGTACGAAATGACCTGTTACTTCGAGAGAATATCGCTCCAACTCCGCCTAATGCAGGCGTGGCGCACCTTGCTCGCCTGATGGCCGAACATCTACAAACTCATCAACCAGAACTGGAAATTACGGACAGAGACGTCAAGTGCGTGGAGCTCGCAGGGCTATGTCACGACCTCGGACATGGCCCCTGGAGTCATGTTTGGGACGGACAGTTCATCCCGAGGGCACTGTACGTCTCTCTTCTCTTCTTATTTTCCGGTGTTTGATAGCGGTTATAAGTGAAGGGAGTACATGGACGCATGAGGAGGGCTCGGAGATGATGTTCGATGATATGGTCTCGAGTAATCGTATTGATATCTCAGAAGCAGACGCCGAGTTCGTGAAGGCGCTCATCGCCGGAGATTCGAAGCGATGCGGGTGAGTGCGCTCGTGATTTGTGCGTATCAGTCATTGAAATTGGGGTAGCGGGAAGGAGAAACCCTTCTTGTTTGAGATTGTCGCAAACAAGCGGAACGGCATCGACGTCGACAAGTATGCGCAGCGCCTATCATGTATTGTCCCGGGTTCTGATGGCTTTGGTGTTGCATATAGATTTGATTACATTGCGCGCGACTCGCATGCCATCGGCGAGAAAGGTAACATCTCCCTCACAAGGTCTGCTGAGTACAAACACATCGGCGAACATGCTGATTCACATATCCCAATAGACTGATTCACTCAGCACGAGTCATCGACGACCAGATTTGCTACGACATCAAAGACGCCAACCAACTGTACGAACTATGCTACACCCGTTTCAGTCTACACAAGCGGATATACAACCATAAAACCGGTGGGTATTTTTGTCAGATAAAGTCTCCCGGGGTGCGCTGATTGCATCGGCGTCTAGCCAAGGCCATCGAGTATATGATCATCGACGCGCTGCTCGCAGCTGAGCCGCATATGAAGATCGCGGAGCAGGTATTCGATCCCGAAAGATACGTCTACCTGACCGATGACCTCATGCCTCGGATCGAGATGTCGCGAGACCCGGTCGGTGGTTAATTTTAGTGTCAGACAGGTGTACTGATCTGTCTCTACTTAGGAACTGAAGGAATCGCAGGCGATATTCGACCGGATCCGCACACGGGATTTATACAAATGTGTCGACTACAAAGTGTTTGAATGGGCGTACAAGGACATCTGCGAGCAGCACATCACGCCCGAGAAGATCGTGGAGGCCGCGAAGAATCTAACCAACTCGCCCAGCACCCCCCGCCCGCACTCCGACGTGGACATCGCAGACTCTCCCCGCCGGGACGCACCATTCGAGCTCGACGAGCTCACTCCCGGCCAGGTCATTGTCGACCTGACGAAGATGCATTATGGGATGAAAGACAAGAACCCACTGGACAGTATCAAGTTCTATTCGAAGAACAATCCAGGTCGTATGTGTCGATACCTTGTTTGCCTATCCGTAATATACTTGATGATCATTTAGGCTGTGAAACGGCTGGTCCGGGAGACGTGTCCCTGCTTATGCCAAGCGTGTTCGGCGAGGTTCTCCTGCGTGTCTATACCAAGGATGAGCGGTGAGTTTTCGTCCTACCGCTGCTGCCATCCATGGGGCTGATATGTGACGTGTAGGTTCTTCGGTATTGTCCAAGCGGGATACCGGGCCGTCCTTGCTGAAATGCCAGAACTGGATCCAGCTGGCGAAGCGGCCCCTCGCACCCAAGCCGCAGCGGGCACGAACGCAGGAATCACCACATGGAGCGGTGACCGCGATCTCTCGGTCAGCTTCCGCGAAGGTACGCCTCCGCCATCGGACGCTACTCTCCCCGTCACGCCGGGTTTCCAAACGCCGCCGCGTGCGTCGAGCACCTCGACCTTGACATCTGTGAGGTCGTTCGGCAGGTCACAGAGTGGTCCAGTTGGGATGGGCTTGAGCGCCGGGAGGACGATCTCTGTGCGGGACATCAACCACTTCACGACGGTCCCGAAGAACTATGTGCCCAAGTCGCCTACACATGGGCACAAGAGGAAGAGGTCGAGGGCGGATACTAGTGTGGATGCAGGTGCCGAGACCGAAGCGACTCCAGCGAAGAAACGATGAGCGACATCGCGCGGACTCGCGAACCGCTATTGCGGATCTATTTATTTCATGTTGTTCCTCGTCGTGCTCGCCAATTGCTGTCCTGCATGCTCAGTGCTTATGGTAGTCTTTCATATCTTTAATCGGGGTGGCACCTATAGACAATTGCATCCATAGACAGTTTCTCTCCAGGTACCTATGCGGAATCAGAACACTAGGATTGTTACGCTGACATTATTTGATATGAACTTGTACGATGAGATAGAGATCCGACACGAACGGTCGGATCAACTTACCGCTGAACATCATAGGAGGTGCAGTGAAGCTCACGAAAGCAACTTCAGTTGAGGTGACAAGCGGGAGAGGTAGTATACAACCCTTTGCAAGGACTGTTGCGTGGACTGAGCATTCTCGTGGAGCCCCTACCCGTTTGTCTCCCCCTCATCAGGTATTGTGACACTCACACACTGACACAGGTGGAAAAGTGGACGGAGGACGATCAACAAGAGCAAGGAAAGTACGCATTATCACTGGCCATGGGGTAGCTGTTTAGCGTCCAAATAGGTGGAAGCAGACCAGCACAGCCGTGTGGCGCCGAGGAGGAGCATTATACGAATGCTCGAACTTAAGGCTTGCGGGAATGAAACCCTAGGCCGAATGCCGAACAGGTACGAAGATGATGGAAAACGACGAGTTTGGCTACCGTCCCTCATATAGGCGCCTTGTTCATATGGCCGGCGAAAGCTCCGTGCGCTAGCAGTCAGACGAGACAGCAGTACGATCTTCATAGGCAGACAGTAGCACAGATCCAGACGAGGACCAGACTGTGCGAGGTCTGGGGAAATATACAACGACATGGCAATAAGACCGCAGCTAGAATTCGACACAGGCAGGGAACAGAGAAGGACCAAAGGCGGAGAGGAGACATCAGTGAGTGTCGCTCGTAATGCCGACGAGAAACATGCCTCTGGGCAAGTATGGCTGCATAAAGAAGCGGTGGAAGGTAAACCTGGACACGGCCGGCAAATCAGAATGGAGAGTTGATGCGCAAAAAGCATTGTCCAGAAAGACTCTTTCTGGACAATGTTTTTGCGACTCGGAGTCGGAGAAGTCCTGAAACAATCCATTTCTGGAGGGTCGGGAGGCGATGCCCAAGGAAACAGCCAGAGCAAGGTTGACGACAATGTGACTGAATAAACTGAAGCTGAGACGAGAGGGAACAAAGGAGAACCTAAAGAAGCCAGAGTGTTAACTATATAAAGCTGAGATAAAGTATGACTTGACGGATTGAGGAAGGTGTGCACCACCGTCCATCGCAGACTGGGACGCGACGCGATCTGAAGGAAGATAGTCACAGATAACCAAGGCAAGGCAGAGAAGCGTCGACTAGACAACAACTTGAATAGTATCAGAATTCCGCGGTAGAGGTATGATGCAACGAGACAAGCCATGTCAAACGCCACGGCAGGTAACACCGGAGAGAGCCATCGAGTACCGGCCGGACGAAAATACAGGTGGCTGGGCCGGGTTTTAACCTCGAAGGCATAATCGGAGCTTGGAGAACAACCCATGAGGCGAGAGCCTTAGGGGCCACGATACTCTAGGGAGTAACGAGAGCAATCCAAGACCGAGGCGAGGGAGAAGAGCACTCCATGGCGTTACGCAGCCGACAATCACTAGAGCCTATATACCTTACCAAGCGGAGTACTTGCACTCGATCCCTCGTTCGACCCTCGCAACCATATTCCGGAGGAGTTCAGATAATGCCAATAGATGCACGAATAGAGGGGACGCCTGGAAGCGGGCTGGCGAGAGCCTAAAGTACGCGAGATTAGATGGCAAAGAATATCTGGTGGCGTCCAAGAGAAGGGTCACCGGCACAGTGGCAAGAACCGCACATATGTTTTTCATAGTCGAAGGGAAGGATTTACAACAATAGTGTGCCACATGCGCTAAGTATTGCAAGAGCGAACGGCCTTGTGCCGCAAAGTAATGCACGGAATCCAATTAGAGCCAAAACTTGACGACCAGCAGATACTGGGTCTGACTAAGGCAGGGATAGAAGCACGGCCGTAGAAAACCGGTGCGAGTGAAGAACCAGAGCCACTGAACTGGTCTCGACAATGGCAGACTAGCTTGAAGAGGTTGCCCCAATCCAACATAAGACCAGCCTGTGAGTATGCGAAGTGCCTTGACGGCCCCGAACCCGAAGAACATGGTTCGGTGTTAGCCAAAGTCTGAGTCGACACAACGTGGGAATCACAGGATGCCTGAACCGCGCGAGCGAATGAAACAATCCACAAGCAGATCGTCGTCAGTATACACCATAGAAGAGATCCTAGCAGAGAGCATGCGGCGCAGGTCTTGCCATGGCAGAAGACGTCGCCAGCGATCAATTGAATGGTGGCATAGAGAAACGCCTGACGACCCGCTATTAGACCCGGATGAAGGAGGGCAGTCTGGACAATGTCCGACGCTCGAAAGGTCGAAGACACATTAGCAGCATTCATCCGTCGGCCAACGACGGTCTCCAGAGCTCAACGCTCTTGATGAACATGAGGTACTCACATATGGTAGCCTATACTTGCTCTTTTCACGCCGACACCGACCATGACGAGAAGATGGAGAAAGATATGCCATTCTCCCGAAGGAGAATGATAAGGAAAAAATTATGGAGTAGAGTATTCCGAAGAATCTCTCGTATCGTTTATTCCGAGTCCAAGGATATACGGCAATACGCAGTGCAGGAAAGTGAGTCCCGTCACACTGACTCCAATTGAGACGATGACCGTGGCGGAGATGGTGCTCGTGGCGTTGACTTGAAGCAGATATTTGAGGTCAAGACGGTGTAGAAGACAAGCAGCTAGCACGTACCAAGCGTAGCACCCAAATCATGGATGACAAGCGGTGGGTCATGGGGCTGTGGAAGAAACGACGGTCAAATCGTGGTGAGAGAAACGAAATCTTGCCCGAATGACGGTGTTCAGGAGGACTTGATCGTTGACTGGTTGATAGTTGATAAACTGGGCGCTTGCGGCTCTTGACCTTCCTGCTTTCGGCGCTCTTGCATTACCTTGAAGTCCAGCACGTAACCATGGAGAAACAGCCAAGCCAGAGATATTATTGAACAAAGCAGAGGGGTGTATAAGAGGAAAGCTAGAGGTACACGAGAGTAGGTTCTTGATGAGCCGCGGGAGACGCTTGAAGTAATGCTTGAAGGATGTCTTGATTTGTCTTGGGGAGCGCGTAATGCTTGAAGAATGTCCTGATTTACCTTGAGGAGCGCCAGATGGTCATGGAGAGAGTATTGAGGGACGGCCAACAGGTCTTGAAGATGTTGAGGGTCCACGGATGTCTTGAAAGGAGCATTGAAGGTCTCCGAGAGTCTTGAATGTCCGCGGAACATCTTGAAGATTGCCTTGAGCCACAAGAACAGACAGTCACCAAAGATACTTGATGAGCCGTCGGAGACACTTGAAGGGGATGCTTGAGGAGCATCTCGACTCTTGAAGGGCGTCCGAAAATCCTGGGAGGCGTCCGAGGGGTCTTGTGAGGTCTTGAGGGTCTTTATGTATGACGTTGAGGACCAGAGGGTCTTGATTGTGGTTGGCACTTGATGTGGCGCGCTGCTGGAGGCAGGATTTCGGAAGACTTGAACGGCTGTTGCAACCGAATAGTCAGTACAACGTATCTTGGGACGCGACTGGCAGAGATAATGGCCTCGCCACACGGGTAAAAGTAGATACGATGTGGACTCCACTCACCTTGACATTGAATAGACCCTCCCGAAGGTCGACGAGAGGAGGTAAAACGGCAAAGCAAAGGTAAGTAAGGGGAAGCAGGACTAGTCCGAAGAGATCGGATGGGAGAAATGTAGAAGAGGTGGGGGGAGGGGACGAGGGGCCCTGGTGGAACGGTGGCACACCACCCACCCTCTTTATACCTTTCGCCCGGGCCCCCGAGATCAGGGAACCGGGGTCTCACGTTTCACAGCATTTCTTATCGTACCCATCGACGACCTATCGCGGAACGAAGTACCCTTGTGCCCTTGAAGTGCCACCGCCTATGTTGCGTCTTGGCCTTCTGAACCACAAGAGTTCCTAAATTTAGGCTACATGTGGACCCACAAAGTGAAATGAAATAGCACCCGAGTGACACCAAAAGCGAGATTCCTTAGACTTGGGACTACGCCCCAAGACGCGAGACCAAGGGGTCTTGAAAACCTTATTTTGCCACCCCACCTGAACGCCCCCCCTGGGTACCCCACCTCGTCCCCCTTGACTTCAACGCTCGAGCATCGGTCTACATACAGTACACGTCACCGCCTACACTAGTATAATAAGGCCGTCCGCTACTCTGCTCGACACCCCGTCCTCGCTGTCTTCCCCGTCGACCACCATGCCCTTGCCGCTTCCGGCCGCGGTCCGGGTAGAAGTCTGGTAGCAAACCCCAACCCTAGGGTGTACCGCCACGGGTCAGGTGACAACGCCAGCGTCGGCGCCCGGCGTGTTGTCGCCGCCCGCTTTAGGCCTGTCGTCGTTGTCGCCGACGATGAGCATGGCTGTAGCATTTGTATGTAGTCGTAAAAATATGGAATAAATCTCATTAAATACACAAAATTCGTTTGATGGATTTGACATGTATGCGCCGCCACTTACACGCTCCGATCGAGCGTCGTCGCCGTCAGGAATGTCGTGCTCACTGTGCTCAACGGCGGCGGCCGATCGCACCGTATAAAGCCTCAAAAAAATACGATAAATTCATAGCATATTGCTATTACATGCTGTCTCGTGTTAAATGCCCCTCTATGCATATACAACGTTCAGATATGCGGATACAATGTCCAGATATGCGAATACTCACCTATGTCCAAGGGTATATGCTGCAAAATGCA
>NW_006920411.1:3010834-3077088 GCF_000344685.1 Gloeophyllum trabeum ATCC 11539 | reverse complement strand
GTGGCGGCGCGTACATGTCAAATCCATCAAACGAATTTTGTGTATTTAATGAGAATTATTCCATATTTTTACGACTACATACAAATGCTACAGCCATGCTCATCGTCGGCGACAACGACGACAGGCCTAAAGCGGGCGGCGACAACACGCCGGGCGCCGACGCTGGCGTTGTCACCTGACCCGTGGCGGTACACCCTAGGGTTGGGGTTTGCTACCAGACTTCTACCCGGACCGCGGCCGGAAGCGGCAAGGGCATGGTGGTCGACGGGGAAGACAGCGAGGACGGGGTGTCGAGCAGAGTAGCGGACGGCCTTATTATACTAGTGTAGGCGGTGACGTGTACTGTATGTAGACCGATGCTCGAGCGTTGAAGTCAAGGGGGACGAGGTGGGGTACCCAGGGGGGGCGTTCAGGTGGGGTGGCAAAATAAGGTTTTCAAGACCCCTTGGTCTCGCGTCTTGGGGCGTAGTCCCAAGTCTAAGGAATCTCGCTTTTGGTGTCACTCGGGTGAAATAGCCGCTCGGCTCGGTCTGGTTCCCAAAAAGGCGATTGTGATGGCGCACCATGGCCGAGGCCTTGTCCGAAGCCTGATACACGAGGCTACGATATGTATCCCCGAATAGGTCCAGTCACTGCCAGGCTGCCAGCTGCAGTTGAGTAGAAGCGTTTCAGAACCATTTTATAAATCTATGTAGGAGCATTAGCGTCTTGTTTTACTTACGCTCTCTAAGCACATGAAGTCGCGTACCGTGACTGTATAGTCCAGAGTCCAAACAATGTTGGCGTCTGAGGAGATGAATGTACGGTCGAACATCGCATGGACAGGTCTGTCTGATTCTGTCCGTCATTCCGTCAAGGGTGGCGCATGGCTTTGGAAGAAAGTACGGTCAACGGAAATTAAGTGGATGGACATGGCCTGCCTTTTATTACCCACCGCGCAGTGTAGATCAGTAAATACGCGTAGTCCATACTGGACTACACTGGTATTATCCAACGGCGCACACAAGCATCGCACCCGCAAACGCTCAAGCGCTCAAGTCGGGGTGGCTAGATCTTGCCACAGACACCTCATCTGGAGGTGAATTATGCAGATCCGCCATGCCGTAATTCCTTCGAATCCTGTACTCCGAAGCTTGTGAGCGAAGAAGCAACCTCTTGGCTCCGGAGAAGTTAGTTGTAGTCGTCCTTTAACGCCGAGAGTTGACTAGTACTGTTCTTGCCCGCACAGTTATCCATTGAGGTAGCAGGCAAACGCCATTGAATGCCATGACATACTCAGAATACATCCTGTAACACAATACAAATCGATAATCATTGGAGAGACAACCAACTTCACATGCCTGGAGACGCCACCTCACACTCTCATCTCGCAAGCCGACATTCGGGACTTCAATACCGGCAGCCTCGATGGCGAGGGCTGGCGGGAAGGACTTCCCGGGCTGAGCGTCGGACTGCTCGGACCAAAGAGATCGTCGGGTTGCTTGGGCAGTAACTTGAAGATGGGAGACAACCGCGGGGAAGGGCAACGTAGTCCAGTCTGCCGCGTACGAGGAGTGGAGCAGAGTTGAAGAGGAGAGATATTGAGGGAGCTAGCGTCCACCGGTGACAGCAGGATAGACTGGGGGGACGAAGGGGAACCCTGGACCACAGCATCGGGCACTATTGAATCCACACACTCCTCGAGGATGAGTGAATCCATAGGCTGGTCCATGGAAGAAGATTGCACCACCTCTTCGGCCTCCACATTTTCGTCCTGGGCATCCGCGGCATCAACTTCGCGAGCATTAGGCACGACATCATTTTCCTCGGCCTCCGCAATCGGGCCTAGTTTCACGTTCACAGCCATCAAGCGACTCCTCCGCGAGCCGGATGGACGGGGAACAGAAGACAAACTGCGAGCGCTTCCAGAACTAGACAGAGGGATGGAGAGAAACACGTCCTGCGAGTTGTAGGCGACCATCAGGGAAGGTTCTGCTACTTCCTGGCTCCTGCAGATTCCGGTGTATACAGAGTCCGGCAAAGAAGAGCAGCTATAGACGCTGCTGCTACCGTTCGCAAACTCCAGAGAGGCCGGGTACTGCTGTTCCAGAGCGCTGTTCAGTGAGCGGCTTGAAGCCCCAGGAGCCAGCTCAACATCTTCGGGACCATGGAACGTGGGTGCCGCTAGCGCAGACGAGAGATCGCTCGGTAAATCGACGGTCACGAAGGCCCGACCGGTGGAGATGGTAGACTTCAACCGTCGATGCCTCTCTATCAGTACATTCAGAGCATCTTGCCGAGTTGCGGTGAGAGTCCCACTGGCAGTGATACTAGAGACAGCAGATGCACTCGGCGTAAGTATGTCAGCGCAGACGTTCCGGACTTCGGTTTTCCAGTAAACGCTCTTGCTCCTTTGAGACTGTTGTCTGCGCTTCGTACCGAGCCATATGACGACGTGAGACTTGAGGTGCACTGGTAGTCGAACACCCAAGACGGGCGGCGCTTTGAGCACGCTGCACAAGGGACTGGAGGGGTCCTGGGTCTCACGCTTGATATGAGCCAGGAGTGCTTGCTCGGGAGATTCGCCACGGGAGACAGCAGCAACGATATCGCGCAGTACAGGATCAGAGCTTGCGACGTTGCCTAGTAGCACGTTCAAAGATTCTTGACGCCCGCGTAGCTGTCCCTGGAGGACTTGAATCTTGGACAAAGCAACACTGGGCACATCATGGAGAGCCTCCTCTACGCGCTTGCAACGGGCCAGCGCAGTCTCCAGACGCGTTATCCTCTCCACGATCCTCGGTATGTCCAATTCTGTCGCCAGCAGGGCAGGATCCGCGGAGGCTAAGGCATCGATGCGAGCTGCACAGGTAGCACAAAATGGCGAACAGCAATAGCAATATTTCCCGTTCTCCGTACCCGCATGTCGCGCTTCCAGAGGTTGGGTCGCTCCAGTTCTTGGCCAGTTTATGTCGATTCCGCTTTCAGACCTGCCAGTAGTTTTCCCATAAAATATCTTATTGAGCGAGCGCGTCTAGAGTGGGTCGGAAAGCCAAAATCTCCTCAGGAGGCTTTTAGTCGCCGACGAAGTTGTGCATGAACGAAGTTCAAGCCTCCCGAAGCGTCGTGCACGTGATAGACGCGACCATACCAGACAGAGTCACAGACTGAAACAAGCTACCGAACTATAGGACACATCCACTCACGATGTTCACCTCGTTCTAAACACTGAGGGTCTCCGTGTATAACATTCTTGAGACATCGAGCAACGAGATATGAGCGGCAGATGCCCCTGTGCTGCTGGTCGGCCATCAGTAAAACCCGGAATCGTCTGAGAGTCTAACTTCAGGCTGCGCAGACCGTTAGACACATTAGGACACATTTTCCTCAGACACTCGATTTCAGGCTCATTAGATGTTTGTAAGCGTGGGAGCCGCGTCGGTTTCGATTTACGGTCTCTGATTGGCTTCTGCACCCTTCAATACACGATGTTTGTAGTCCAACTACAAAATCATACTTATCATCACTACAAACTTCGGGGTAATGCCCACTACAAATGCTTGTAGTCAATTTAGCCGAGCTAGCTTGCCAGCTCATCATGATTCATGGGCGATTAGAGCTTCGGGCTTTTCCTGATGCCGTACTGGAGTGAGAGGATAAGGGCGGGATCGACATCGTGATTCTTCTTCGAAACACACAGTTACTCGCGGCACCTTGCATCTTCGAACGTTCGTAATGTATATAGCGACCGACTCGTGCCCGAAGTGTTGCAGGCACCACGGCCGTGAGCAAAACCTACTTTCAGCGCTCGCCCGTTGGTCTATGTACAGTATGGTGACTCTGAGCCGACAGGGCAGCCCGTCAGAAAACGAGTAATAGAGATGACAGTGAGACTGGATGACTGTTTCTTGTAGTCGCCGTCGCCTTTTAATCTTTTAGGAACCGCGATTCTGTCATAGTCAAACGTCGGTGCTAGGAGAGCAGAAATACACGAGAAACCACCATCTAGCCGTAATGAACGAATGTCGCCCATTCGTGCCATTTCACCCGCGCGTTCGCCCTCAGAGAGAGCATGACATTTCTGAGAGCGATCGCAGCGTTTCCATCCTGAGGAGGGCTATTGCTACCGTCCGGACTGTCACTCCTTTTCTTTACGGTCTCAAACATGTGCCCATATACTGCGTCAGCTATCACAGGGCCCAACTTGTCTGTCATTCTCCACATCGTCGCTATAACGCTCCTAAAACCAGCGAATTGGAGTCCTGCTGCAATGTGCAGAGCTTCGTCGGAAAATCCCGGGCTGCCTTTCGCTGTCTCGCAGGCCAGGAGCATCGCAAAGGTGCCTTTGGCCTCTGCTTCGAACGCTATGCGATAAAGGGGTATATCCCCATCCCCTAGTGCTAGGGAGCTGTTCAAAGGGTTTTTGGCATCTTGCTTACCATGGCATGCGAAATGGACCCAGTCACAGCGCTTCAGTGCCGCGAGCATGGAACTCCCGCTCGCGATAATTTCGACATCGTGCTCTGAACCAGCATGAGCTTGGAGTCTGGCCATCTCTGTCTCCACATGGGAAAGATGACGCGCGCTGGAGGTCGGGGAGAAACGCACTGCAAGCACCCTTGGATATTGGCTGCCCCGTTGTGCATGGGCTGTACTCGTCCTTCCAGCGAGAGAGTAAGGTGTCCTATCCGTAGCAGGCGCAGCAATTGCGTCACTAGAGGCATGTCAGCCTTAGCCGTACGTTACATTCCAGTACGCACCCACTGAGATTACGCGATGCTAAGGCTTCAACACCGCCCCGGACGCCGGGTGGGTTGTACTCCATTGACTGCTGTGATGGCAGTGTCGTCGCCGACGCCGGGTCCGTTTTTGACTGCTGGTGCTTCGAGCTGATTCTCACCGCGACGTACGGTGATACGGGCAATCCACGGGTAGAATCAATAACCTGGTGCTCGGAAGAGGGTATACCCGGTTCGGCAAAGTTGTGCCAGGTCTCTGCGCGCGAAAAGATGGATAGTGAGGGTATGTAGGAAGATATGACAACGTCGAGCATCCCCTTCGCTTCTTTTCCTCGAGGAACTGCGGCATGGATTGGTAGGAATGAAAGCTTTCCTGTAAGGCACCAGCGGATGTGCGGGGGTTCCTGTTCCTCTGATATAACGCGCAGCTGCTTAAGACGGCCGAGTACAGGACTGCAAAGTGTGTCCCAGAGACGACCTAGTATCTGTCTTAATCTCCCTCTTTGGCCCCCTTCTTTCAGTAGGCCGAGGAAATCCTTGGCGTCGTCTTCTACAGCATCCCTTGTCATCTGTTCAAGGGTCACGAGATGTAGGCCCCCATTCTGGAATAGGACCAAAGCGTCGCATCTGTGGTGGCTGACATTGACGACGACAATTACTCCCCGTTCCGCCGCCTGCTGTAGTTTGCAGAAGCGGATGGGAGAAAGGAAGTCCTCAAATCCCTGTAATCTTCTCACTCTGTCCACCAATTCTTCCCACTTCTGGTCCAATGTCCTGGACACGTATTCCATCGCCTCAATCGAAACGTCCTGCATATTGAAAAAGCCTAGGCGTCTCGCTAGCTCCTCGAACTCCTGGGATAAGCATGTGTCTCGGCGTTTCAGGCGTTCCAATTCAAGACGGACTTGCGCGGCCTGCGACCATAGTATGGTCCTTCCAGAGTCGAGAAGCTCTATTCCTTTTTCCAAGAAGCGAGCTCGGCTTCTCGAATCAGATAACTCGTGCAGTCTGAATGCACATGCTGCCGCATCGCTGGCTAGACCTTTGGGGACGCTGAGCAACTGGGCCAGCCGCGAAGGTACACTGACACCGATGAAGGCAGCTCTCGCTAACAACTTTATAGCATGACTGTAGCCCTCGAGTGCCAATTCCAGCACCTCTCGTTCGCTATCCACGGATATCGGGGCTCTAGATCTCAACCTGTGAGTTGTATTATGTAGGGATGATGCCCATATTACCGCGGCTTTCAGACGATCGAAAGTAAATCCAAAATCGCAGGTAGCAGCCTTCCTCAGGTAGTCAACAGCTTGTTCAAAATCTTGATTATCGTGGAGGTCATCCCTATGCGCATATCGTTGCAGTAGGGATTCGGCCAGGGAAGTCCAAAGCTGTACGTGATGAGGAATATTTCCCTGCTCCGAGGCCAGAATGAGCGCCTCATGCAGTACAGATATTGCCCGTTCTATATCTCCCTTACGATGTGACCTTTCATAACCGATGCGATACGATACCCCTAGGGACCACAGACGTTCGATGTAGAACTGACTGTCCTTGAATGTCCTTCCTAAGACGACCCGCTGAAGCCGTATTGCTTCTTTGATGTCATTCTCGTTGCGAAGCTCGGCAGATTCGTAGCGCATAGCCAGGGCTCTTCCTAGCTGCGACGTGATCCGGTCCTCCTCGTCAGAAGCAAGTGACATTGCTCCTGCTTCGTATCCTCCAAAGGGTGTAGTGAATGCGGATAGGTGGGCTCTCAAAAGCTCGCCGAAGATTCGAGTAGGAATGTCGTATCCGCCCAGCTGTCGTTTGTAGGCGGCCTTGCGCTGCTCGACGCAGTGATTAAGTGCATTTCCGAGGCATCGTATCGCGAAGTCAATGTATTGGCGATCCCCAAAGCGTTCGAAAACAGTTAGCAGGAGTTCGCCGATGGAAGCCGCATACTCGATCTCCTTGTGATCAGCGACCAGTTTTTCGGCGTTGTTAATGTCTTCCACATAGCCGTATGCACGAAAGCGTGTCAGTAGGCAGCCTGTGAAGCAGTTGGCCGCCTTTGCACCGTTGATCCCAGCTTGCTTGGCTAAGGACACAGCTCTTTCCGCGTGGCCAAGAGCTGCATCTATATCCTCTCGTTGGCCTGTAATTGTGAATCGTTGGGCCAAAAGAGTGCTGGAGGACGCTAGAGCATTCGTTACCAGGTTACCGAACTCTTCGACTGCCCAGTTGGGCTCAGCTATAGCAATACCAGGCAACACTTCAAGAACTGTATCTTGATGCTTGATAGCATCATCCAAGTCTTCGGGCTTGTGCTCGTGGTTGTATCGTGTCAACAGAGCTCGCACAAGATGCGACGTGCAAGCAGCAAGGCCATGGTAATCATGGGGACGGCAGATTAGCT
The DNA here is from genome assembly GCF_000344685.1 of Gloeophyllum trabeum ATCC 11539. Taxonomy (NCBI): domain Eukaryota; kingdom Fungi; phylum Basidiomycota; class Agaricomycetes; order Gloeophyllales; family Gloeophyllaceae; genus Gloeophyllum; species Gloeophyllum trabeum. The sequence continues at coordinate 3,069,975 of NW_006920411.1, read as the reverse complement.
CCATAGCCCGCTGCAGACTAAAGAACGCACCCCTCAGGGTTCCCATGTTCGGCGAGCGCTCGAAGTGACAGAGCAGTAGGCAACCTAGCTCCTTCTGAAGGTATGAGGAGAGGCACGCGTCCGAAGGTGTTAGCCTGCGTAAACCAGACTTCAAATATTCCACTGCCTTATCCCCGTCTTGGTACGAGTATGCAGGTCGGAATTTGTGAAAGGATGAATGATAATAAACTCCCAACTCTGCTTCGTGCAATGCCCTGTGGTAGGCGTCGGCATTTGAAAGGGTCAAATACCGGTCTAACTCCGTCCGTGCGAGCAGAAGGAAGTCTCTTCCCCCTCTCTTTAGGAAGAGCCAGTGGTGAAAACGCGCCATAGTAGCCAGATGAGGCAGTCGCGCCTGTAAGGAGCTTTCGCCGTTCAGTGCATCCCGGCATCTTTGGACACCTTTCTCCAGATCAAGAGCGAGATAGGCATATCTGACTTGAACCTCGGGGTGCTTGGTACACCTAGAAACGTGTCAACTGTCCTGCTTGAGTGACTGTATAGGGGGGACTGACGGTAGTATAGTCAAAACTAGTCTGAAATCATCATTCTGTGACGAGTGAGGACTGACACCCTCCGGAACCTCTAGAACCTCTGGAGACCCTCTGATGACGCATTCGAGTGAGTATAGACTGAAGTGAGAAACAAGGGTTACATACTCGTATAACCTCTGCAAGCAAGGGCATGCTATGTTTATATAATGATCTAGCATCGTAGAACGCAGTCAGCACCGTATAACGTGAAGACTGAAAACATCTAACCCATCATCAAGAGCGGATGAGATATAAGACGGCCAGCAGCTTGTTTGAATGACGAGAAACGCGGGAATTCAGTTGGTGATTCAACGTCGGATTCTGAATAGTACGCTACATACCGTCCGAAGCAGCCGTGGAATTTCACTTGGGAGAACACCACGCTAAGTATAGCGGTCTCTACAGTATCACCCAGAAGACGCAGTATAAAAAGAAAGAAGAACATATGACCCATCGTCAAGGAGAGAATATAGCGCGCCTAGTTGGAGATATTACGAAGCCAGGCCTTCGGAATCGTCAGTCTGTACCGTTGGCAGTTGGCAGCGGAAGCTGGACAGTGAGAACTGGTCGAGATATCAATCGAATGTACCTAGATGAGCGGAGAACTGAATTGTACCTGGAAGGGTCCCCCGGTTCGGAGTATCGGGCCTACCCTTCAATCTCCTGATTTCGAGTAGGGCTGAGAAACTTCCATGACCTCTGCATCAATCCTGAATTAAGCTGTGGATATAATACATCAGGTAGATCTAAATGAGGCACACAAAATATGCCAGCTACAACATATCTTACCCTTAATCGAGTCTATCGATACACGTGCCCCCGCGCAATGATAGCACTCTATAAAGAACCCTGATAAGCTCCAATACAGTTAGAGGATACACTGAGCGCCAATGAAGGGCTGCACATCGATAAGGTTATTGTAGGAAATGAGAGCGCGACTTGCCTGGTGGATATAAGTTCCTCAGGTCCCCACGCCTATGCTGATCATAGGTTGTCCTTTGACCATGACTACGGACCGGAACAGTCGTCTTTTTGCAGACCTCATCAGGAATGCAAGTATCTGGTACGGGAATTTAGCCCCCAACAGGAACGTTGTACGGGTATGTACCATTGCTTGCGAATAGGTAGAGGCTGGAACTTCATCGCATAGGTCGGAGAATACGGAACTATGAACAAAGAGACAGGAATATTTCAGTCAGAGGGAAACATCTACGATGACAATTTTATAGACCTGGATGTATCGAGCCATCATCCACTGAAGCAATGCTCGCCTGAAGACAATCTGGTGGTGGTATCCCGGGGTGGCAGAAGGATGGATGCAAACTTCAATATGCAGGTCGAGTGCTAGAATTGTGTTGCATGCATTATTGACGCGACCCAGAGGCCTCCCTGAATTCGCGAACTGTACCGTCAAGGGACGATGGATTTTCGACAACCGTCGAGGAGCGGTCGTTGTCCTACATAAGCCAGTCGAATGGATTATCGAGAAGAAGGACAATCTTCATTCTAAAGTGGCCAAGGCACTCGAAGGGAAGCTCCTTGTCACGAGCCTTATGGCCTGCCCTATGTACGCATTGTGTGAGTGAACCATACAAAATTGCGGGATAATAACCTCACTTGATCCTATCTGTAGTGCTCACTGAGTCCGCCAGTCGTGGTGCCGAAGCCGCTGTAGGATTGTCACTAAATGAGGTGGGAGGATCAGTGTCCGGAAAGTGGCAGGAGTTCGCGACAAACGGGATGTGGCGAACTGCAGGTGGAAATGGGAAATTCACATTCCATCCCTTGTACACCTTAGAGAAGGTGGGGAAGGTGCATCGCTTCAAGAATCTATTTTCAAAAATTAGAGGCCCGGAAGAACTTGAAGACAAAGCCGACGAAGAGTTCGAGCTCAAGTCTTATCCGCCACCCTGGAATGTCTTAGATGACAACGGAGAAGAGATACTGGACGAGGATGAGGGTGACAATAACGAGGTAAACTCCTTACGCTGGCATTCGTACCTTTACTTACTCAGTAACTCAACTCAGGACGATACCTGATGCTGCTCCATCTCTTAATAATGAGGTTATCGCACCGGTCCGGACACATGTAGAGCATAATTTCAGAATATTCTTCCATACTGCTGTAAGAGTCAAACCCCATCTAAGTGATCATTTGCCATCCCAGCTTGGGATGCTGGGTGTACAGAGTATTCCTCGCCACTGATACTGGAGGTCAGTCACATCCACATTATTTCTCAGGTGTACCACAACTGTCAACCCTTAACTTTTTGTTTGAGTCGCGGGAAATGGCTTCAGGAGTTAATTCGCGTGCATGTACACGCCTATCGATAGATGAGAGAAACCCTTTGCGTGGCTGAAAGCGTATGAGTGCTATCAGCCTCATGCATTGATCAGTGTAGTACAGCACCGTTCTCCAGAGAATTCTGTTCCATAACTTCTTTAATGCCCAAGATTCCATTGCAATTTCATGCTGGTCAAATTGGGAGCACCGTATCATTTGTTACTCAATCCACAAGGCAAGGAACAAGGAAACCGGCAGTGTTAGTAATATATGAGTGCCAGACGGACCTCAACTATGCTCCATGTATTCTTTCTTCGGTTACGACACGAAGCTCCGAGCCCGGAAGTTGGTGGACCGACCTGGACAGGGTATTAATGTACGAGGAACACTTTCCGTAAATGACAGGAACCCACCAGTGCTCACGGGGCTCATGTGTCTGAGAAAAACTTATTCTCTGGTTTTCGAGGCATGGCCGCATTGATGAATTCAAACACACATATCTCTACCATCAACCCATACATCCTTAATTTCATTACTAGGCAATGTCTGGGGAGGTGATTAGCCTGGATGAAATAAACTTGCCAAATGCCCAAGGGAGACCTGTCGCATTAATCGGCACTGGGCATACCTGAAAGCAGAACTCTTTTATTCTTCACTAAATGGAGAGACAAAACTCCAGCAGTTAGCCACGCCATATGTATAAACTGGACCAAGAAAAACCTGTCACATTGGTATGAGCGCTAGATGCGCTTCAACTAGGAACTCTCATCTTTCGAGCTCAATTGCCAGACTCTCAGGAAGGTCCTTAGTTCACATCGGTAAGCCTGTCATGAAGAGAAAACCTTTTCACGTTAGTGAGAATGTGTGAGCGTCTACTTGGTAACTTCTCTCTTCTGTCATGCGAGGCCAAGCTGCATCAAGGAAGTCAAACAGACATACTTCCACTGTCACCCCACGCGATCTCGGTTTGATGACGAGATAAAGCGCTGGGAGGCAGATAGCTTACAGGGACCGGCATGTCAACGAATGAGAAAAAACTTTTTTTAAGTAGCAAGAACGTACAAGTGCTAGCAGCTGACGTCGTTCTTCAGCAAACTTTCACTGAGTAGACTTTGTCGCACAGCGTCATTTCATTTCAACTTGCATCGTAGGTCGAGGTCAAGGCGCAGCATGCAATGCTGACACGACAGCACCCTGGAGTCTATCCGACGTGCTCGTTACCCTTAATGCCGCATCTCCTCTGACACTCCGGGAAACGAAACAACGGTCGTTAATATGCTCACCGTTCCATGACTGCGCTGAGCGCTAAACGTCTTATTCTCTGTGAGGGAGTGGAGAAGTACCTCCCCACTTGCAGCCGGATCGATAGAATGAAGTGTATAGGGCTTGAAGACACCGGGTTTGTATTGGTGTCCGAGCCGAGCCAACTGTGTAGTAGACGGGACGACGAGCCGCAGGCAGAATACCCGGTATCCCGCACTACTGGCATCTCCGAGTCGTGCAGACATTCTGGAGACGTACTAGCTCCATTGGGAGCAGAAACAATGTTGATAGCTAAGATGAACGGCAGAGTTGAACAGCTAGTAGAACTTGTACAGGCACGCGGATCATCCGTGAGTGGGAACGTTTCGTTATATGTCGACCGCCCTCCACCTGCCTTACAAGGGAGGCAATACGGTCTGACTTCGGGAGACTAGAACGTTTCTGTTTGCTGCACATTGCCATTAGGGTTGTGGTTTAGCGCCCACGTGCTGGAGGCGCCAGGGCTAATATATATGTATCCTCTCCTCTGACCCAACTGCTTGGGCTTTATTTGAGACGCAGCTGGCAGCTGCCATTGGTGGATGATACGGCGGTCCATGCAGAAGCCTCGGGTACATTGAAGAGGCCTGACAGCGGCGAAGATGGCCGGAGCCGAGTAAATGAGCTTCGCCAATTTATGCCACAACTTTAGCGGCCCTCATCGTGGATCTCCATCCTATGTGATTCTCGAGATAGGCCTGTCCCTTCTCGCTTCTGCCTCCGCTCTATCCTCTCGTCTCCACCAGAGTCTGATAGCCCGTAGTATGAGCGTTGAGCTGCGACTCGCGAATGAGAGGGAATATCTGTGCCCTCCAAGTTCTCCTTAGGTCTCTCCCCCTACCGCTGCAGTCCCTTTGTGGGCCGAGAGTCGCTCATATCGCTCAGTGTTGCTTGCTCACTGTCCTCCCGCGCCTTGCTTACATCGCCAGGCAATCGGTCAGGAGAATAAACGATCGTTCGCATCAGGACCCTTTAGTCTCTACTAATAGTTGTACATGCTTAACTGTTCTCACATGTTAGGCAGATTCAATGATTACTGCTTGTGGTGCTTCACACCAGCCGCTCTGCTGTGAATTGGCCTGTCGGGCAATGCCAGGATTCGGACACCAATTTCCGTGACAGTGCAAACAGGAGAATGATTAATCATACTTCGGTGACAGGATCCCTCCACTCTCCGGGTTCACATACTCTGAGCTCAAGTTCTAGGTATCTATGCCACCTCCCCCACACTAGCCCAACCAACCGTAAGGGACCTGAACACGGCAGGGAATAAGTACCACCGAGCAACATCTGCCACCTCCTGGAATGGGCCCTGTATCAACGACACTTCCTGGGTGTTAATCCCCGGGCTGCCATCGAACCGATGCCGGTGGGGAGCTGGAAGTGAAGGTGTGATATCTGCCGATAGCCAGTTACCGCTAGTGACCAGCCGGCACCTTACAGTTGTCAAGGACACTCTCACTCATGTCTCTGCCGTCGCCGTAGAAGTTCTGACATACTGTAAACAGTAACACGGAGTGCGAGGAGAATTGGATCTTCAAACATGTTCTTGTACTACTATGCTCTTTGGATTTCCGGTCATCACTCTATCATATAAGGACGTGCTGAATCATACCATTGTGTGACAGGTTACCTCGCTCCCTCCGTATCTTCCAGCGGTGGTGGCAATGGTGGGTCGAGCTGTGTGGATAGGTTGCGTAGCACTCACTTACACCATATTTATTCAACAATTTATGAATTCACTTTTATGGTCAGGGTGCTCTGGTTACCTAAGGGTATAAAAGGCTCTGGTGTGGCAGTGGTGCCCAAGTACCTGAAATCAGGAAATCGTGGTGAAATGATGAGTGATCTATGGAGACTGTTTGCTTCCGTCACTGAGTCTGTGTGTGTCCCTTCATAGACATCCTTCGGGGATGTGCGGTGCATATTCCTCAGTTACTCGTCCGCCTGGCGCCCGCAGAGCATGATTGTAACCACAACCAGAGTCTTGCTATCCATAGTAAGACTTTAGCTGAAATTTCAAGATCACGGTAGACATTTTGCCAAGATAATTATAATAGGATAGAAATCTAGTCTGGCGTAAGTAGGTCAAGCATATTCGCTAACCTCCATTTCTATCTGCCAGCCATCATTGGCGGCGGACAAGCGAGAAGGCCAGGATTGATGCGCAGAGGATAAAACCAGAGTAAAATGCAGCTGATAGGTGACTTGACTCATAGCTCGGAAGCAGCTGGTAATCTGTAAGGGGCCGCCAATTAAGACGTACCGGCATAATGACTCTTGGACTACCAGAGACTTACCGAGATCTTCTCCTCGAAGTTCCACCACTCCACGGATATCTTCGAAAGATAATGTGTGGTTATTATACTCCGCAACAGCAGAGGACAGCTTGACGATGTTCTTGATCTCACGGCCATTGAGAGGAAGTTTACTCAACCACACAAGGGATTGCTCCTCCAAGATGCGCAGGTTCGTTCTGCTCAGGAATGCCTTCCATAATCTTGCCCGTGCATCCACGTCAAGCTGTGGGTAGTAAAATGAAAGGTGAATACGTGACATCATTGCTTCATCAAACACTTTGATGCGGTTGGTTGTCAAGAAGAGAATGCCAGGGTAGTACCTGAAGCATCAGACCCTTGTTACCATGAGAGACTAGATACAAGAAGACGAAAACGCACTCAATTTGTCGTAATAGAACAGCTACCATCGCATTGCGCTCTATCCCATGCAAGCCACGCTTCTCGAGGAAGACGTCCGCTTCATCAATGAGGACCACCGCTTTCCACCGATAGGCAAGTGCAAAGACCTTTCTGAGGTTTTTCTCAAGGGCTTCCAGCTCTGCACCTAGGTCGCCGACCCCCATGATATACAGCGGGCTTCCGGTAACTGTAAGGCCATAGCATTAGCCTCACTTTGAAGCAGCTAGATAGTTCTGAGACAGACATACCTTCACTGGTTGCCTCTGCGGTTAAGGTCTTTCCCACTCCCGGTGGACCTGCAGTCCACAGTCAGCTCAGCAGGATATTGCTAAGACATCACTCACCGTGGAGGTTGAATATCAACCCTTGGCCCTTCCCGGGCACAAAGTCATCGAATGTTTTCTGGCCCTCCTTGGTATGTGACTCAATCAGTGATTTGAGGAAATCCTTTCCTTGGTCATGGAACTCCAGTTCCTTGAATATTTCCGGGGACCATTCAATAGGTTTGATGTCTTTGACTTGGAACCGCACTATTCTGCAGGTTGGTACATCATTCATAAGGAAGAATGTGGTACATACACCACTCCCTCTCGGTGAGGGAGTAACCGAATGCTACAGCAGGCATCATGATATATTCAATCTCCTCCTCAGGTGGCCTCGAATCTGATCCACGTCGTTTGCCTTCGAGATCCACGTCAAGACTCGACGGCTCGGGGTAAGAATATTCTTCAAACATGGCTATACCCAGGTCGTCAATTGTTCAGCTACATATGTGCAAGCGCAGAGTAAGGTGCTCACCACGATCAATTATTATGCGCGAGTTAACCTAGGACATGAGAGGTGAGAGAAGGAATTATCGAGCGTCTACAAATGCACTCACCGATACCTTGCCATCGTGCCCTGCAAAAGCGATCCCATGATATGATTTGTGGCACCAACCATCACTGACTAATTTGGTGTAATATTCCCCTCGCTTCTGCAACCGATGCCTCAGCTGTGTAATCTCTCCATCTGAGCCATAAAATGTGATAGGATATATCTCCAGCCGGTTGATCCCTTTGGGTCCATGGAAAAGTGGGATTTCGACTTTGTGATAGACCATACCACCTTTGCATTCATCAACATCAGTGGACTCGCATCTGAGTGTCCAATGCTTCACTTCATCCTTGTCATGACCAGTGGGGATTTCTAGCTCGAGGGAGACCAGACGGACAACCACCTCATCTTTTGTTGTTGAACATGGCCAAAAAAGAAGTGTACCAGGAATCATCATACCCCATAGCAAATCGAATGTGATTTCTCGTGTCTCCAGGTGGGTGCGGAGTTCGGTTAGCCATTCTCTGTATTCACTTTCCAGAAATCCGAGAATGAACTCCAGGTGAAACTTAGCGACACATCTTTCACTATCTTGGATGGTGCATGCTCCGAGAACCTCCTTCAGTTTTGTCAAGTGAGCTTGAAATTGAGGGAGAAATGCAAGTAATTCCTCGGGTTCAAACTTGGCATTCACTTAGACCATTTTCCCTAGTATGAATACGACAACTCACTTTCACAATCCGGCTCTTCCAGTTAATGTCACTTCTGCTTTTCATAACCTCTTGGGCAGCAGTGATGAACGGAACTGAAGAGACATGTAGCATCACATGGACACTGTTGTAGTCATGAAATTTCCGAACAACGGATATCGGGCAGGTAGGGTCTATCTTCTCTTCAGCATCTTCATCAGGTTTTGATCCCAGGTCGTCAGGCTTAGGCACGTATTCTCCCTTCTCCTTTTCCCAAATCATCTTGATTCTGCCAACCTGAAGCTGGGGACGCAAGTCCAGTCCACCCATATCGGAGTCCTGTCGCTGAGACGGAGAGCGAGAAGAAAGGGTATGACTGTCGCTGGGAGCCATGAAGCACCTGAAACCCGAGATAATTCTTTCGGGAGACTCCTCGCGTTGCCTTTTATACCAGCGACACTCGCAGAGATGTCTGTAATAGTATAATGACAGTGGGCTGGGTTGCGATCAGGAACACCTCATGCATGGAGATAGGCGCGGCTCCCACCAAGGATCACTTGTTGAGTGGAGATTTGAGTGTCCCTGTCGGCGTAAATACCATTGCCTACCATACCTCGCTCGGACTCGTGCATACCGATGACAGGAGAAGTCCCATGGGCAGAAGTGCGGACTACTATTACATTAGACAAATGGCTGGAACCGGGATGATACAACAGATTCGATGTCGCATGAGCTACTTCTGGTGACGGATTGTGATCAGCGATATATTCAGTCCATTCTACGAATCACTGGCATTTCCAAAGAATTGAGGACATACGGCGCCTGATCACGGTTCGAAAGACTTGGAAGGATGATTTGAAGCCTATTTTCCCTCCTTAATGGCCAACCAATCGCATATCACTCGGAGCTTAACATTCCAGTCCCGGGAGTTACACCATTGTTGCCGTGAGAAAATCGAATCATATTACATTTACTCACTTAGAATAGCCGGTTTCTGATTGGCTGTTTATCCTTTTGACCAACATTTTTGCATGAACTCCCACAGTTGTCCTGTCCCCGAGTCATCACCGTATCATGCAGTATTGCGTGTCATCACTTAGCGCTCACTTAGCGCTGGATATGAATATCGTATAATTCTCGAGATGTCCGGTCGCGACTGATCGCGAGCGCTTGCGATCCCCAATGGACGCCCGTGGCCCGTGGGGCACCAAGTTCTCGTTTTGCTCTTGTTATCTCGTTGCCCATGCTACATCGTTAAGTCTATATGATGTCAATGATTCTCTTTGTTCTTGATCATTGTACGTTCCTAGTGCCACATTTGGGTCATGATGAGGACACCGGTTTCGAGTCTGAACACGAGTTTTGCAAGTGGGGTATACCAAGTTTACATTCACCAGACTTAGAAATCTGCCCTGCATGAAGCCTGACCACAACTGGGGTAAGAATGCTACTCGTGGCGATCCGCGCTTAACGACAGACCGGCTCCAGGCTACTAGACCACCGACGTCCGTGTAACTCTACCGATCCGTTGGGGCTCTACCGAGGGTCCTGAACTATCAAGGTTTAGATCGTTCCAAAGCAGAACGCGTGGTCTTATCGTGCTGAATGCGGGTGCATGTCGTCAATTTATTCTCCGTTTCTGGAGCGCCAAACGGTGAGATTACTGGAAGTCAATTCCAGAAGGACTTGGGCTTCTGACCTTCCCATCGTGTAATCCCGAAGGGCCTAGTAGTCGCGGTCGTCCAACGGGGGTTCTAAAGCTCCGCCCTTGGTGGAGCAGCTATTTACTATCCGCTTTCAGCCAGTCCCTCTCATCCTAATATCTCCTAGCCCTTTGGTTCATTTCTTTAATACCTACAGTATGAAGAGCAGCGAGTGCGTGGAAGGCACCAACGACCACCCTGAGGACATTCCCCTCATTATTGAACATTGCCGTTTCCATCGTAAGTGGGACACTGCCGACGGAATATACAAGGACTGTGCGGTCACGGAAGAGCCTTTCAACACTGCGGAAACATTTCGCACGGTTTCCCATCCAGACTATGCTTTCTCAATAGTGAGGGGGTATGGTATTCAGGACGGCCACCTCACTATCACACGGTATATCATCGTTCGTAGTTCGAACTTCATTGCCGCCGCCAAATATATAATGGTTGGTCGTCATGATGTTGCTTGGGATGAAGTGCCCCTGAAAGTGAGTGGTGTCTCTGGTTGTCGAGCAAGTCTAATCTCTTCTAGCTCCCCCTGGAGGACATCCTTGCCCTCATCCCCGCTTTCAAGCAGTACTTAGAGGAGCTTCGAAGGGGACCTCGCACCGGGAAGGACCACTACATTATCAGGGAGACGCAGCATTTTGTTGATTTCCTGAGCCGAGAATATGAAGACATTCTGGGCAAGATAGATATGCTGACGCAAGAGGGCTCCATCGAATTCGACTTACTCTGGGGAGTTTTGATACCGGGGTTCATCTTCCTGACAGACTGCCCTATTACCCATGAGCGCTGTGCTGTTCGACTCGTCTCTTTATCACGGCATCTTGACGACTTTTGCCTGGATTATTGGCAGATTATTGTTGAATACGTCGACATCGTAGGAGGAATCCCAGGCTTTACAAGAAGAGAACTGAGTGTCTACTACTTCTCAGGGATCAGGAAGATAACAGACCTTCCTTTGTGGCCTATTGACAGCGACGGAAAATCTTCTCTATATCACACTGAACTGGTTGCTCGAGGCAGGGCGTACAAACAGGTAGCTGCAGAGATCTGCCATCGAACCTACCACGGTACCGCTTACACGTATCAGTACAAGACAGTCTCGGTAAGAACACAACATAACTAATATTCTGATCCATTGATAATATGTGCTGGTGCAGGTCAGATCGCAAATTGTTCTTGATCGGGGTGCGTCTTACTTTCGTCTGCAGCGAACTTAATCATCGTCTCTTGTTCGCAAGGCTCCGCTGACACCACTTTAGACATGTACTACACACACCACTTCATGGATGCTCCTAGGTTGAAGACAGACCTCGACGGCAATCCCCCTAGTGCAGATTCCAGGAAGTTTCTCGAGGATGGAGAGCTTCTCTTGATGCCCGCTGTTGCATACGGATTTTGTCTCTCTGACCTAACATGGTGTATGTCATTGAGATCCTCCTCTCAAAACAGTTCCTTAACATTCTCTATTTTATTAAAGTGATATTCAAAGTCGAAGAAATCGAGATGATACAATGGAAGAAAGAGATGTTCAGGCATCTCACCTTGCCAAACGAAGAGAAGGCGCTCTTGAAGTCTCTCGTTGAATCACGTGCATTGTCATCCCGCAGAAGAGGCTCGTTTGATGACTTCGTCCAAGGGAAGGGACTTGGTCTCGTTGTCAACTTGCATGGTAGGTCGAGTCTTATAACGTATCGTATTACACTCTCCAAATCTGGATTGATGATGCGGTCAATTCACTATAGGTCCCCCGGGTGTGGGCAAAACATTGACTGCTGAGGCAACAAGTGAAGGTCAGAGTGTTGTGCAACCTCTGTCTTCAAAAAAGTGATAATGATTCCTTACAGTCACCGAAAGCCCGCTCTATATTGTTGGTACCAGTAACCTGGGAACCGAACCATATGCATTGGACCAGAATCTGAGAGAGATTTTCGTACTCGCGTATCGATGGAAAGCAATAGTGGTCATAGATGAAGCGGATATCTTCCTGGAGAAGCGAGACTCGAACGATGACGTAGAGCGTAATGCTACTGTGGCTGTGTTCTTGCGACAACTCGAGTGCGTTTGCGTCTTTTTGAGCCCTATGTACTACCACTGATAATACGCTCTGCAGATATTGTCCTGGCATCCTCTTCTTCACTACAAGTCGTGCCTCTGTGTTTGATGAAGCTATGATGTCTCGCGTCCATGTTTCGCTCTCCTATACTCAGCCAGATGCGACAGCGCGAGCCAATCTATGGACTGTGTTCCTGACGAAAGCTGACATTCCGCTGGAGTCCATTGAAAGACACGTGGTGGAGTTGAGTCAGCTTCCCCTGACCGGTCGCGACATCAAGACTATCGTTAAGATTTCGTCGGCTGCAGCACGTCGCACAAACCGCGAGGTGCAGATGCAAGATATCTTCCAAGTGATTAACATGCGTGGAAGAGATAACCGCAGTAAGTGCTTCTGTGATGACTCAATAGAATGAATTTTAAAACCGCATTGACTGAAGACGGAGACCACTCCCGTGATTTCAGTTGGTCAACCGATGTGTTCTGGCCCAGCATGATGATATGCACAGCTTTCGCAGTTCTATCAGTTGCAATATCTCGTCGGATCTGAAGTCCATACGTTCTGTTGTTATATATATGATACATGTTATTGTCTTCCGCGAGTATGTCAGTAAGGTCGGTTCTGATGATAACTGGTTTGGAACATAGTCCGATTAATCCCTTCCAAGATCAGTATGCTTGCGGGGCCAGCGCCTGCGTACATGCGCGAATCATAACACTGAGAAATTTATCCGGACAAGCCCTGCTCGAAGTTTGATTCAGACGAATCCCTTCACCGTGACGTCGGAACCCTATAAGATGGCAGCAGCAGGCACTGACAGTTGTACCTCGTGATGTGCACTATGGACACTGCCTGAAGCGCTCCTGCGCTGGCACAGGTGAACGTTATACTTAATAGCCTCAACATGGGGACCAAGGGGGGTCCACACTTTGGGAGAGGCTACGGCACTCAGAATATACTACGCAACCGCAGACCTATGTTAGCCGCGGGAAGAGGGGAGTTCCAGTGAGAAAGATAAGTAGGGCGGAGAAGGACGGTATAGACGGCACGAGGAGGGGATAGAGCAAGGGCAAAAGCGGAGACGACACGTAAGTATAGAGCAACACGCGGAGATTATGGCACCACGGCTCGTCATGTCGGCGTGAGGCAAACATCTGGAAGCGTATGGCAGCATAAAGAAGCAGTCGAGAAGACAGAAAACCAGAGCGAGAATGGAAGCGCGAAACGATTGTCCAAAAGGAGTCGGAGAAACCTGGCAACGATACGTTGCTGAAGAGTTGGATAAAGTTGACGACCCATTGACGAGGCAGTGCCGACTGACAGCAGCCAGAGCCAAGCTGTCAAGAGTGTGGCTGCATAAACTAGACCCCAGACGAGATGGTGAGAACCCAAACAAGCCAGGACGCTGAACGTATGAAGCCGAGCAAAAGGGTGGGACTAACGACTTGAGCGGTTCGGGTCGGGCTCGCGAGATTCTGGCACACATACCTTGTCTCAAGTTAAAGTGCGTAGATCCGCCATGCCGTAATCCCGTGGAATCCTGTACTCCTTCGTGGGCGAAGAAGCAACCTGAGTCCGCAGAAATTATTTAAAATCGTCCTTTAACATCGAACATCCACTGTTCTTGCCCACACGAGCCTCCATTGGGGGTTGTATGGTAGCAGGCCAACGCCATGACATAATCAAAATACACCCTGTAACACAATACAAATCGATAATCATTGGAGAGACAACCAACTTCACATGCCTGGAAACGCCACCTCACACTCTCATCTCGCAAGCCGACATTCGGGACTTCAATACCGGCAGCCTCGATGGCGAGGGCTGGCGGGAAGGACTTCCCGGGCTGAGCGTCGGACTGCTCGGACCAAAGAGATCGTCGGGTTGCTTGGGCAGTAACTTGAAGATGGGAGACAACCGCGGAGAAGGGCAACGTAGTCCAGTCTGCCGCGTACGAGGAGTGGAGCAGAGTTGAAGAGGAGAGATATTGAGGGAGCTAGCGTCCACCGGTGACAGCAGGATAGACTGGGGGGACGAAGGGAAACCCTGGACCACAGCATCGGGCACTGAATCCACACACTCCTCTAGGATGAGTGAATCCATAGGTTGGTCCATGGAAAAAGATTGCACCACCTCTTCGGCCTCCACATTTTCGTCCTGGGCATCCGCGGCATCAACTTCGCGAGCATTAGGCACGACATCATTTTCCTCGGCCTCCGCAATCGGGCCTAGTTTCACGTTCACAGCCATCAAGAGACTCCTCCGCGAGCCGGATGGACGGGGAACAGAAGACAAACTGCGAGCGCTTCCAGAACTAGACAGAGGGATGGAGAGAAACACGTCCTGCGAGTTGTAGGCGACCATCAGGGAAGGTTCTGCTACTTCCTGGCTCCTGCAGATTCCGGTGTATACAGAGTCCGGCAAAGAAGAGCAGCTATAGACGCTGCTGCTACCGTTCGCAAACTCCAGAGAGGCCGGGTACTGCTGTTCCAGAGCGCTGTTCAGCGAGCGGCTTGAAGCCCCAGGAGCCAGCTCAACATCTTCGGGACCATGGACCATGGGTGCCGCTAGCGCAGACGAGAGATCGCTCGGTAAATCGACGGTCACGAAGGCCCGACCGGTGGAGATGGTAGACTTCAACCGTCGATGCCTCTCTATCAGTACATTCAGAGCATCTTCCCGAGTTGCGGTGAGAGTCCCACTGGCAGTGATACTAGAGACAGCAGATGCACTCGGCGTAAGTATGTCAGCGCAGACATTCCGGACTTCGGTCTTCCAGTAAACGCTCTTGCTCCTTTGAGACTGTTGTCTGCGCTTCGTACCGAGCCATATGACGACGTGAGACTTGAGGTGCACTGGTAGTCGAACACCCAAGACGGGCGGAGCTTTGAGCACGCTGCACAAGGGACTGGAGGGGTCCTGGGTCTCACGCTTGATATGAGCCAGGAGTGCTTGCTCGGGAGATTCGCCACAGGAGACAGCAGCAACGATATCGCGCAGTACAGGATCAGAGCTTGCGACGTTGCCTAGTAGCACGTTCAAAGATTCTTGACGCCCGCGTAGCTGTCCCTGGAGGACTTGAATCTTGGACAAAGCAACACTGGGCACATCATGGAGAGCCTCCTCTACGCGCTTGCAACGGACCAGCGCAGTCTCCAGACGCGTTATCCTCTCCACGATCCTCGGTATGTCCAATTCTGTCGCCGGCAGGGCAGGATCCGCGGAGGCTAAGGCATCGATGCGAGCTGCGCAGGTAGCACAAAATGGCGAACAGCAATAGCAATATTTCCCATTCTCCGTACCCGTATGTCGCGCTTCCAGAGGTTGGGTCGGTCCAGTTCTTGGCCAGTTTATGTCGATTCCGCTTTCAGACCTGGTTTTCCGATGGAATATCTTCTTGAGCAGGGGCATAACGAGCCCGTCTAGAGTGGCCCGAAAGCCCAAAATCCCCTGGCGAGGGTCGCGATTGCTGATGAAGTTATGGAGAAGTAGACTCGACAAGTTGAACTTTTGAAGTCCAAGCCGTCGTGCACGTGATAGACGCGGCCGTACTAGACAATGGGCAAATATCCTCGAAATTTGAACATCAATCTAAGGACGTCAACTTCAGTAATATTCGCATAAGTATGACAGCACTCTAGCTGCCAGGTATTGTACAGACAGAAATAATTAAGGAGAACAATACGGATGATACAGTCTATACAAGGTGTCGACCCCACTGAGGCGTCTCCGAAGCTATATACTAAGCTGCTGCTACTGATGGTACCATCAGCGACCCGTCTCCGTACACAGGCTCGGAAGACATACCACTCGTAGCGGCCATTATGGGTGCAGGAACTCCCTGGACGTCACCATTATTGAGCGGCGGCGGCGGCGGTCCTAATGACCCCATGACCGCCTCGGCGTCTGCATCTTCCTCCTCTTCCTCCTGGTCTCCGGACGCGTCCGCCGAACCGCTCCCATCACCATCGTTATACGCGTCTCGATCCGCACCGGATATACTGCCGCCCTCACCAAGAGGCAGAATGACCGGCTTGGGGATCTCGCCCCGCCGTCCCTCGATCCGCCGCACAAAGTCGCCCCACATCTCCCGCTCCCCGTTCCCCATACTCCCCACGCCCTTGCCCGCACGCTTCCACACCCCGCGGTGGCGGCACACCGTGCTCTTCACGTAGCGCGTCCCGAACACGCGCTCGAACGCAACGCGCTGCGTAATGCTCGGCGTCTGGCTCATCAGCCCGTCCATCTGCGCGAAGCCCAGCGTCACCTCCGCCACCGTGTAGTCGTTCGGCCAGCGCTTCACCGCCGGCGCGTGCCCGTGGAACGGCGAGCCGGGGCCCGCCGCCTGCGCAGGGTGGTGGTGGTGCTGGGGCGCCTGGTGCGGGTAATGGGGCGGGAAAGACGGGGCCATCGCCATCAGCGGCGCGGGCGGGTACTGCGTGGGCGAGGTCTGGTATGGGTACGCGACGTGCGTGATGTGCCCGTGCGTGCCCATGGGAGACGCACCCGCGAGGTGGCTGCCGGGGCTCGACAGGTTCTGGGGGTAGGCGTGGCCGGGATGCTGCAGCATGTATCCTTGCTGGGCTCCGTAATCGGTGATGTGATACTTGGCAGCAGGGGGCGCTGAAGCGGAAGGCTCCTCCGGGGCTGCACGTTTCTTCCCGCCAGCGCCTTGGAATTTCACCGCCTTGCCGTTCTTGTTCGTATACGGAGATGGTCGCGGGTTCTGCGGGTCCCGGGCCTTGGCTTGCAATGCCAGTTCGTCGGCAAGGCCAACGCACTCCTCGTCACTGAGTCCTGCAAAGAGGCTCTTCCGGACTTTGTACAGTAGCCGCTGCTCGCTCTCAACAGGGCGCACCGTGGTGATCATGTGCTGCTCCCACTGCCCGGTGCGGTCGTTGTACGCATCGACATAGGATTCGGCGTTGAGATTGAGCTCGGATACGAGCTGGGGAAAGTGCGACATTTGGAAGAGGGGGAAGGACGGGACGTGGTGGTTCAAGCGGATTGGGCTTTCGTTGGGCTGCTCGAAATTTAGTCCAAGTCTAATCACTAATTGCATGGACCGCACCTTGTACCATATTACCAGCGTAATGGATCGCTTTAACGAGTCCGCCATTTCCGTCTGCTGCTTGACATCTATTTCCTGGCCATCCTGCACGGACGAGCCAGGCTTGCTGCCGTTCTCATAAGATCCTTCTCCATTGTGCGGATCCATAGCTGCTTCTGATAGCAGACCACATGAGACCGCACGCACGCAGAACAGCCATCGCACAACGATGCAGAGCGATAACAAAGAGAGTCAAGGTAGTCAGTGCCTGAGGACCGACGATCTAGTGGCGAGGACTCACGATGGGTATCCGTCGGTGCTGCAAGGCCTGTTACGGAGCTGTGCAGGACGTTATGGACGCTGACACGGACGGCCAGCGTACCGCAAGGTTCCGGTCCATCCCTCTCTCGGCTTCCCACGAGTCATATCACGTGGACAAAGGGGCCGCCACAGACGCGCTTAATTTTGCGACGCGTCTGTGCGAGTGGTGCCGAGAGGCAGGGTGATTGCAGCGCTGTATAAAGCGTGAAGCACCTAGCTTATGTTGAGCGAAAATAACCAGGAGAATAATCAAGCTGGGACGGCGGTGCGGGTTTACTGGTACTCACCTTCTGTACGGTTGGTCCCAGCATCGCACCGGTCCCCTGAGAATAATTGTATCTTCCATTGCACTTGCACTAATATTAATGTAACTTCAAGTTGCAAGGGGACTTGTTTACTCCACGCTTTGTTTGTCTGCCCGACAGACTCCCGAGGCGTGACCTGTATACAACCCATAGACCAGTATATGTGCACGGGACGCGCCCGACCATTGTAGAAACACATTCCATTAAAGCTCTAGGTCGTTAGACTGTAGCATTTCCTAGGAAGTCTCTCCAAAGAGTCGTACCAAGGCATTACCCCTCAATCACACTTGAATGCGGACTGTCACAGTAGCTCGTCCTCCGGGTTTTCGTCTTCCTACTTCACGTCCTACAAGTCGAGTACGACGCGCCTTTTATGAGCATTCTGGGAGGCCCGAAACCTGCAAATACTCTAACGTCTATTAGTTACCTTATGAGAAATTAAGATGAAATTGAGGGATATACCAAGTAATACCGGAGAGACAGACGTACGCACCTTTTGTTAGTCCCAACATGTCACTGGGTTTCCCTTCGGGGGAACTGTATCACACTGAGAGTAACATTAATGCAACATTGAGGCGTTTAGATAGTTGACCTTTAAGTGACGCATAAGCAAGTTACGACTTACACCACGATATATGCGCACGCATCACACACAGCGGCCCTTGTAAAGCGATGATCTGGCACAGCTCTAGATCATTACATTATAAAATAGTTGGCAATCGGAAAACAAGAATAAGAAATTTCACCAAGTCGTCGTTTCATGGGTCCTCTCATGTTGCAGCCTAGCATGTAGTTCCGAGCGAAACACCTTCCTGCCGAAGCTGAAGTTGGTCACGCTGACTTACTTTTTCAAGGCAAACTTTTGCTCAACATGGATTTTGCCACTTCTACACAGAGCTGAGAGTGTGCTCGTCGTGATAAGAAAGAGAGTGAGTATTGGCGCAGATACTTTTCCGTATTCCCCAATTTCCCGTCTGCGCGTCGAGGATCACGTGAATCTTTTTCTATCTCACGTGAGGTCTCTCGCCTCTGCAAATTTGGCGAAGTCCGAATTAGCGTCTGCTTACCTGCGACAACCGTCTGACGAATTATTACACCGGATACTTAGGGCCAACGATAATCAATGTCACTCGCTCGTCATGTAGCAATACAGGCATCTCTGCATTCCTTTGTGAGGGCATCTGGTTGCGCAGGCCGTACACAGTTGCCAGGCCTACGCAGACATTTCACGCACACTACCACTAAGGCCAGACAGTTGCCGACAAAGCGGAACGATAATGGCACGCGAATGCCTCGCATCAAACACTTGCTTCACTCTGTAGAGAGATACTTGGAAACGGGAGACGAGGAAGGCGAAGACGCAGCACTCGAGGCATTCTACTCCAAACTTGCTACGTCAGAACTTCAAGGTAGCGCCAAAGCCGAGGCCTATGAGAAGGGTGTGCTCTTATTCTTCGAGCACGAATGCTACGAGGGTGCTTTCCACTTGTATGACACCATGACCGAGCAGGGGCTGCTACCAACGGCTGCACTGCGTGCCCGGATCCTTGCGCTGACTATGGTGCTGAATCTAAAGAAGAACGCGGAATTGCTCGAAGGCTTCAAGAAGGTATTCGCGGAAGGGCTCGTCGACCAGCGGACTCTCCGAGAACTGCTTATGTTCATGGAGCGCGAAGGGTCTGCGAAGCTTAAATTCATTCGGGATGTTGCTAATCTATATGCTGAGTCACACGGCCCGGAATTCAGGTTTGGTCCACAGATGTCCAGCTACCTTATATACGTGAACTTCTCCCTAGGAGTCACCAAAGACGCTGCGAAGGTGATCGAGCAGTACTCCACAATCAGTATGGAGGAAAAAAAGCCG
Source organism: Gloeophyllum trabeum ATCC 11539 (assembly GCF_000344685.1). NCBI lineage: Eukaryota > Fungi > Basidiomycota > Agaricomycetes > Gloeophyllales > Gloeophyllaceae > Gloeophyllum > Gloeophyllum trabeum. The sequence continues at coordinate 3,050,305 of NW_006920411.1, read as the reverse complement.
TTGGATCCTGCGCCGTACACGACATACCTAGACGAGTTGCTACGAAGGAAGGAGTACGCCGGTGAAGACGTTGACGCAGTCTTGCAACAGATGGACGCGGATGGCGTGCAGCTGGACATCCCTGTCTTCAATGTCCTCATCTCCTCCGAAGTCCGCAATCACCGCTACGACAAAGCTTTTATGCTCTACCAATATCTCCTTTCGAATCGCACTAAAGAGTTATATCCGGACGATCACACTTACACGGCGCTCTTCAAAGCACTCTTCCTCCTGCACAGCCCACGGAGCGCGCTCACCCGCCGCGACAAGCGGCCGGCGAATATGATGTCTCCGCGCGAGCTCTTTTACAGCATGCTTGCCGCCCACGTCTCGTCAACTTCCGCAGAAGGACGTGTCCGTATGACCCGCCCCTCGGGAATCGTGACGACCGCGGTTCTCAACGCCGCGCTACGCACATTCTTAATTGCGAGCGACTATCCTGGAGCATTCGTTGTGGCACGTTCTTTCCGCGCTTGCGGGGTGCCCCTAGACGAGAAGACGTTCCGCAGTACGCTCGATATTCTCACCCGGAGCATATTCCGCTCTGCACGGGCGCGCCCAAGGGACCCTGTACGACGCTGGATGAACCGTTTCTTAGGGTATCCTCTAGGGCCAGCGTTAAAGGCTGACGCCTCGGAGGCGGAGGTATTGGCCATGATCATTGGTATTAGTCGTGAGCCGAGGTTGAGTCTACATTCCGCGGACTACCGTCTGCCGGATTTCCAGAAGGAGATGACTGCCGCTTACGAGCGGGAATTGGTTTCGAACGTGGCGCAAGCCTTGCAAAAGGATGACGGGCCGCGGCTCACGATAGACGAAGCGCGCTCCTTCCAAGATGTGTTCAAAGACATAATAGAACCTGAGGAATTGAAGAAGAAAGATGAACCGCAGCATCTGCCTCTGTTGGCGTCTCTTGGAGAGGATGCGCCACCCCTCCCTGACACGTCTGAGGCAGCGCCGTCGCTGGATTTGACGAACTTGGAGAGGATACTTCGACGCGCCGTCTTGGCTGCTCTGCCTGACGGTGCAGAGTTACAAGCTGCAAAATCCGTCTCAGCGGCAATAGCGGAATCGAAAAGAGAGATGGTACCACCCAAACCTCACCATTCGCGGAAGGAACAGAGCGCGGATGCCCCAGCAGACGAAGCTTCACAGTAGGGTATGTGTCCCGTCCAACGTTTTGGATCTGGGGAGCCTCACGTGGGTTTGAGAATAGGACACTTGGACTATGCTCCTCATCCGCCGCAGACATCAGCCCAGGATTCCGGTACTAACAGACAGATTAGGCATGGCTGATTAGCTAGAGTCTCTTACCCCTACGCTACACTCAAAAGCTCAGGGTCTTATCACTCTGTCGGAGCTGCCATGTCTCAAGCCTCCATACCAAGATATACCTCCTCCCATCCCGTTACCGAGCACAATAATCAATCAATGGAAAAGTATGTAGTCCTGAGCATATTAGATCAGCGACGGTAGTCTCCATCCATGGGCAAACCTCTGGTTATGCTACGATGATGGAGAACTGTATCTTTCGCCACGTCATTCTCTAGCGTCGTCTTTGGAGGAACTGGTTGCGACAATGCCGTGCCTGGTCTACACGTGGTCGGCGGGCGAAGGGTTGTTGCCCAGCAAATGCGTGGTCCAGTCATCGCTAATAGCCCGCTGAACCCTACCTGCTCTGCCTTCCAGGTCACCCGTGCTGATGTCGTCCTTAGGCATGTATTGTATTCCTCCGCCCTTATCGTCATTCATTTGGCGCACACAGGATACCTGGAGGATGGTAGCATTACTAGTTTATGTATGTTCCTCTTAAAACGCTATACGACGGTACCGGTGTTGTTCACTTTCACAGCATTTGGACCACAGTATCAAGATGTCAGCATTCGCCTGGGACATGGCTTTTAGAGGTGAGCAAGCGCTAAGGCTCGTGCATTGCTCTGGAACTTTATGCAGAATGCACTCTGAACAGTCCACGAGCCAAGCGGCCCAAGCCTTGCCGCACCGGGTGAACCAGCTTCGGATCGATTTCGCACTGTTCGGCCGTGTCTCCTCTTCTCCCAGGCTATCGTCCAATCATGTACATCAAAATGCAGGGTAAAGGGTCTGGTCCCTCACGCTGATTCAGCCAGACAGCGCTTAGCCCTCGAACGAGCTTCGAATTCGAGCCACTTGACCTCAGGCGCCCATCCGGGGATACACAAGCCTCGTGCATCAAACTTCGCACAAAGGCGCGCGTGAGCTCCTTCCAGCTCCTTCCTCATTTGGACTTCGATCCAGTTACCAGATCTTTGTGGGTCCACATGTAACCCTAAATTTAGCTTCTCTTGTGGCCTTGGAAGGTCAAAGCGCAGCGCAGTACAAGGGACAAAGGCACTTGGTCCCGCGATAGGTCGGTGATTTGGACGATAATCGATGCTGTGAAATGTCACGCGATTGTTCCCTGATTTCTGGGGGCCCGGGCGAAATGTATAAAGAGGGCGGCTGATGTGCCATCGTTCGACTAGGGCCTCTCGTCCCCTCCCCCCATCCGTTCTCAATCCCCTCAGGCGACCTCGTCGGACTTGTCCTGCTTCTTCTTTGCTGACCTCTGCTTTGCAACCTTACCTCATCTCGTCGACCATAGGAAGGGTCTATGCCACGTCAAGGTGAGTGGCATCCACATCTTATTTTTTCCATTCGTGTGGCGAGGCAGTTGAATCTATCGCGCATACGCAAAAATATTAAGTACTGACCTTGCCATACAACAGCCGTTCAAGTCTTCTGAAAGTCGGCCTCAATCTTGCGTCAAGTGCCACCGACTTGAACCTCAATCGCCGAGCCACATCAAGTCCCAACCACCCGGCGCCCTTCAAGATCCTCGCCAGACGTCAAGCGACTCCCTCAAGCTCAAGACCCTCTGATCCTCAAATTCGCACCTCAACACCCTCGGACGCTCCTCAAGACTCCTCAGGGATCTCGATGGCACTTCAAGACGCATCAAGTCTCTTCAAGTTCCTTCGACGGCTCGTCAAGTTTCTTTGACGGCTCGTCAAGTTTCTTCGACGGCTCATCAAGTTTCCTCGACGGCTCATCAAGTTTCTTCGACGGCTTCTCTCTGGCGACTGTCTGTTCTTCTGGGTTCGCTCAAGTCGATGTTCAAGACCTGTTGGACTGTCCTCAACACCATTGAGTGTCAAGACTCTTCAAGGCCGTAGGCGAACCCTCAAGACTCCTCAAGACCACCAGGTGTCCTTCAAGACTACTCAAGACACTCTTCAAGCATTTCTTCAAGTGTCTCCAACGGCTCATCAAGCGTCTAGTTTCGTATACTTCTAGCTTTCTTCTTATATCTGTTCCTGCTTCGTGTAATATTATCTCTGGCGTTGCTGTTGCTGGGTCTCCTGTGTGCTCGTGCTGGACTTCAAGGCAATCGAAGAGTTTGATGATCAAGACCGCGAGTGACCGTCCCATCCTCAAACCCCTCGTCAACGTTATCAAGTCCTTCAACGAATTTAGTCATTACTCGGGCAAGGATTCAGCCCCTCTGTCCACTATCTGACCGCCGTTTCTCTTGCAGTGCCAGCGCCATCACCGGCTGGATAGCCACGCCCGCGCAGTTAGTTTGGTACGTTCTAGTCGGTCGCCCCACTGCTCGTTTTGATGTAACATCTTGTATTCAGATCCAGAACACCATCCGTAGCTGGAGTTCGTGCCACGGGACTCATTGCCCTGCACACGACATCGCCGTACGTCTTTCGGGACCCGGACCCAACGATGTCGAGAGGTTCTTCGGAATACTCTGCTCCATAATTTTTTCCACATCATTCTCCTCCGGGAGAGTGTCACATCTTTTCACATCTTCTATTTATGGCCAGCGTGCGGGGAGGTGAGAGTAAAGATAGCTATGAGGTGAGTATCCCCCTTCTTTCATGAGAGCGTTGAGCTCTTTGTAGAGCCGCCGTTGGCCGACGGATGGGTGCAGCTAAAGAGTTCGGTCCGTTGAGGGCATTAAATCGTTCAACACGCCTGTGCTTCTTTCTGCCCTGTCTCCGTACGGTGGTTGTCCCCTTTTGGTCGCTTCGCTGTGCCCCCGCTTGGCAGTACTTCTCTGGCCGGCTGCCTCTCAACACTCCCATCAAGTCGCTAGGCGCACCTTCAACCCTCTTCAAGGCTCTCTGCCGGCCCTCAACACACTCGTCAGGACCCTTCGCCCTCCCGCAATATGTCCCTGAAGGCTCTTTGAAACCCTTGACGGCCCTTAAGCCTCTTCAAGACCCTTTGGTGGTAGTACTCGCCCCTCAACACCCGTTAAGACACTCCTCATGCATTGATTTCAAGCATCTACGACGGCTCATCAAGTGCCTAGTCTGATCTACTCTAGCTTTCCTTTTATGTCTCTCTCTGCTTCGTTCGATATTATCTCTTGCTGCCTGATGAGCTCTCTGCTCGTTCTCGACTTCGAGGAATGCAATACAAGACTGTCAGAGTCAAAATGTGTAAGTGGCCGGTCGATCATCAACCACTCGTCAACGATCAAGTCCTCCACAACACTGTCATCACTCGGGCAATATTCCGCTCCTCTCTGTGGTATTTGATCGCCTTTTCTTGCACAGCTCTCTGACTACCTGTTTGAGAGCTATGAACATGGTTGCCACGTTTGGTACGTCCTAGTCGGCCGCTTTTTACTTATTACCTTGACCTCACGTCTCTTCATCCCAACTCCCCGGACATTATCTCCATTGCAGTCAGTACGACGGGACTCATCTCCCTGCGCTAGATATCGCCGCACGTCCTTCGCGACGCGGACTACCGATATCGAGAGATTCTTCGGAATGCTCTATTCCATAATTTTTTGCGTATCATTCTCCTTCGGGAGAGTGGCACATCTTCCTTCATCTGCGCGTTATGGGTGATCGCGAGAAGGGACGATATGGGCTGCCACATGGCAAGTATCTCTCACTTGGTGAAAGCGCTGAGCTCTTTGGAGAACCGTCGTTGAAACACGGATGGGTTCTGCTAGCCAGCCTCTCCGATCTATCGAGCGCTGGACTCTGCGAAATTCGCCTTCCCTCTTTCGATCCTGGCTTACGGTTGTTGTCCCTCTTACCTCGTTGAGCTGTGCCGCCGTCTACCAGTGCGTTCGTGGATCGACGTTCATTAAGATCATCGGCTATTCATCTTATAAATCTACGCGGTCTATCTCTGTTGTCGCGCTTTGATTCTGTTCCTTCCTAATTGCTGAGAGTATGGCTTACCATTACTTTCCTGCTGGGTCGACTTGCTCTACGGCGGAACTGTGCCCTCAGGCGGGAGTTCTTCAGACGGTTCTTCGAACACCTCGCCTATCCGTGCTACACGGATGCTCAACCTTGCTGGTCTGCTGTGATGCCACTCGTTCCGTTGCGCCGTACATATGGCCTATCACGCGCTGTTTCTCTATGCCCTTCGCTCGGCCTATCATAAATGGATGCATTGCGAGCATGCTGGCCATCCTTCTCCTGGACGCTCTCACCCTCGCCAATATGATAGACCAGCTGTTCCTTTCGGCCTCGCTTTCAGGATCCGAACATGGCTTCCCTGTCTGGCTACCTGTATGTAACCTCAACTGCATCAAAGTGGCATCTTCAAGTTGTGATTAGCGGCAGTTCTCATGGATTCTGATCCCATTCCTCTGTCTTTGTTGGTCATCTTTCCCCCTTACCGCCCTGGTACTTATCGTCCCAGTCCTCGTGCCTCTTCAAGTACTCTCGACGCCGGTTGGAGAACAGCATGGTCACCGAAGTGAGCAGTGAATCTGGTGCAAGTGCCTCGCTCTGTACGACAGATGTGCGTGTGCTTTTCCAGCTGAACCACCATGAGGCCCTCTTCTCTCAAATCATGAATGCCCTGCTTTCACTGCATTTGATCGCACTAGGCTTTCTCGGCTCTCCCTTTTCTGAGTCTCGCCCGTCTCCGTTTTGTACAATTGCGCTCTCGTCCCGTTCGCTCTGGCTGCTCTCATGGGCCACTGCCACCTCGACTGCGACATCATATGTGGTCTTGAACTTGCACGATTGTGCGACCTTGCTATACATCGGGGCATGGTTTCTTATAACTGCTTTTGTTCATCAGTCTCAGCTCGCTCCGCTATACCCAAGGCCTTTGATTGCTTTTCGGTGGCGATGGATCAGTGGTATCTACCCGGAGGCTACGCCTGATGCTAAGTTCGCTGTTCCGGCTGCACGTCACACCTATTCCAAGTATATATTCTTTTCTCAGCTTCTGTGGGCTAACTGGATTATGTTTCCTCTCGAACACGTCTTTTGTTTTCCTTTTTTACAAGTTTCTTGGCTCCAACGCATGTGGGCAGCCCCTGTTACTCATCTGCTCCACCAACAGCCTTCATGGACATTAGTGCTCCCCTATCTCTTTTGCGCGGGCCGTATCTCTGTCTCGGGCTCTGTCTATACTTTCTGCTCACTGGCGACACCCCTCTCCTTTTCTTTCGCCTGTGCCCTGCGAATTATCGTTGTGGACATTAAGAAGGAAAGGAGAGGGAAACCAGCTTATCTGGTTTCAATGAGAGATAACTGCTTCGTGCACTGTTGAGTCTCGAAAACGAAGCTCACATCTGTCCGAGGTCCGCGGCGGGCAGTAAGGTTAGGGTATGATTACGTCACGGAGTGCGAATTCATCTAAGACTACAGCCGGTTGATTGTTCATCGTACTCTGTGTTCGCTATGCCGCCTCGTCTGAATAAAAGACAACAACGCGAACAGGATGAACTCTTCGCACTAGGCGGTCCATCGAAGCTGCAACAGGAAGCAGGCTCAGACGAGGACGAGGTTGATGCACAGGTGGACGTGAAGGCCAAGGCGCAGGCTCTGCGGTTCGCTGCTGTGAGTCAAGTTGTCTCCAAATCGCCTTAGGGACGATAAATAAATTGTGTGGAAAGCTTTTGCAACCCAATGAAGGTGATGATAACGGTTCGGACGGTGAAGAGGACGAAGGGGCAACGCGCCCTAAATCCAAGAAGGTGCATTACAAGCCGGTATATCGCTTGCGTACTGGCCTTGACAGTCATATCGAGGCAGAGTAACAAGAAGAAGAAAAAGAAGAGTGGAGTGAAACCGATGCCTGCCGCTGAACAATCTCCTCAGGCTACACCATCGGTTGAGGCTACGCCGCCACCAGCCAGCCCCGCCCCTGTACCTTCGAAGAAAGACCGCAAGGCAGCAAAGAAGGCGAGAGCAAAGGAGAAAGATGTGGATGAGCTGGATAAAGTACTAGCAGAGCTATCCGTGAAGTGCGTCGGACCATCATTCCTTAGTACACCCTCCCAACCGCCACCGCAGATATCCGGACCTTCAAACCGTCAGCACATCGGCCGCATCCACCTCCAGACCTTCCCTTTCTTCCCTCCTCGCCGTTAACCCTGCACACCTTGATCCGCAATCCGAGCTGCGCAAGCTCTTCGGCTCGAAAGTCATACCTCCTTCCTCCAAATTCTCAGCCAGAGTGCGCAGTGTCCTCGTCAAACCCAAAGATGGATGGTGGCCAGCAAAACTCCGTGAAGGGCTCTCACTCCGCTCCCTAGTGGTCGAGGAGGTGGAGGGAAAGAGACAGCGATTTGGGTGGTCAGACGGGGAGGCAGATGAGGGGAGGTGGTGGACGGTCGAATATGACAGGCGGTACAAGAGCGTCACGAAGGGATTCGTAGGGACTGTCATGTCAGGAGGTGCGTTTCTCGCCTTCAAGTGGCTGTATGCGCGCTTGCTCATAAGGAGCAGATCCGGAGGGATTCTGGAGGATTTTGAGCAAACTACCCTATCATGCCGACACACTTCTACAGCTGGCTGAAGCTTACCGCTATCGCGATGGTAAGTCGGGTCATTTACCTCCTACTGTTGGCTTTCGCCTCACCGATGATTCGTTTGTAGAGCATGCCCAGGCCACAGATTTCACGGAGCGCGCACTGTTTGCATATGAACGTGCTTTCTCCGGTGTTGGCTCGTTCAACTTCACGACCGGAAGCTGTAGGCTCGACTTCGATCGTGTCGAGAACCGACCGTTCTTCCTCGCGGTAGCCAGGGTCATCACGTAAGTCCTTTCGTTCAATTTTTGGTTTTTCGTTGTCGAGGCGTTAGCTTCTGATCCTATATTTGTTACGACTAAATAACAATGATATAGCGACCTCCAGCGTCGCGGGTGTCCCCGCACCGCCCTCGAATTCGCAAAGCTCCTCTACTCGCTCGACCCCTGGACAGATCCGCATGGCGCCCTTCTGCACCTGGATACGCTCGCAGTCAAGTCGGGCTCCTCTGCGTGGCTGCTGGACGTATATGATTACTTCAATTCAAAGGTAAAGACACTCTTTTACGTAGCCGCCTTCAAGAAAGATGCTGACAGCACCGTTGAGAAGAGTGGGAAGGGGAGAGACGGACGGATGGATCCTAGCGTGTTGCCCGGGTGGATGTATTCGCGGGCATTGGCACTGAGGATGCAAGAGAACAGTGAAAAGAGCATTGTAAGCCCTCCTCTTCCCGCGCTTATGACATACGTACTGATGTTTATGGTGCCCGTCCTTTGTCCCTTGACAGACACACGAGCGAAGCGATGCCGCTTTGAAGGAAGCGATCCTCGCGTTCCCATCGGTCGTCCCAGTGCTTGCGGATAAAGGTGATATATCTCTGCCGGGTGAAGTCAGGGCACATCGAGCGTTTAGGGTGCATACTGGTGCTAGGTAGGCGGTCGACTGAATTTCGTAGGCCGTTGATCTCATTCCGTCTCTGATAACTGTCTCCTGACCAAATCAGCGGAACTCAATCAGAAGACGTCGCGCACCTCCTTGCCCACCTGTACGCCCAGCGCGCTGGCGCATTATGGAAACAAGAATCCGCATACGGCTCCTGGCTCTCATCAACCGCCTCTTCCTTGCTCTCCTACCTCCCACAATCCGCCCTCTCCAACGTTCATCTCGGCCGGTTCACCGCGCTCTTTAGCAAGCCCACGTTAGCGTACTCTGTCTACCGGCACCTCGTTGTTCTGGAATCTTCTTCCTCTGCAGGCACGGCCTATCGCACGCTGTTTGCGTTCATGCCCGCAGAGGTGAACAGGGGTGGCGGGCTCGCGTGCGATCCGGTGCCGCCGTTGACCAGGGTGAGCGAATATGATGAGACTTTCTTTGAGGGCGTGGGGGATGCGTTCGGGTTTGAGGGCATGTCGCGGCGCGCAAGGGAGCGACTTGTGGAGAGGCTCGTGCCTGATCCCAGGGTCCGGCGGTACCTCCAGGTACGCCTACCCCGCTTTTCACTTGATTTTGGAAATGAACGCTGATTAGAAAGGGGAATAGGCTGTGTTCGATGCGAATCCGCGATTGGCGCAGCAGTTCCCTGGGGGTCTTGTGCAGCTCGCGCAAGTAGCGGGACAGATGGGCGAGGACGCAGTCGAGGAGCTGCTAGCACAAGTTGCGCAGATGGACGGGGATGGGTTTGCGGAAGGGGATGGGGGGATGCCGGGCGGAATGCCAGGGGAAATGGATCTGAGGTTCTTGGACGAAGCAGAGGAAGGAGAGCCACATAATCGCGGCGGTGGAGGAGAGCAAGAAGTCGCGCAACGGGAAGAAGGGGATGACGATGACGATGACGATGACGATGAAGAGGGAGATGAGGAGGTCGATGTGGCGGTAAGTCGCCAATGCATACAATGCAGCACGGGTACCTAATCATGTCGCAGCCCATGCCCGTCCGTCTCATCAGGAATATCATGAGTCGATTCTGGGGAGGCGCAGCTGCGCAGGAGGAAGAGGGAGAATCGAGTGACGAGGATGAACGACACACTCTACCAGGTGGCGATGTTGATTAGACCGAATTCCGGGAGAAGAATAGAACTGATGTATAACGCGGAGATATGACTTGTAGTGCGATGAACAAATGACCTTTCGGTGATGTGTCTGGCTCCTGCTTGCGGCTCACCGGTCCCCTATTGATGCGTCCATTCTCACTCTTGCACTACTCCATTACACCTCCATCGAAGCTATATGCTGGATTGTGTTCTTTGCATAGGTTTCGGACGGGTATTAGCACCAGCGTACCTTCACACCCCATCACTGTTCTAAGGTAAGCATACAATTATATTACTTAAGTGACCCTATTGATACACGTCAACACGGTATAGCAGATAAATACTCAGTCCGCTGTAATCCACTTCTATATCGTTGAGCCGCCCAGCGGGTCTCGTCGACTTTATCTTGTCAGGCCTCCGCATAACCCCAGGTGTCGTCACCCTCGGCCCCGTCCAGCTGCCTCGAACCCCTTTTCCTCCCCTTCCTCTTATGAGGGCATCGACGTTTGCTCACGGCCCTTGCGAGTTCTCTAGCCAACTCCTCATTGTATCCCGCGTACTCCAGGTCTATCCTCAGAGCACGAAGCAGGCCTCTTCCGTACATACCCGCGATGCCGCTTAATGGTGCCCCGTCTGGCTCCGCGAGCGTCTGACGATATATCGCCGATCTCACCTATCAGCGGCCTGAAAATCTGTATGCAGGAGATAGATCGATGGATGTGCGTACCTCGTCAGCCATGGAGACGAACGCCCTGGGGTCGACCATCCTAGGCTCCTCCGCGGCGACGTATGTCCCGAGGTAAAACCATTCCCCGTCTCTCTCCGTTATTACCTCATGTCTCGTACCTTCTTGCACCTTCGTCCAGGCGTCGTTGGGACACCACCGCTGGGACCGCCGACGTTGCGTTGCGAGGAAGAGGGTCGCGCGTGTGAGGGACGGCGGGTCTGGGAAGACAAGGTTTGTGGAGGTTATCAGTAGGCGCGGCGCGGTTCTGGTGAAGGAAAGAGTCAGCGGAGGCTTTTACCCTCTACGAACAGGACGTGCTTACGATCCCCGCATCTGGAAATGTGCGTGTTACTCTTCGATCGCAATAGCTATAAGAAAGGAGCTTACCATCGCCAATCTTCTCAGATACTTCCGCGGACTCTCATCTTGACAGAACGCCGAGATTCTCGCCCCAGCCGGACGGGTATTGATACGTCCTGTCGCAGACTTAGAGGGGACATGGTGGAACTCGGATGTGTATCCCCCGTAGAGGTTGAACTCGGCGCGCTTGGCTGATTCCAGTTCCTTGTCTTTACGCAGTATCACATCTTCGGTCCGCTTGAGCGCCAAGCTGAGCGCTGTGGACTTCTCTTGCAGGTAGGCATTCGATGTCTGTCAAGTCGTGAATCCATGAGGTCACATGCATACGTCCATACGTTCAAAGTCCCACCTCTTGAGTACGTATCCTTGCTTCTCGATCTGATACCTGGGTTTGAATGTCGATATTCGTGGTCTGCATGCCAGTACGATGAGAACGGCGAGTAAATCCATGGCATGGAACAAGCCCTGACCTTTTCTTGATTTAGCTGCCCTACGAGCGAATGAAGCTCTGACTCGAGCTGAACATTCACTTTCTGCAACATGCAATACGTATATTGTGGAGGTGGTACTTACCTTGACGGAATCCAATTCCCTGGCTGTGCGCACCACTTCCTGTCCCTGAACCCGTTGGGACGGCAAGAAACCCGGGTTTGCATCTCGACTTGTGACGTGTGCAGTTTTACACTGAGACCTGGGAGGAGGGTTGTATAGCATGGGTGAGGTTCGCCTGCAGTCTGGTCTGAATGGATGCGCGGAATCCAGTCGCGATACTAATACTGATAGTCCTGCAGGAACACATGAATGTGCATGATGAGCCGGCCGTGGTGCCTGCAACACGTCGGGCACGAGGCAGTTACTATATATTACGAACGTTCGAAGATGCGAGGTGCCGTAAGTTTCGAAAGAAGCATCACAATGTCGATCCGGACCTTATCCTCTCTCTGGTACGAACTTCGTCGCTCAAGGTCGTAGAAATGTTATACACAGAGGCGGTCGTGAGTGGATATAACCTATCTCCCCTCGACTCAAAGGCATTTACAGGCCTCTGAGCCTCACCTCATCACCCAGAACTATATACCCATATGTACGTATGTGGCCCATCTCCGTCGTCTATCCTTGACCAGCGATTTCGGCCTGAGAACTCTTGTTTCCCCAGTTCGACTTTTCATGAAGGTGCTGTACATATAACCATACCTAAAAGCCAAGACGGCGTCGACCGCACATTCTCCAAAACATCCGACATGTCAGGTATCTGCAATCCTCTCTCGATTTCCGCTTGTCCAGGATTCAGGGACTTTCATAATGGTCGTCCGCATCTCACACAACATGCATAAGGGGACTTGTATAGACAGGTACACAAGGCCTACAACAGGAACGTATCGATGCTCCAGCTCAGTCAACGACGGTCAAAGAATTCCGTGATGGTCTGGAGATCGTCATCGGCAGTAATCAACTTACCATCCATATACTTGTGCGGTCTCCAAACAGCATCATTATTGAACACGCCTGGCAGGTACGTCGCCTCCCCAGGCCGGCCGGCCCAGTCGAAATCAATGAGTGCGCACTTCCACTCGCCAGCCTCTCCGCCGTCGCGCATGAACATGTTCGCATCGCGCAGGTCTCCGTGCACATACCCCAATTCATGGAACTGTGTGACAGCCTTTGTGATGACCATTTTGCAAGGACCAGGGAGCTGCGCATAGGAACTGCATGATTTGAAACCCTCAGGCAAGAGACTCATCACGACCATCCACATCCTGCCAGGCAGTCGCGAGTGACTGAGAAGAGTGGGAGCAAGGTCGGCACGAGCGGCAGCCTGGTGGCCTTCGACCCCGTAGGATCCGTCTCCGAACTTGACAATAATATCTTCCCCGTGTTCAGTCCGAGCGGAGAAGACCAATCGGATGGAACTGATACGCTTGATGTAGGAAAAGGATACTCGGCCCTTCGAGTCCAGGCCCTCGTCGTGGTGGATACCTGCCGGATAATACCGAGGATATGGGAACTCGACTTGGTCTGGATCAACGCTGTGATCGAGAGGATTCCTGTAAATCAGGGCAAGGGATTGATAGAGACGTCGAAGGGCGGTCATAAATCTCAAAAGATCCTCCATCGCCCACATGTTGTGCAGACTGAAGTAGAGAGGGATGGAGGCTGAGAGTACTTCGATGTACCCCTCCGCCAGCCACACGGCACCGTAAATTTGGATATTAGGCCCTACAAAGTCATGAAACATCTCAGTATAGCTACAATGTCACAAAACGTACCATTGTGCAGTATTAATATGGATGGCAACCTCGTGCGCCTTGCCTCTTTGTAAGCATCCTCTCTTAGAACAAGGCGAACCCCTTCTTTAAAGCAAAGCAGCAGTTCAAACACGCCATCAGAGCTTCCTTCGGTAGTCTCATTCTTAACCTCGATGAGTACAGGCATTGTCGGGAGGCTCAGGAGACCGGCGTGCAGAACACCGCCGTCCGTCATGTATGAGCTCACGGCCTTCTTCTGAATAACAACCCCTTCACCGAACAGCGGGGCGAGGAGTTCGTGGAATAACCCCTCCCGATTGCTCTCTTTGTCAAACAAGGGTGAGAGCTCCCAAACCCAGCGCCAGGCGAGCGGCGACAGGGACGGGTCGAGGGCCGCAGAACGGAGGTCCTCCTGGAAGCGTGCAAATTCAGGCTGGAGAAGCGCAATCGGGATGGGGTACAGAGCGTCGTCCTTGGGCCGGCCAAAGCGAGAACGCACGGCCGACTGACAGAAAGTCCACGTAGCCCTATAGCCTAGCCCTATAGCCCTGGTCCATGGCCCTCGGAGGGCTATAGGGCTATGAGGCTACGAGTCCGTAGCCCCGGGCCACGGGGCTATGAAGACAAAAGTGGACGGGCTATGGGAGTCCGTTACGTCTATGGCCCGGAGCTATGTGACAAGGCCGAAGGGTCCCGCAGTGTATATATACTGTTGCGCGAGGTGCATTCGACGCCCTCATAGACGACGTAGGGCGCTGTAGACTATTTTTACCCATACAAATTGACTGTACTGCAAGATCTATTTATGTATTGAAGGATAATGGACTCGATAAACGATACAGGATGGAATCTGGAATCTGCAGCTTGTCGCGTATGTGGCATACAGATCTCGCGCTTAGCAGAGTATTAATCGCGCACTCTAACGGGTCTACAACCGTCTGAAGTTTTCTGGATTCAACGTGCACATACGTGACAGCGGCAACACTATTAGTACTACACAACTTGTTAACTTTGAAGTGGGCGTGAGCTACTGATTGCGGTTTCATTGTTAAATGTTTTCATTGACCAGTACTATACGTATTTTATAGGTACTATATAACATATTAACACTGTACCTACATGCGCGAGGGGGTCGAACGACGTGCAGCGCGTCGGAATGAGCATCAGTATATATACCCGCCACATTCACCGCTCTCGCTCCATGTTCTGTGACGATCAAAGGGCTCGCTTGCGAGCGCCCGAGAGGCCCCGAGGGGGCCAGCAAGCCGGCTTGCTGTCCTACCCCAGACAGGGCTAAGAAGTTACGAAGTCTATGTAGCCCGATGACAAATGGGCTATGGGCCATGGGCTATAGGGCTACGTGGACTTTGTGTCAGCCGGCCGGGTCCTCTGGCCAAAGCGGAACCCAGGACGTGGCTCCAGCTTACCACCCTTGATGTTAGCATAGACGCGGCGACTGAGACAGTACACGGTCACGTGACACGGACGCGTCGTGCAACACCAATTGGGGGTATAACAGGATTATTAGTGTGAAGTTTCTGTCTCATGCTTCCTTTACAAGGGACTCAGGACTCGTATCATGCCATGCTTGCAATGGCCCACTTCTGCAAGTAGTTACAGGTAAACGGCATACCTTGCGACCCAAGGTAATTTATAGATCTGAAAGCTTGCGACTGTATCGCATTCAGGCCCGTGCAACCATACTTATATATGTTATACATACCTTGACAATATCAATATTGTTGCATCAGCAAATACACACTATCACGTTTTCCCTGCATCGTTGCTCTCTTCCTGGAACTGCATGCCCCTTATCTGCTCCACTAACGCCGGCATGTAGTTCCGCATAGCCGGCAGGCTGCTCACCATCGCTCTCCAATTCACATCTTCCAAGCCTGGAAGAGACACCGCGTACCTCCGCGGATGTTCGTAGTCGAATAGGTAGCCTCTCTGCGAGCGGGGCGCGTCTCCGGGGCGGTGCTCGTCCGTCAGGATAGTGTTGAGATCGATGTTTCCGTGCACTTCGCCTGAATTAGCAAGGACTTCGTGCGCTAGCAGAAAAGAGATAGGGAACATTCTATAATCAGCGAGCTGGGTGAGAAGGGAGGCAGCTTACCCTCTATGGAATCATACAACGCCTTCATGCAGTCCCATGTAGATACGAATTGGGTGAGGGGGACAAGGAGCCGGTGGTACGGCAGCCGGTATATAACGTCGGCTGTCTTAATCCTTCCTTTGTCCTGCATCTCCGTGTTCCACGTAGACTTGAATTCTTTCCGGATGTCATCGCCGTTCTTCGGGAGCTGCGATACGACCTCGCCGGACGCAATCTCGCCAACAATATCAAAGAACCTGACCTCATTGTACTCATCTATGTAGAGTGCGATAGGGTAAACATCACTGCTGAGCCTTGCGTGGTTCAAGTGACGGTACGAGGGCGCGAACTCGCGCAGATGACTCCGAAACTGCTCGTTATCTTCTTCGTCGTCGTCGTCGAAGTCCTTGTTCTCCTCAAACTTTAGGGGATAAGAAACAATGTGTTCAGACCGGGTATGCGGACGCGAAGTCTTCGCGTCGTCCAGGTCAAACGCCTCCTCTGTCGGCTCGGGCGGGTGCGTTGTCTTGATCCGTACCCTGAAATTCTTGGTGTCTGTCCTGCTCTCCAGGACACGGTAGTCTGCCCGCGATGACGACAAAGTCATACCGGGTTACTGGTGGTGAGAATGGTGAGGCCGGTGAGTGGCAAGATGTGGCGCAGGAGGTTCGAATGATGCCACATGACTGCAACACTATGTGAGGAACACGTGTTTAGTACAGCCACATGAAGCCACCGATGATCAGTGATACAATCTCGGAAACTATTTCCACACTGTGGCTTGCAGAAATCATTGCACGCAAGGGCGTGAGAACAGGGACCAATGTCGTAGGGAAGACACCTTGCACTCGCAGAAACATCAAGGCAAAGGCCGTCTGCATTGGGATTCGAGTTACGAAGTACGAGTATTTAATTTGGCTTTCTATAGATCAGTCTTGTCTGCAGCTACAGCTTCAGGCTACAAGAGAAACCTTGAATACTGGGAGAGATATCGTAGGGTGTTTGCGCAAGTAAGCTTTGAGATGATTATCCCAATGCTCCAGCAGCCTCTGGGTGAAATGATATTCCGGTGTCTCAATCGAGTGGAGACCGTTTCCTGAGGACGCAGACGCAGGGTGTACTCCCGATTCGGCACCAGACCGTTCCCTCGTAGTTGTGGTTGAAGGATGGGAGTCATAAAGTGAACGATCCTCGACCGAGAAAGACGACCACACCGGGAGTATGGATGCGTAGACGGGCAAGCACGTCGAGCGACATGTTAATTCTGAGTCCCGCAGGATCTCTCCCAGTGTTTTAGCCACTTGGGCGGTAAAGAAAGGATGCAGAATCGCTCCTTGGGTCGCATCCACCTTCGAGCACTCGTTGCTAGGATGACAACACTATCCATCAGTATTGAATTGATTGACCAATTCATGGTATCACATATACCTCGTTAACAATCGTAGAAGATCATCACACGCCCGCTTCTGTAGGGGGGTCGGTGAGGTAGTGCTAGCCCCCCGAACCCCCACTGCGTAGGTGGCCCACCATTGGAAGAAGGGAGAAAGCGTCCCCTCGAGCGCATCCAGGATGCTACGGCAAGTCCAATGGAATCTGTACACCCTTTCCGAAACCGAATTCGAGTGCGAAAGTCTCTTATAGACCCTTTCGATGCTCCTTCGTTGTTCCGCGGTGAGAGGTTCAAGATGGTCTGGATTTCGCCCACACAGCGGGGCCGAGAGGATGCGCGTGTACGACTGGATAATGCTCTGCGTCAACTCCAATAAAGGCGGGAACTTCAGCAGCCTGTAATTCTGTTATCAGTCAGTCAAAGGAAGCATACAAACCAAATACCCTTCAGAGTCCTCATCGCAGAGGACGCGAAATACCGGGAGCCACAGAAGGATCCGCTCGGTGTATGTCACCATCGGCGCGCGGCTGCGCCGACTGTTGTGGAGCACGAGTGAGTATATCGTGACGTCAAGACTATTCACCTGCGCTGCCTTCAGCCAGTACACGACTCGCCTTGTCCAGTCTTCAGTCAGTGCCGCCAAGCCGTCCCGAATCTGATGCTTCGGGAGCTTCGAGAATGACCCCGAGCTGGTGAGCAGATACCAGAAGGCGGAGCCGCAAACGCCCCTCCTATGTAGGCGTAAGTATGGCGAGACACAGTGTGTTGTGGAAAGGGCAGTTGAACCTACGCATGCCCGTGTAACATATGCACGACGTCCGATTGCGAAAAATCCGTGAATGTGGGTAAATCCCCGGTGGTAGATACGGTATATCTTTCGAGATCCGATGCAGTCTCCTGGATGGGCCGGAGAGTGGCGGCGATCGAGGGGGAGCTACCGTTGCGGCACGCCTCTTCTGCCAATCGGACCATCGCATCTCTGACATTCAGACCCTTCACCAGTGACGCGGCAGTGCGAGGCAACATCACGAGGAGAAGAATAAGATAATAAATTGCTGTTAGACGGCTGGTAGAAGACCTGCGTCGGTCGCTAGACAAAGAGGGTGGAGAAGGTAAGAGACGTGATGGTAATGGAGAGACTACATACTCACATAGCATACTTAATCAATTTCTTTACATCGGTGGTAATTGCGCAGTACACTTCCCGATGTTCTTCCGTGTTTTCAGCAGTCTCAAGATGGTACCAAAACTTGGTTGGATCTATTTTCCCCGAGCGCAAAGCCTGTAGCCAGTGCGGAAGATCCAGGGGCTTGCGAACCTTTTTGGAAGGATCCCCCGACTCGGCACGGAGGATGATACGAGCAAAAGCGGCGTTGGCTCCTCTAAGATGACGTGCTGCCATACGCTCGCAGACGTTTCCGAGGAACATCTCCAGTGGCGCCGATATGCGGGAAATGAAGTTATCCACAGTCCGTCCAACACCCGGTCGGTTGACTACGGATTCGTCGTCCGAGCTGTCGTAATATTCGTACTGTGCGCCGTCAATGCAAATCCGTCCACCTCGGTGGAGCCAGTTGACGCGGGTGCCGCGGAGTTCGATGATATCTGTGCTGGAATTGAAAGAAGGCATGAGAACGTAGCAAGTAAGGGAGCGTGAATCGTACTTAGCGGCAATATATTGCGCTCCGGAAGTCCAGCGATCCCTTTTGTACGAAAACCACAGGGACGACAGGCATCCGGCTGCCGCGTGTACGAAACGAACCTTGGCATCATACCTAGCGCTGCCGCTAGGTTGTATCGGGGACGAAGAGTTAGGCCTCACATAGGTATAACGTTCACACCAGTCGCACAGCCGCAACAAATTCAAGCTGCTGCGATTCATGACACTCGATCCTCGTGATATCGCAATGAATGGATCTTTGAGTCCCGAGAGGAGCGAGACCGGCCGCCAGCGGACGCTATCCATAGCGGGTGAGGTCCTGCTAACCTCTTAAAGGAAGTGTACGGGGAAGACATGAAGAGGCAGCGAGGTGCCTCACGTCTTCGTCCGAGAGCTCCCTCGTGGTACCGGTAGTAACGGGGGGTCAAGTAGTTGACAGCACCTAGAACGAGTGCTGTGAAAAAAATAAATGGAGACCCTGTAGCATCGCTGAATATTCATAAGATTACCCCAGGGCTAGTTTGTGGAAGGGAGCCACGCGCCAGTGTGCTACTATGAACGCGCTATCCACCTAGACAGCTCCAGTGGTCCCATGAATACAGGCATCGGAAGCAATGTCAGTCAACATTTTTAACAAGATCGAGACCTTTGTACCGGTGTGGAATCTCCCTTGCACCTGTTAGAGACACTTGAGAAGACACCACAAGCGCTCAGGGATTGACCAGTTTCCGCCTACTCCTCCCTCTAGTAGATAGTCTGCAAGTTAATGGTAGCGGAACTATGTCTAGTAATGCGCAATTGTAGTCTTTGACAGAATTAACCGGTTCGAAAATGCCAGTGAAGGATTGAGTTTCCGCACGGGAGGCGCATCCTGCGTTTGTTGGTTCAGAGTACCTTCAAGCTCGAGCAAACCTGACTGGAAAAATAGTCTGAAGTTGATGGCGGAAAAAAAACGGCTCGATGGCAAGTCAGCGGTGCAGAGCGTGGCTTTCATAAAGGAGCAGCAAACATGATATTCGATAATTGACGCGTCGCCGTCGACGTCGGTGACTCGGGCTACGAGGGTGACGAGAGTAACTGGTCATGTGAGCACTTAGTGACTGTCACTTCACTCCAACCTCTAATTTTTCTAAGTCCCCTCTTTTGACTTGTCCGTACATCAGCAGCTCCGTCCTTGAGTGTAGACGAAGCCCGGCGATGGACAAGACTGTAGGAGTTCTAGGTAGGAGTGGGTTCTGTTGTTCAAGCTTAACGCTGGCTCGGGCTGATACAACACCAGTTCCAGTCACCTTTCCAGTGATATACATGGATTAAGACTGTCATCCGTACAGGCGGGGGCCAGCTCGGCCGCATGCTAGCAGCCTCGGCGTCGCTACTGAATGTCAACGTTGTCATACTCGACGTTGGGGACAATGGACCCGCGAAGCAGGTAATTACCCCGCGGAGACCGGAACTCGCCCACATAGACGGATCCTTCGCCGATCCAGACAAAATCCGGGAGTTGGCATCGCGCGTGGACGTCCTGACGGTGGAGATCGAGCATGTTAATGCAGACGTACTCGAGGAGGTCCAGAAGTCCGGGTCAGTCATTGTTCATCCCAGCCCCACCACTATCCGCACCATTCAGGATAAGTTCCTGCAAAAGGAGCATCTGCGCGCGAAAGGTTGCCCAGTCTCGGAGTTCCTGCGCGTTGACTCCAACGTCGAGTCTATCCACGTAGCCGCGAATAAGCTGGGTTTGCCCCTGATGCTCAAAAGTAGGACGCTAGCTTATGACGGCCGAGGTAACTTTGTGCTGCGCGAACTCTCGCAGGCACAGGCTGCCATCGAATTCCTTGGAGATCGACCTTTGTATGCCGAGAAGTGGGTACCGTTCTGTCAGGAAATTGCTGTCATGGTCGTCCGCAACACGGCCGGGGAAGTGCGGTCATATCCGGTCGTGCAAACAATCCACAAGGAAAGTATCATGCATCTGGTCTTTGCGCCATTGCGCAATCGGGATCCCGCTGTTGCGTCGCGGGCACAGGCGGTGGCAGAACAGGCAATCGCTACGTTCGAGGGTGCTGGTATATTCGGTGTCGAAATGTTCCTCATGGATGATGGTGTGACCTCCGAAATACCATTCCGAGGATCGCGAGCTCATATCTTTTCTTAGGCACTATCTATATCAACGAAATCGCTCCGAGGCCTCATAATTCTGGGCATTACACTATCGAGGCATGCGAGACATCCCAGTACGAGAATCACCTGCGTGCTATCCTTTCTCTGCCTCTGGGCTCTACTGCCCTCAAAGTCCCGTCGGCAGCTATGCTGAATCTGATCGGGCTTTCATCGAATATGTCCGACCTTACCCCTGTCATCGAGGCCGCAAATCTAGCACCGGGCGCGACGGTGCATCTCTACGGGAAGTCTGAATGCCGCAAAGGACGCAAGATGGGACACATCACGCTCGTTGCTGACTCCGACGCTGAGCTCGCGGATCGCCTGCGACCACTGTTACAAGCCCTCTTATCGCCGCAGGCCGAAATCGACAAGTACACTCCTGTGCCCGTCCCCAGCCACTCACATCCATTCCCTCTTGTGGGAGTGATAATGGGATCGGACTCTGACTTGCCCGTGATGCTTCCCGCTGCGAGGATCCTGGATCATTTCAAGATCCCCTACGAACTTACGATCGTCTCGGCGCACCGGACGCCCGACAGGCTCGTCGGATACGCACGAAGCGCGGCCTCGCGCGGTCTGCGGGTCGTTATAGCGGGAGCGGGAGGCGCTGCGCATCTGCCCGGGATGGTCGCTGCGATGACGGCGTTACCCGTGATCGGCGTCCCTGTCAAGGGTAGCTCCCTTGATGGCGTCGACTCCCTGCATAGTATCGTCCAGATGCCGGTGTGTGTCCATGTCTAGTCTATCAGTCGGTTTCCATCCACGCCGACGCCCACACTTATCGCTTCCTTTTGCAGAGGGGCATCCCCGTTGCCACTGTCGCTATTAATAACGGCACGAATGCCGGTTTGCTGGCGGTGCGGATACTGAGTGCGGGTATCCCGCATCTTGTGAAGGCCATGGAGGATTACCTTGCCGGTCTCGAGCAGGAGGTTATGGGAAAAGTCGAAAAGTTGGAGGAGGTGGGATGGCAAAGGTACGAAGTAAAGCGGTGAGCATAACCTTTGCATGGGGATTTCGGGGGCATATATGGCGATATATGAATGCCGGCAGTGTTAGTATAACAGTGAGTGTATCAAGTAGATCATTAGAGATCTTCTCCAAGCCGTGAGCAGATCTGCGGAGATCCTCGGTTAAAGTGTAAATCTCAGTGACGATGCCGGCACCGGTGGACTCGGATTGCTTGGGCTGTGTTTCTTCAAGCCTTCGGTCGTCTTACAGCTCTCATATTATATACAGCCTCAGTGTCGGGCTTCCTGTGTCACTTGGTATTACCGACTCTGTGCGGACTGGTCTAAGCCTTTGTTGGAATATTATGCGGGAAGAGTCGTTCCATTGCTGTGTCTAATCACGGAGTCTCCGACTTCGTGCGACCGTTATCCACAGCAGCGGATTCGTATAATATAACGAAGCTTCGGTGGAGTATGACAGCACTCCAGATCCGACGTTGCCCCTCATGCTGCACGAAGAGGTGAGATACGAGCCTCCCCCGGTTTCGACCTATCCCTTCAAGATCGCCGCGAAGCGTTACTGGTTGCCCCAGTTCGAATCAAACATCGGCAGTCCTGGGGCATTGACTCTCGTATTCCTCCATTCCACGAGCTTCCATAAGGAAACATGGGAGCCGACTTTGGAATGTCTCTTTGAGCTCTTGGCGAACCAGAAGAAGGTAGTAGTGAGGGAAGCCTGGGCTATCGACTGTCCGAACCACGGAGTAGCCGCCGTACTGAACCAGGCGCTCTTGCAAGACCCGAAGTACTCAAACCAGTGTAATGTCGAATCTAGTTAATCTCATCCTACTAGACGCTCACTGATGGTATCCGCTACAGTTACCTGTGAGAAGTACGCCTGTGCAGCCCACGCGTTCCTGACGTCGGGGCCAGTCGACTTCCGACATCGAAATCTGGTCGGCATCGGCCACTCGTTAGGGGGTGTGGCAATGTTAGTCCCTCCGCTCGATCCTCATAGTCTTCTCGGCTCATTGCTTCGGACCAAAGGACGATCTTGCAATGCAAACAGCCCGCTGTCAGGTTCTCCTCGGTCATCCTGGTGGAACCCATGCTGAGTCCGCACGGCATGGACCATCTCGCTGAACTGCGACGCAGCCTGGTGCAGTCCGCACGGCGTCGGCAGTTCCTCTGGGAAAGCCGCGACTCTGCCATCCGGTCTTTTGAGCGGAGCCGGGAGCGAGCCGCGAGCAGGGGCCGTCGCGCCTGGCACCCAAAGGTAGTGCAGCTATACATAGTGAGCAATCATATCTCAGTTTGTATGCCATGCCACTCACCATCGACATGCCTCGGAAATTCTAGGAATATGGTCTAAGACCCTGCAGGGATGGCTACACGCTATCCTGTACCCGGGAAGAAGAAATAGTATGTAGCATGGGTGCTCTATGCTTGTGCCATACGTAACCCGAAGCTCTAGGCCATGTACGAAGACAAGGACGGATCCACCAAGCCCGTGAAGTGCTTAGACGAAGCGTGCAGGCGCCTCCCTATCCATCTGATGCTCGGAGAATTTCCGGATTACATGTATGAGCATAATTCTTGGTTTAGTATCTGAGTCTAACAGAACCCTGCCTCATAGTCCGAAGGCCGTGCAGGACGCACTGAGTTCCGGACGTACTTTCGCTTCACGGCGAACGATCTTGGGCGCAGGCCATCTCGTACGCAACTCTTCATTCACTTGTATGGACGCCTCAATTCACCCTTGATCGCCCCTCAGGTACCCCAAGAAGTCCCAGAAGAACTAGCCAAACATCTATTCGAAACGCTGATCACATACCCGCCGGATCCAAGACATATTCAGTCCAGGCTCTAGCCACCCGCACACATTCCCCACATGTTCCCATGAGAGCCGGATAACACACTGTACTATAGTGCACGAGGAGAGGGCACGATTTTTGAATCGGATACAAATACACATCAGCTAGTAGATAGATTTCGTACCACCTCCCGGCGTGCCCATTCGCCCACGGGACTAACCTCTGGGCCAACGATAGCTCTCCACACCAACAATCGGCTTGTAAGGCCATCCCAGCTGGGCGACTTCCTTGGCAAAGTCATCGAGACACGCCACAACCATTCCACCGACTCGCCCCATACAAGCACTGGGTCACGTTCCGGAACGATATGTAATGTCTGAGCCCGGTGCGGAGGCTGCAGCAGACGCGAGGGAGTATCAGGGTACTTCCAAGACTGCGTGATGCTGATATCCGCCTCGAGCCGTAAGAGCCAGCTGAACGCCTTGTCGAGAAGGGACGACAGTCCGATGACAGCTGCTCCTTCGGTTGACAGACTGAGTCGCAACACGACAGACACGACGAACATCAAGAGTCCCCCTGAGAATTCTGCGAGACGAATTTAAGTCGTGTACAACACCGTGCTCAGAAAAAAAGCAGACATACCCGTCTTATCCAACATAGGGCTCAAGGCCCTGCAAATCGCCGACCGCCAGGCACCTTTTGTGAACTGCTCAGCCTTCTTATGATCAGCCCGAACAAGGATATTCTCCAGAATCTTGACGAATGCCTCAGTCTCCTCGTCCCGAGTATCACCTGACACCTGCATCTCTATCCACGGGAGAATAGCTGCTTTGGTGACCAAGGATGTAGCGGCCTCTGGGATAGACGTTGCATTCGCAAGGACCTATGATACCACAAATGCCGTCAGTCCGTCACATCGTGTACGCAAGCAGGCAGCGAACTCACTTCCAGGATAGCATTTCTCAGCGCACGGTCTTTCGGTGAACTTTGGAATAAGCTAGCGAGCAAATCCCATGTATGCCTGCGTTTGCATACTCTCCAGTCCTGGCTGCTTTGCAGCCCGTCCGCGAGATATTTTATCATCCACAACCGCTCTCTCTTCCACTCATCAGAGCTACTGTAGAGCATGCCGTATAACAAGGGCACATCGTGGATATCGAGAGCAGGACGTTGAAGAAGGAACCGCGCGGTATGTGGATAGATGAAGTTGGACGGGTAGAATATCGCACGAAGTGCATGAGCGAGGATAAGCGTGGCATAAGAAGGAAGATGAGCAACTTCAGGTGCTGTAGAGGTGAGTCGTAATCCCCTGAGGAGATTGAAGATGTGGATGACGTGAGGCTTTTCTTGGAAATCAGCTGCCTACAACATGTGAGTTAATACTGTGTCTCTTGTAAAATACAAGCCATGAAGTCATACCTCTATAGACTTGTATAGAGCACTCAGTTGCCCCAAAGATAAGCGTCTCGATTCCGCGTCTCGGGAAGACAGCCCGCGAATCACAACGCAGACAACATTAGTACGAAGCAACCGCACCCAGCCCAAAGCGCCTTCCGGAAGGTCATCTAGCAATATGCGCGAGATCAATAGCCCTAAGAAGATCGGGTCATACAGCACTTCTCCAGCATAGACATCCTCAGTTCTAGATATGGCTCTTCGCGAGGAGCATGACAGACAGGTCCGAAAGACCCGGTTAGCATCGAGATTTTGCACGGCATCCAGCGCGCCACTCGAAACCGTGTCGTGCAAAGGCGACCATCTGATCAGAAGTGATGATACAGACATCTCCCGGGTTTCTTCAAACAGACGGAAGATGCCGAATAGTATCTGGTCTGAGATAGATAGGCTTCCCGTGTAAACACGTACAAGAGGTTCAATATGGCTGGCTTGGCATGTGTTCGTGGGATGCGAATGGAAAAGGACGCCTATGAGATTGATTAATGCTTCCCTGGATGATCGTCCTTCCGGCTGACTCGTTGAAGGACAAAGCCGGAAGAAAAGTGGATGTTGGAGAATGCTTTGCAAGTAGCGATTGACGACTACGGGCTAACTCGTCGATTGAGACGAATGACACTATGTTGAGCAAATTTGACGCACCTTCAGATGAACCGCTTTCACCAGCTCCACAAGAAACGCTAATATGCTCGACGTATCTAGCCGGTGTTTGATAGCTGCTGCGATGACGGGTTCGGCAATATGCGACTTCGTGCCCGGGACATGTCTTATCAAGTGGGCTAACAAAAGCAATTCAATGGTCGGGAAACAGTGCGTATGTAAGGCGAAGGTCGCGACTTACAAAGCTTCATAAACACTGTATCTATCTCAGCAGTGCTTGGTACGTCCCCTGAGCAGTAGTCCACTGCCCACTGCAAGGCCCGCTCAAGCAGCGACGCAGACGCCTCAGGCGAGACCTCCGCAATGCGTACCGACCCCAGAGCCAAAACATATCCGGGGGTTGATTGAATAGGGAAAGACGAGATGTGCCGCTGTAGTATGGCTGCTAGTTCTATTCGCAGGTCCTGGCATTGCTCGAGCATATTGAAGATTGCTCGAGCATGAGTAACAGTCGGCTTCTCCAGCTGCGCATGATCCAGTAGCTTCGTAAGGACAGTTTTCCACGGAAGTAGGTTATCCACTACAACCGTCGATCCATTGCAGGCTGAAGAATCAAGGAAGGTGTCGAGAAGATTCAATATCTGTGACGAGAAGTCGGATCGGACGATATCATCAGAGAAGACTGAGAGGAACCAATTATAATCTGAAGGCATCCGATACAGCAGATCATATGCAACCGCTTCTCCTGTAGAAGACCAGTCTGTGCGAGTAAGGACTGAAGCAGCTGTCGACGCATCGAGGAGCCCTTGTTTCCGATTGGTAAATCGTGCGTCGCATACAGACGCAGAGAAGGCCCAGCCTGAGTTTGTGCTCCGGTCAGAGACCACTAAACGACCGCTGTATCCGAGAGGAAGTGATGCTTCACCAAGCGCTGAGAGGACATTATCTACAGTCGCAAAGCCAATTTGGGACCGTAGTGAAAGGAGACGAGGCAGGCGTTCCCGCAGAGCAAGAGTGACGTCCTTCGACAATAAACGACGGGAGAGCGCGTCTAGAAGGTCGGCCATGAAGGCACGAGAGCTGCCGGACAGTTCGAAGTCATTGGCCTTTTCCAGCGCAGCATCCAACATGCAGAGGAGAGAATATTCATTCATAAACGGCACCCAGATAGAAGCGGAAGAAGCCTGGCATAACTTGAGCTACCGCCTTCGGACAAGCTTATACCGACATACCTCGTGAAGATTCGGGGTATCCCGAAGCAAATGGCACCAATATTCGACTATATCCGTAACGAGTACTCTGTCTTCCTCGATTTTGGAATCGATCAACAACTCGAGCACCCGGCACAATGCTATGCTAGGGTCAGCCGAATTCCTGCAAAATAATTGAAGACGTACATTGATGCTGAGATTCTGCCAGGGAAGTCGACTGCGAAAGCTTCCGGAAAGCTTCAGAGCCATGGAACATGTACTCCTTAAACGCACTTAAATCCCGCCCATTGAGCTTTGCACGGCCTTTCTCAATTGCTCGTGCAGCTACACTGAGGCACGTCGATGCACTCTCCAAGGATCTTGCGCGCTGTAACAAGGTGCAAGTTATCCTCTTCAGGTCGAGCAGTGAGTCTGGGCGAGCAAGCTCGGTTAGTAATTCCGCTGCTCTGGGCTCTTTCAGTTGTTCATCCGCCATCTGAATCAGCAACCACTCGAAATCTAATCTGGAAACAGATCAGCTATGTTACGCGAAGATAGAGAGCGCACTCACTGTGTAGCATTCTCCTCAACCCACGGTTGGAAATTCAGACCGTCCCATAAAGCTTCCGCATCCGGCGGGAGGAACTGGAAGAGATCGCGCACCGCAGGAGAATGCAGTCGTTTGACTGCCGAGACTAACATACGTAGGTCATCCGAGGACATGGACTCTTCAAGTAGACGTAGCCAGTCAACCAGCTCATATGCGGCACCCGGGCGAAGCTGGTCAGGAGCTGTTGTCGGATGAGTGAAAAAAAGACATGATGCGGCGAGATGTAGTAAGAGACTTACGGATAGGCAACTGCTCGACCTGAGCGAGGAACTCCCCTACATCCAGATTGCCTTCCACGGGTCCATGGGATCCATGAGGGGGCACCGTCTTAAGTCGCTGGAGGGCCATGAAGAGTATGGATACTTCACGACGGATAGCCTTCCCCATAATAGGGAAGTCGGGGGGAAGTCGATCCAAGGCCAGTATGGTGTCTATTCGTTGTGCCACTGGAAGCAGCAGCTCCGGCTCCTCCAGTGTTGTCGCTATATTGAAGCACAGCTTCCGCAGGAAAGTAGTAATCGCCAGAGTATCCGAGGGTTCCAATAACTCCGCGTCCATCTTGGCAGAGAGCTGCTCCAGAACGGTAGCCAGAAGGAGACCAACGATATGGCCATTGCCACTTGAAGATTCTTTCGAAGGCGAAAGAAGATTGTCCATTTCCTCCAAGTATTTGTAGGGCACCTTCATACAGCGTTGTATGCAATCATCAAGGAATAACACGACACTTGCGCCTTCGTCCGTGAGCGGGGCACCGTCCGGTGCCTCTGTGCCCGGGTTTCGCCGTGTGGTCGGCAGAGCAGCAAGCCAGAGGTGCACCTCATCTGGGCTTTCCTGGAACATGATGCTCTGTGAGAGCACGTTGCGCAGCAGGTTTTCGATCATTCTGTGCAAAGACGGAATCTCACTATTGACGTAGGTGTCGAGCAGGGCGTACAGATAACTGTGTGTCGAATCTGTGGAAGGTATATTGATTGCACATCCTTTGAGTCTCATCAGTGCGCTCACCGAGTTTATTGGTCCAAGTAAACTGCTCCGTCTCATTTAGTAGCCGGAGAATATGAAGCTGTTGGAGGGTCTGTAGTCCCGAGTGCCCTGAAGGATCTGAATCACCGTCAGCCGAGTCTATACCCGATGTTCCATCTGAAGCTTCGAAACCCTCCTCTGAAACATTCGCCGCCTCCACCTCCTCGTCGTCTGAAGCATCCGAGGCCTCCTCGTTATCTCGAGATACCGGCATAAACGATTGCAGCAACCGCCCAACGTCGAACCTCACCTCTGCAACCAAAGACGGCAGACACCGCTGGTATAGCCATATCAAGCGCTGCGCAACCTCGGACAGCAGCGCCAGCTTGACCGGATTGGGCTCCGTACCCGCCTCCCCCGTCTTCGCTTCTCCACGCAATTTCTGTTGAGAGAAGGCCACGACGACCTGGAAGTCCGGCACGCGTCTCCGTACCTCACGGTCTACATCCCTCCTCCGCTGCGCCCACTGTCCCTCCGCGTTCTCTTGTAGTGCCTCCTCGACCGCCTGGAAGGCAGAGATGACTTTGTCGTACTTCGTCAGGCACTTTACTAACGCGAGCGCGGCGCAGTGCTGGACGAGCCCAGAAGGGGACTGCAGGCCCTTGGAGAGATGTGATTTTATGCCGACGGAGGGGAGAATATTCTCGAGTATCGTGTTCAAAGGCGGTGGCGTCGGTTGATATAACGTACTGTTTGGGAGGTGGAAGGAGGATACGGGGACGGGCAGAGAAATGACGGAGCCGAAGAACGAGATGTTGGCGATCCATTTCGAGGAAAGACGAGGCTCAAGGGTGAGCGCTGCGGCCGGCCAGTAACTAGTAAAACCGTTGAGCAAAGAACACTTGACGGCCACGGCGATCAAGTGCACTCACGCAGCGACCAATTCCGGGCAGGCAGCGAGTATCTTCAGTGCGAGTTCCTGCTGGCGCGGGTCCTCGTTGGGTTTCAGGGTCTTCAGCAGATTCAACAGTATCTTGTTGTATATTTTGCTGACCCGTTGGTTGCTACTCTTCGTTTCGGAGTCGTCCGCGTTATCTCCCTCCTCGCTTTCTCGCGGATACCACCCACGATCTTTGAAGCATACGCCGACGCCCGGACGCGCGCAGATAGCCAGTAGGAAGTGGTGCACCAGATCCGCCGGCACTTGGTCTGGCTCTGAGCCTTCGGGTGCTCTACGCTCGTACAATTTGATGATCTGCAACCGGATTGAGCGGAAGGACGAAGATCAAGTAAGGCCCAAAGGGACGAACATGGGATAACGTGATCTCGTTGAACAGGGTGACCTTCAACGTCCGCTTGAGTTTTGAGTCTGAAAAGATGCCCGTCCAACATAATTCGAGCACTCTCCGAATGACTGAGTACGAATCCTGGATCAGTCCTTTGAAGACGGCCTGGAAGACGTTTCGGTACTGTTCCAGGAATGTCGACTTGATGGAGCTGCTGGCGGAGGGATCGACGAACGAGTGGATGAACAGAACATACAGGGTCCGGATATCGGGTCTTGCTAGCCCATCATTCCCCTCAACATCCTTTCCCTTCCGTCGCATGTTCAGCAGCTTCGGCAAAGACTGACGCACGGGTTATCGAAGAATACAGGGCCCTGTTGTGGTGAACTCGCACCTTGGACTCCCAGGCAAAAGCTTCTAAGACTGCTTTCTTTTCGCGTCCCCCCGCAAATGACGATAGCACATTGAAAAGTTTCAGTGTCACGAGTATAGACTCGGAGTGGGCACCATTGAGGTATGTGTTAAGCCTCTGGGTATACTGGGGGCTAAGCAGCGTTCTAATGATCGGCTGGCCAAAGGTGTGATACGTGTATTGGGAGTTGAGGAGGGTCAGGACGCTGGCGAGGAGAGAAATAACCAGGCAAGTGACGGAGGCCTAGTTGGTTGTCATTCCTTAGTTCAGCACCGAGTGTAGTAGACGCACCTGTTTACTGCTATCCCATAACGCGAACACCTCTGGTGCGCCGGGTGACAGCTCCAGCCAGCTCTTCGCGAGCACCAAACGCCCGTCATCCGGTGCTATTGAGCTCTCATCACGCCGAACTGTCAATCGATTGCGTAGACTGGTTAAGTCTATAAAGTCCCCATCCTTAGCTCAATATAAAATATGCAAAGACTTGTGGTTACTGTGAATTAGCTCGTCCTGATTGCGACCTGAAAGGCCTTTTAATACGTCTTTTCCATCTGTGAATTTAGTCGGGTCGACACTCTTGTCTAACTTAGCGCGTTTTCGTGGGGGCTCGGCCGGCGTCCGCATACTTTTTCAACCTTGCCAGCCTTCGATGTCGGCCGCTGAGGTAGGAAGCAGAGATCAGGATTTAGAGACCAGAAAGTCAAATGAAATTGGAAGATGACATTATGGACCTCCTTGGACCCACAATAGCACGTGACTTCCATCCAGATATTCGACTTAAACTTTCACTTATTTTTCTTCGCCGCCCCCGCCACCTTTCGTTTTCCAGCATGCCTCCCGCGAAGCCGGTACAGCCCAGAAAACGCAATAGAAAGCGCAAAAGACGAGTAGCCTCGTCGTCGGAGTCATCGTCGTCAGACTCAGGCTCGTCTTCCGATGAATCACCTCGCATTGTTGTTCGAACCCCAGCACCCGCGAAAGAGGCGTCCGAAACGGAAGATTCATCTTCAAGTTCTGATTCACAATCTGAATCCGAGTCTGAGACACAGCTAGCGAGGTCTAATGACAACGTGGTAGAGCCCATGGACGTATCTGAGCGGCGTACGTCAAGAAAGGTAGTTTCACGAAGGTCGCCGTCTATCTCCCCGCCTCCTACGACGATACCTTCCTTCCCACCGGGCGCTGTACCTGGACAGGAGTCACTAGATGAACAGGCCCTGAAGGAAAAGTTTAGGAAATTCTGGATGGCCTCAATAGCCGATGGCTTCAAGGATGACTTGGAAGTGATCCGCAAGGTGGACGCCCTCCATTATTTCACCCAACGTTGATGCTAACACGCCCTACTCAGGAGCCTAATATGACTACTTCACGCCTGGGCTTGTTGATTGAATCTTTAGCTGCTGGAGCCAACGTTTTCTCCTCCTCCTCTGACCGGGACGGAATAAACGAGATGGAGGTCGTACTTGACCAAAATACGCAGTCGTAAGACAGCAACGCTACATTCAATATGTTCGCCTAATCTACAACGGCTCGGCTTCAAAGGTGCTATGGCCCGGGACTGGCCATACGTTCCATAAAATACTCTGCTCCTTTAGAGACGCTTCTTTGTCCTGCTCCTGCTCTAAGCCATCCTCCGCAGGCTGTTCCGTTCGGTTATTCTCTCCGCTGAGTCGATCCAGGCTGTACTGTACTGCAATCTGCGCATCCCGCAACCTCACCAACTTACGAGGGCCAGGCCGAGCGTTAACAGCCTCCTTCACCACCCTCAACGTCTTCATGGGGTTCGGTTTTATCGTCTCGTCCTCCTCCGTCTCCATCTGCTCAGACATACGGGCAGCCTGGTAGACACCCTCCATGCGCTCAACGAATGCTTGCAATTGTACTCCCAACTTCGTCGTCTTTACCACCTGTCCCTGTTGTATCAGCTCATCCACTACCCTTCGCAAACGCGGCACCTCCCGCTCAAGGTGCCGGAAGTCGTGCTCGGCAGGCACGGGTTTGTCTGGTACGTTGTGAGCGGACAACTCCGGCGGCCCGGCGACGATTCGGTGTGTCCAGTGGGCAATGGCCTTTTGCGAGGCGATCTCCAAGGGCGTCAAGCCCGTACCGTCTTCCGTATGCAATCCCTCATCAGGACTAGCGTTGAGGAAAACGCGAGCAACATGCGGGTAACCGCTGCGAATAGCGAGATGGAGTGGGGTCAGGCCTTCCGTGTTGCGTTTCAGGAGCTGGTCGTTAGCACCCCTTGTGAGCAGTTGTCGCAGGATGTCGAGCCCCACCCAAGGCTGGTGAGCTGCGAAATGTAAAGGCTAATGCATCCATTAGTTGAATGTGATTGTGCAAGAAACGGTGTCGCTACCGACCAGGTTCTGCCCTTGTCTTGACCGTTGATTCATGAGATACTCCGTGACATCCTGAGGAAACTTGGTAACCATGTGGTCGAAAAGGGCCTGGTGCCCTTTATATAGTGCGACGTGATATATGTTCCATCTGCAGGGGTGAGTTAGTTGAGTGTAACTTGTGCAGGTGAAGTCCTTACCCTCGGTGGTCGCACTCGAAGGGGGAGGCGCCCTTCGACAGTAAGCAATCAAGCAGTTCTGGTTTTACGCCGCGATCTGCTGCAAGGAGAAGCGGTGTGTAACCAGAGAACTTGACACTGCATATCGTCAGGAAAGATCAGTGTCACCTCAACCTCGCCGAGAGATGCTACTCACGGTTTATTGAGAGCGTCTTCAGATAGCTTGGGAGCAAGCTTGAACAGCTCCTTCACGGATGCTGCCGCATCTCCTATTACAGCTGCTGTCAACGGCGACTCGTCTACGACGTTGTAATTCCAGCCTAGTAAGCTGGGTAGGGAGTCACTGAAGGCGGGCATCTCGCGGATTCCGCGTGCGACCGTGTCACTGTGGGTGGCGGCGTAGTACCTGTATGCAGCTAGTGGCCGCTCCCCTTTCAAGTATTGTAGGATCTGGATGGCACCTGTGTGAGCCGCTTTCCACACCAGCGGGACCGTATCCGCAGGGTAACCTTGCTGAGCGTTCGGGTCGACCTTCTGCGCCAAGTCACGTCTCTTCTTGCCGTGCACGTTGAGGCCTAGATACAGAATGGGTTTCGGAACACCGCCCGACTCACCCCTCGATTCGGTCTCCTCTGATTCCTCTGGTAATTGGATTCCGAACCCGGTGCGACGAACGACCTCGTCGAGCATTTCAGGCCGATCGTAGGAGAGCAGGTTGATAAAGTCGTTTCTTGCGAACGGAATCCTTTCCGGCCCACTGTGATACAAGTCGCAGATGTTGACGAAAGCTTCAAGGTCGTCTTCCATAATGGCTTTGATGATAGGCGTGACATAAGAAATTGTCTTGCCGTCATTCTTAGGCCATTCCAGCTGCACTTCTTGTAGTAGTACCTTCGGCGGAGTTTCAGTGCGTACAGCTGAAGGGAGCTTGGTCACATCAGTGACTTGCAGCTCTTCCTGACTGGCATCGTCTTCCTCCGAGAGGTAAGATTCCTCTGACTCGGAGTCGGAATCATCGCCTATCGATTATGTTCAGCGAGTCCTGAGTCTGGTAAGACAGAACAGAACTTACCAAGATTGATGCCCCTAAATTCGAATGGAGCCTGCTTCTCTTCAGGCGACTTGTATTGTGCTACTGCTATGGCCATGATCAGACGAGCCGTGTCCCATCGGCGAGCGAGCACAGCCACAGCAAGAGGAGTCCATCCTCTATACATGTTGCTTCCCACATATTTCCAGACTGTGATTTGCAGGGGAAGGTTATCAGGCCTCACGGCTTGTGGTAGGCACATCTCTCGGACGACCTTGTTGTCTCCTCGATAACACGCTTCGTACAATGCATCGTAGGCAGCCTTCTCGTGCATCGGCACGGATGAGTGCATCCATACCTTATCTCCCTGAACCTTGAAATAGCCTGATGTCTCCTGGGACGGCTTAGATCGACGCCCGGCGCCGAAAAGGTTATCGTTTAAAAGGGCTAGTGTTTGTAGACGTGAGGTTTCCGGCGCTTCTATATTTGAGTTGCCCGCCTGAGCGGCCAATAGTTCCTCGTGTTCTTTCAGATACCATCGAATGTCGCTCAACCTGTTGATAAATTCGGCG
Source organism: Gloeophyllum trabeum ATCC 11539 (assembly GCF_000344685.1). NCBI lineage: Eukaryota > Fungi > Basidiomycota > Agaricomycetes > Gloeophyllales > Gloeophyllaceae > Gloeophyllum > Gloeophyllum trabeum. The sequence continues at coordinate 3,016,424 of NW_006920411.1, read as the reverse complement.
CTTCGTCGTGTCCCTACTTGTATGGCTCGAATACTTGCATCCAGGCGCTGGAGCTCTTCGTGCCAAGTTGACGCTGAGGCGCTGGATGTAGAAGTCGGATCTTGTGCTTCCAGGTCGCGGATTTGCTCATCCACATTGATAATTGCGGCTCGCAGCCATTCTAAGATAGGGATGGACAAGTTGTCACGGCTGACATATATCTGCTGCTTGATTCGTCGATTGGCATCGACCCCGAGAGACAGAAGTAGCTGGGTCAAGGCACCTGGAGTCCTGCTCGCGACAGCCACTTCAATTGGACCGATGGGGAAGGACGGTCCCCTTCGTTGCGGACTGGGTCTGGTCTAGTCAGGCTAGTGCAGCAGCGATAGACTGATGAATGGACTCACAGGGATGCCCAAGCTTTAAGCACGTCCTCCTCGGACAATTCAAGCTTCGCGCCGTAAGCTAGTAGTACGGCCAAGGTACTGTAACTTCGAGCTCCTATGGCAGATACTACAGGATAGCCTAGGCTACTTGGGGACGGAAAATTCAGCACAGATTTAGCATTCGGGTCCCCACGTAGGAATGCCCAAACGAGAAGGGGTCTATCGGCATTCAACACGCGGTGGAAGGAAGGAACGAAAGGAAGAAATGTGGAATCAGCCATTGACGAGGTAGCTCCTGCCGTGAATAGTCGTTCGGCCAATTTCATTGCTGTATCATTATCGTCGTGATACGAAGTGATGGTAAGCGCGTCGTATCCTCCGGTGAACGCCTTTGCTTCTGCGCCTGCTGTCAGTAGTGCATCTAGAACGGGCAGCGAGCCTGACAGAACCGCGTAGAACAGCGCCGGCCATGTGTAGTCCCAGTCCGCGACGTTGATATCTAATATATCCGGGGTCTTTTCATGGTCTTCGGGTATTTCACCATCGCCTGCTGGAGAAGCTCCGGTTTTTGCTTCGCCACTGGACGATTCCGAGTCCCAGTCATCTTCGCTGCTGTCCTCTTCCGATTCATCGGAACTTTCGTCCGTATCCTCCGCATCCTCCTGTGAGTCTTCTGCCTGCTTCTCATCGTCTTGTTTCTCTTGTTCGGCTATCTCGGTGTTGAGAGCGCTCTTCTCTAGTAACTTTTGCAGGATATGTAGCTGGTTGGTCTGAGCGACGAGATGCAAAGCCGTCCGGCCATCCGCCAGGCGGGCTGTAATCCTTGCCCCAGCATCAATTAAATTCGTGGCGACCTCAGATGCTCTGCTGAAGATGGCGAGCTGCAGCGGGGTTCTCCCGACATGGTCTCGTCTATTGACATCGACGCCTTCCTGGATCATGGCACGGACCTTGGCCGCGTCGTGCGCGCCAATGGCCATAAAGAACTGTTCTGAGGGCCCGATATAGGCTTGTGCACTCCACTCGCCGACGTCAATAGGGTTGAAGCTACCAGAAATACTTTGTCGGCCTGGGTTTTCCTGTATAAATCTGTGATGAAGATTGAGATTAGCTGGAATAGCGGGAACGATAAATTCTCACTCGATCCGACCACGGATGTACAGTTTGTCCTCGTCCGCTTGTAACTTCTTCTCCTCGTCACTTGTGGGTTCAGGACAATGCTGTGGTGCGCGTCAGTATCACGGCTATGAATTAGTGGACTGTCTAACTTCGCAGCAATCCTCAATGCACTCCTCTATCGTCCCGAAGAATGCAGGATGCCGGTGGAGACGCCTACCCTTATTCTTCGGATTGAAGGTAGCTGCACACAGGATTTAGCTTAAGATTGGCCTTAGATGGCAACAGCGCATTTTGGTACGCACAGTTCATGCCAAGGTCCTAAGCCACCATTTGGGGTCAGAGTTCCGGAATAAGCCCAGTCATAGTCCGGCGTACCGTCTGATACACGAGTTTCTCAATCCTCCTAGCGTCCCACCCCGGACCGTAAGGAATATGCAAGGAGGCGACGTCGTAGTCGCTCATCTCAAGAACACCAAGACCGCCAGTGTTCTTCAAGTCGCCTTTGTACTTTCGCGGCTTCTTTTTCATTCGACGCGAAGTCATCTGGCGTCCGCGCAGGATACGGCGAGACGACAAGAAGACCTCGCGGGTCTCAGGATCTGCTAGCCTTTCGAGAACCAGGAGCCTAGCGAGTCCCTCGATATAGACAATAGACCTCTCGTAGATCTGTGGAAGACAAAAGTTCAGATACCGAACCCCTTAAGGGATATCAAATCTACCGTCGGATCAATTTCATCGCGGCGTAGCTCGGGCACGTAGACCTCGAAACCTCTGGAGAAGTACTTTGCGAGACGAACTTCGTACGACGGTGACCGTCTCGAGGCGTCGATAGTATTACACTGTCGCATCATGGCGACGATGGCGCGCGGATTCGCCAATACTCGCTCGCCTATGGGACGATGAGGACAAGGTGAAAGCACGAATCCTGATTAGCACTTGCCATCGTAAGCGCAGCATGGCGCATCGACATCGAAGCCTGCCAAGATTTCCGCGGGTGACCTATACAAACGCAAGACCACTTGCACCGAGCGATACGGGTATTGTGCTACCAATGCGTTCGTTAAGGACTGCCTTGGAATATAGTTCAGGCTTACAGTAGATGGAAACGGCGTGCTTCGTTCGAACACACGTTACATCCCAGGGCACGGAATCACGGACTGCCTCGTAGATCGACTTGATCTTGAGCTCAGCCTCCGAATTCAACCAATACTCAGCGCATAGCTCACGTCGGGTAAAGTAATACAACTACCTGCTCAGACGTAAGGCCCCACAGAAAGAGGTCGACATCAGAAGTTGGGTACGCTTGGGAGTGATACCACTTCCTCATGGCTCTCTTGGACGCCTTGGCTGCGTCTGGCAGAGGGGCGAGACAGGCTTGAACAGAACCTCCTGCGGCGACTACGTTGCTCCAATCTGTGAGCTGCGACAGCGAGTTCTCGCTGAAAATCGCCCAGTTCTTCTTGAACTCATCAAGTGTAGTCACCATAGCGGGCTCGCCTTCCTTGCGTCTGGCAAATTCTGGCAGCGGCATAACATGGTGAGCTTTGAGATCATCACCGTTAGCGATGACTCGAGCTCTTGTGGTCCTGATGTCGGCCGGCGCTGCGAAAACGTCGACAAGACCGACGAATGGATCCTCGAGCCGCGGGTGCCCCTTATCAGTGGCGAAAAGACGACGCAACTCGGCTTCGTCTTCTATGGATGGCTTTAAAGCATCGTCGAGGGACGTTCCGGGGCCAGCAGGTAAATCAGCAATGCGCTTCAAGAATGCCTCTGCCTCTGCGGTCTGAGGCATGGCAATCGTACCGAAAGAAATTCACCGTAGAAGACCAATTTATACGCTGGTCGCATAAAATCCGGTATATTGCCTCGGGACTCGGCGCTCTTAGGAGTCATGAGCGAGACCAGCGCGAGGTGTGAAGGGGCGCGACAGGCGGAAATTTCCAAATAGGGCAATCCCGCCAGGGCCGGGTCGCATTTCCTTACCACGATCAAATTCTCGGGCTGGACGGACCAGGCGAGAAGGATCGATTGACCTCAGTTGACTCGTTGCCCTTCCTCAACTCCTTTTAGGAACAAAAAGCTGACTCGGAATTCTGCTCATCAGCGAACAAGTCACTACAGCCGTTTGCAGTTCGATGGGCCCATTTCTCGAAAATCATTTACAGTCGGACCATGTCGGAGAAGGAAATTCAAGTCCCCAAGACCCCAATATCAGACCACTTGGACTTCGTTTAATTTCTGGGACATCCGTGGCACCATGTCCGACACACTCCGACCATATGTGACTTTCTGACGTGACGGCCTATCGATCTGCAAACGGCTGTAATCTCGCGGTCACCGTCGGGCATGCTCAAGTCTGTCACGAGTATACGGAATATCAAAGTTGTCTTGACACTGATCTCCTTACCATCTACCGCCTTTCCTGATATAGCTCACAGATTAAACCGCCTGTATAGCGTATCTCGAGCCACAACATATCATATGCCAATATGGATATCGCTCCTTATTAGCTTCCCCATACAATTTATGGCACCAACCATTGAATGAGCCTTCAGGCATATATATGCATCTTGAACAGTTGTAATGAGCATGGGTCACACAGAGCACCGAGTGATCCTGATGTAAATTCGATACAGCCATTTGCAGATCGATGGGCCCACTTTTTGAGAATCATTTACAGTCGGACCACGTCTGACAAGCAATTTCAAGTCCCCGAGTACGGTTGACCAGGAGTGTCAGGTCTATTTTGCATTTGCACTTCGCACTTGCGTTTGGCTGAGGGCACGCCGTGAGTTCGAATCCAGCAACGGGCAACGGGCCGTGGGAACGTCCCGGATACTGCCGTACCCCTGTTGTCGCTGTGCTCGACGTTGCCCGACGCGTTGTCGACGCTGTTGTCGGCGATGTCGACGAATGTTAAGCGATGAATATTCCTAAAAATACACGGAAAAAATCGGTTCCTTCTGAGCTTATTGTACCAACCCATTTAATATCAATTATTCTGTTCATTTGAGGGAGCTATGCGAGAAGTCGTTGCACAATCAACGTTGCAAGTCAAGAGGTGCATTCAATATTAAGACAAACTCTACAATTGAGATAGGGAGCATTGACGTGCGCGCCAATGTCAATGAAACTAATCCACATCCGACGCCGTTGCGCATTCCCCCTATACTGCTAGTAACGCTGATAAGCCCCAGCGATCTTCTGACCACCGAAATTGCGAATTTGACACACCCTACATCCCCTCCAAAGTTTATTCGACACCACCTGTCGAACCTCTTACGCGACAAGTAACCGACGAAGGGTTCTGGATTTAATTCCGGACCTTCTAACGTCCTCAAGGCAGGCGCAGATCACCGAAATGATTTAGCTCCGCTGCCAGACGCTCCGAAGTCACCCGGAAGAATATCTTTGTGACTAATTATCTCTGGGAACGGCGGAGGCCCGCGTCGCAGTGAGTCATTGGTATTACCACTCCCCAGTCATCACTCCCCTTCGTTTCCGTCAAAGCGACCGAGTCAGCGGACGTAAATCGACGGCCGGACGGAACGTATCAGTCAGCAAGCGGCCGGAGCTAATCCGCACGTGATCAGCCTGCAGTACCGTGTGATGAGGCACTTCAAGCGAGCATTGACGCGTCGAGGCTACCTCTAGGACCTAGGACGGGCATGTGGAAACACGGCAGGATCGTATGGGACATGGTATAGCGGTGGGCAAAGGCTGAGTAATTGTGTGGGATGCGGAGCATATTTGTTATTTAACTCCGGGCGGACGCAAAACCATTCCAATAGCATAAAAATGTATAGAGCGTAGTGGAAAATCCAAGTTTTGTACTTCACCCCCTCAGCGTACCAGAATTATCGTCTCAGCGACCCTCGGAGTCCCTTCGCGTCGGACTTAGCATCTACAATCAATCCTAGCTTTGCCAATAGGCCGGACTCGTCGAAACTAGATAACTCCGCCATCGCATATCGATCCAAGTAAGCTCCGGATTTAAAGTATAAAATTCACCAAGCGTCTGTAGGCACGAGACTATTGTTCGGGTTCAGTGGAACTCCCCACCCGGGTTACTGTCGAACTTCGGAGATAAATACTCCGGAGAA
>NW_006920411.1:2982661-3010187 GCF_000344685.1 Gloeophyllum trabeum ATCC 11539 | reverse complement strand
TGGGATGCGGAGCATATTGTTATTTAACTCCGGGCGGACGCAAAACCATTCCAATAGCATAAAAATGTATAGAGCGTAGTGGAAAATCCAAGTTTTGTACTTCACCCCCTCAGCGTACCAGAATTATCGTCTCAGCGACCCTCGGAGTCCCTTCGCGTCGGACTTAGCATCTACAATCAATCCTAGCTTTGCCAATAGGCCGGACTCGTCGAAACTAGATAACTCCGCCATCGCATATCGATCCAAGTAAGCTCCGGATTTAAAGTATAAAATTCACCAAGCGTCTGTAGGCACGAGACTATTGTTCGGGTTCAGTGGAACTCCCCACCCGGGTTACTGTCGAACTTCGGAGATAAATACTCCGGAGAATCGCTATACTGTTTGTTTCAGGCCTCAAGAATTTGTTTGTTTTAGGTTTTCCTACGGGCTACCCTACGGCGTCTAACTTCTCCCCCTCCCTTCGAACTTAAATATTACCCTTCAATCGCCTTAGACCGCCTACACCCATACCGCTGGGTGTTTTAGGTTTTATTTCTTTTGGTCTTTGGTGTTGTCGTGTGTTAGTGCCTATCAACGCGTCGTGGCGAATTGCAAGGGAGCAAACACACGCATGTTTGACGGTCCCGACCTGCTACCGCGTTAGGTAGTCGGCCAGTGTGGGAAGGAAATTGTGGCGTCTGCCACACACCCTTGGCCAGCCTTGCGGGCTTCAGCAACATGTGTGCTCTGTTAGCTGCAAATGCTGCATGGGCAGTAGATGAGTACAAATAGCGGCAGAATAAATGCGGTGGTGTGGTATCTGTGACGCGACCCACGATGAACTTCAACAAGACAAATCTAATATGGCCACACTATCCAGCACACTCTTCGAGGGCAAACTTTCACACAGGCTTATGTACTATAGGTGTGGACTTTTAGATCAATTAAAGAAATTAAAGAAATTAAATCGAAGGAGAGAGAGAAAGAGAAGGGAAAGACACTCTGTTCGGGCCCCGTGAGCTTCAGAAGGGGCATATTATTGAAAGGATATACTAGTGCTATATTCAGGGATCTCCCTCGCTTGAAATATCCCTCGAGGCTAGTTTCTTCGGTTTCCACAGCACATGAATTTTGCTTCGCGGCGCTGCGCGCCGTATTAACTCTCTGGATAGCTTAAGGCAAAACCTGGTGGTATTTTAAGTTTGAATGGACACCTCTATGTGTACTGTACCGATACGACCTTAGGCAACGCAACGGCTTATGTAATTCACCGTGGGAATGTGGCAGGTCAAGCAACGTCTCCGTCGGGACAAGGGACACATGCAACGCAACCTGCAGTTGCGCGTACTAAGGTGAGGATAATGCAATGTTGATACACTCCTCAGATAGATCTGAGGCTCAAATCGCTGAGAGAAGACTCAGAAGAAGCTTCAAGAGGGTTTCCAAAGCACCTGCGAATAAATTTGTTCATTTTTCCCCATTTAGCGCGGATTTAGGCTCCGGGGCCCCAAGCAACGAGGTGTCCGGGACACGGGACAAATCTCAAAATAGGCAACGGCGACGGACCTCTCGGGACACGGGACGTTGCCTAAGGTCGTATCGGTACAGTATCCCACTGCTCATGTGAATCGCAAGAAATTAAGCAACCTGGAAGTCAAAATCATTTTTCTTTCGGCGGCGCTGTCGCGCCGCTCACTTTATGCATCCCAAAATTAATGAACCACTTGTCACTTACCTACCTATAGTACTTCTACCTAGCTATGTGTCCCGGATCTCACAGTACAGATATAACTCTTCAGCCCCAATTTTGGGAGTGAAATAGCACCATAAGCGGTAAAAGAGCGCATTTTTGGACAAATTCTCCAACAAAATATATCTCTTTCATTTTACAAACAGTTGTGGATGGGATCGCTTCAGTAGGAAGCTTGCACGCGTTGTGAAAAGGTAGGGAGGCTGGACAATGGCATGTGCATGCGGTGCCACAAGCGTGAGAACACCTACTGAATACAGTATAACAATTCGAAGTCCGAACTATATCATTCAAACTCAGTTATAGATCTATTTCGCCACGCCTATAGTATAACTGCCTTCACACAACACCTAAACATGTCTAGACATTTACACCCTAATAGTTGCAAATTTATGCCTGTTCAGAAGGATTGCAATTTTTTCAGTATTTGTTTGGGAGTTTCAGCGCAACCTTCGTCGACGTCGCCGACAACAGCGTCGACAACGCGTCGGGCAACGTCGAGCACAGCGACAACAGGGGTACGGCAGTATCCGGGACGTTCCCACGGCCGGTTGCCCGTTGCTCTCAGCGGGATTCGAACTCACGGCGTGCCCTCAGCCAAACGCAAGTGCGAAGTGCAAATGCAAAATAGACCTGACACTCCTGGTCAACCGTACCGAGAGACAGAAATCAGACCATCTAGACTTCTCTACCTTCTTCCGACGTCCCTGGCACCCACTCCGACCCACTCCGACTATATGTGGTTTTCTGAATTGATGGTCTATCGATCTGCAAGCGGCTGTAACACAAATATATCACTATCGTCTGGTCGGATCTCGGAAGACAAACTGAGATGAAGACAAAATGCGCACGGTCATAAAATCCCCGTATGAATGTTCCATTGGTCGGTCGACCGGTCAATGCTCATGCAGGGCTGACAGCCACGAGTATCAGTACTTGGTGGTACCTACCAATTCAATCCTTCCGAAAAACCTTCTCCATCTACCCTCTTATTTCTTCAGCTGCCTGAGTTCTCTCTGGTTCGTGCCAGGTAAACATGAGCAAATCGTGCCAGGTCGCCTCCGAATACCCAATGTATTTAATGATATCTTCCCCGTTGTCTCTGATTAAACGTTGGCGCAACGTCCGGACAGGATCGAGCATCTGCTCCAGAGACCCAGCGATGATAATGATGGGAGGGAAATTCTAGAAGAGGCCCCTCTCCTTGATACCGAGGGAAGCAGGCGATAACCACGGGTTCGAGTACAATTCCCATTCAGGCATTGAGCCGAGCAGGCCCCACCCAGTGTACCCGGACTTCAGTACCGTGTACACCAGGTCTGTTCAAGTGTTTCTCCACATCAATGAATTTGGGTGCTTGTCATGAGTACCAGCCCAATCGACTGTCGGGGCAAGGAGATTAGCGCTAGCTGGGGGCAACATGCACGGGATATCAGAGGAGACGAGATATCTGGCGAGCTCGAGAATGAATGCAAAATGACCCCTGGCTGACTCTCCTGCCAGAATAATACTTTCGGGCTTGAACCCTAAGTTGGCAGTTAACCAATAATATCCGGCCAGGGCGTCTAGAAGGACGCGGGAAATGGGTTGGCTGGTGTGAATGGGGAAGACGAGCAGAGACGATATTCGACTCCCAAAGCTCGATCGATCATATCTGACCAGTGTTGAAGCATAGTCCTTGCAGGCATCGAGGAGAGATCATCTGGAGCAGCAGTACCCAGCTTGTGGAAAATATATAAGCTAAGGATATTTACTCTTGTAAGGACGACTCACGACATAACCTCCACCTAAAGCGAGTATGATTAGGGAGGTACTTACTCGTTGTGGTTGCGCATGAACTCCTTACCGTGAAAGTAGTACAGCACTTTTTCTCCGGGAGAGGCTGGGTAACCGTATTCTGCCTCGTTCCTCTTTCCTATCCAGTATCCGGCCACGGATACAGGCTTAACTTGATTTTTGCGCACAGCTTCGGCGATCTCGCCAAAAATCAAGTCTGCTAGCAGACCATCAATCCAAACCTGAACTAAGCTATCAGCGAGCGGCTTGCGCTTCTCGGGGTGCCTTCCAAGGCTGTTATCTGTAGCGAGAGAACATAGTGAGAGTGAGTAGGTACAAAAGGGCGACGCCTGTTGGGGAGGTGGATACAGAATACGGCTAGGGGGCAAAGCACGCTCGTAAATTCTTTAAATTTTAAGGATCGACGGGTATCGGGTATAATAGAGATATCACGAGGCGATATGCAATCGAACGCATAATATCAGTCGCCTGTGCGGACTAAGGTATATGTAAGCGCCGAGGGGATAGGTGCTCACTGGAAGTCTTCGTACCAGCAATAGTAACGGTGACAGCCGACACACTCTGGATTCTGCCGCATCGACGGGTGCAAGCATGGACAACGCATAGACGATGCTGGGATTGTATATCCACTAGCAACATGCAAGGTTCATTACCGGCTTTACCGAACGAGCAATTGGCCACCGAATGTGATGGCACTTACAATCGGACCTTCACCCTCGTACCTTTGAAACACTACGTAAACTCTCTTGGTTTCATCCCGCGGCCTGCGCCCTTCCTATCATCTTATTCACCGCCATCGGTCGTCCCGGTCCACTGCCCCTGGCCAGGTCCGCCAACTTCGCCTCGCGCATCTTCCGCAGAACCCGACTCAACAGCGTCGGCGTGACCACCATCTTCCCATCTTCGCCGGTCTCCCCTTCTTCCCGCGTATCCATGGGCGTGCCACCGTTGCTCCCGCTACTGGTGTTCACGCTCCCGCTCCTGCTGACTCCCGTGGCGGAGCGCTTCGTGCCCCCGCTGCTGGTCGTGAACGGGGAGCCCTGCTGACCCGCCAACGACCCCCTGGACGTCTCGCCACTGGGCGACTCTTCCTTGTACCTGTCCCATAGCGTGTAGAGCGCGATAATCTCCTGCATGATCGTCGCTACTTGTGTCATGGATACGTTCAAGCTCGCCAGGAAACTGATGGGGTCCTGAGCAGGTTTTTTGGTGTGATTGCTCGCTTGCCGCGATGATCGCCGGGGGGCGGCAGCTTGGGCGGGAGCTGACTGGTTTTGGATGGATGTGCGGGTGGGATTGTGCAGGACAAGAGTGAGGTTGATGACCGCGACTGCGATCATGTGTGGCGGGTACAGAAGACACAATTCAGATCGATATGTATCGTTTATGATGAACCTGTGGGTGATCAGCATATGTAGAGATATGCGCGAGAAGAAAGACGTACCATGCCATCTGGAGGGCCGGTCCTGGTAATTCAAGCTTACCCTCCCCGGTACCCCAATAGCGGGGTCCATCGTTAACACCTACACCTAGCTCCCCTGCCTCCGTGTCGAAATCGCTTGAGCTTCCTTCTTTACAACACAAAGTCATGAGTGTTCGGTAGGGGTGAAAGATCGTCATGTCGCATTCCAGATCATCCACGAGGTAGAACTCCATCTCCGCAAGCTTTGAGTTGTCAGACGGGAACGTCTTGATGCCATACATGTCCTCTTCAACTCCGCTATGAGGAGGAGCCATTCCTGATGGACTATTGACTCACGACTGAAGACCGACCTAGCTTCCGACACAACATTCTTGATGTGCACAGGTGATTCCTCCGCCTTGCTCGCCACATAGCAGCACGCAGCTATGACCAAGAAGGGATCGGTTTCACAATACGAGTTCTTGAGGTAAAAGCGACGGAAAAACACGGTGGCCGTCGCGATGACACGCTGCCTGAGCCCTAGTTTCTTGCCCAGCTTGGATATGGCTGCCACCCCGCCGTTCATTCATGCACCGTAGTCCGATATCTGCTGCTACTCACCATTGGCGAAAAAAATGCCGAGAAAATCGAGATATTCAGGGTCGTCGACATATTGCCGGTCCTCCGCTCGCGCCCTTTGTACAGCGGCGCGGTCCACAATCCATCGCTTGCTAGCAGACGCGTCAACATCAGCTTTCTTGCGAGAGCCTGGCAAACGTTCACCTCACTAATGCGAGCTCGCCCAAAAGTCGGTCGCCATCGACGTCCGCAAGAAACACGGACCTAAAATACGCCTGGGAGGCCGCTGCTCTTGAGAGTTTCGATTCCGAACCTGTCTCGGAACGGAGAGGGATCGGGTAAAAGCGCGGGGCAAGTCGGCGAACGCAACGTTCCTGCTTTCTTACCGCCACCACCACCGCGCACGACGACGACCAAGATGCTCGCTCGCTCTGCTATCCGCACGCTCTCGTCGCAGAGCCGTATGTTCTCTTCCTCCGCCTCGCGGCAATTCAAGGTTGCCGTGCTCGGTGCCGGCGGAGGAATCGGACAGCCGCTCTCGCTGTTGCTCAAGCTCGACCCGCTTGTCACTGAGCTGAACCTTTACGATATTCGCGGTGCCCCTGGTGTCGCCGCCGATGTTAGCCATGTTGACACCAACAGCGAGGTATGTGTGTATTTCCTTCGGGAGGATGTATGCGCGACGGGGCGGCCAGCCGGCCCTGGGATCTCCTCCGAGGCTTCGACAGTACTGGAATGTCATTATATCCAATCTACCTTGTTGAAGCCCGTTTTTGTCGCATGGACTACCGGCAATGATAGTGAAGATATCCGAGCAGTTACTGACTATGTCATATAGGTGAAGGGCTTTGCTGCTGATAAACTTGACGAGGCCTTAGATGGCACTCGCGTTATCGTCATCCCTGCTGGTGTCCCCAGAAAGGTACGTAGTCTGACCATCTTACATTATGCCTTCCTGACCATTTCGTTGTTCAGCCTGGTGTAAGTGGACCATATACACATCCTACGCAGCCCACACTAACTCCGACCTTAGATGACCCGTGACGATCTCTTCAACGTAGGTTTATACCGCAGTGTTCGGTATCTGCTGTAAGACTTAGTCTTTCTGTCCAGACGAATGCTTCTATAGTTCGTGACCTTGCTGCTGCAATTGGCCGCGTCTCCCCGCAAGCCTGCATCTGTGTCATCTCCAACCCCGTCAACTCCACCGTCCCCATCGTCGCTGCCACCCTCGAGAAGCAAGGCGTCTTCGATCCCAAGCGCCTCTTCGGTGTCACTACCCTCGATGTGGTCCGTGCAGCCCGCTTCCTCGGCGGCATCCAGGGCGTCGACCCCAAGCAGACGCCTGTCACTGTCGTCGGTGGTCACAGCGGTGCCACTATCGTGCCCCTCCTCTCGCAGAACTCCCACGGTAAGGGCCTTAAGGGCGAGACGTACGAAAAGCTGGTACACAGGATCCAATTCGGTGGTGACGAGGTTGTGAAGGCCAAGGATGGCGCTGGAAGCGCTACGCTCTCCATGGCGTACGCTGGTGCCCGCTTCACCAACTCTGTGTTGAGGGGTCTGAACGGCGAGAAGGGCCTTGTCACGCCTACCTTCGTGAAGAGCCCGCTCTTCGCTGACCAGGGCGTTGACTTCTTTTCGTCCAACGTCGAGCTCGGCGTAAGTCTATTGTCATGTGGTTTGTGAGGAGACGATGCTGATGAGTTTCATTCAGCCCAACGGTGTTGAGAAGATCCATCCTATCGGCCCCATCTCGCCCGAGGAGGAGAAGCTCCTCCAGGCCTGCCTGCCTGACCTCAAGAAGAACATCGAGAAGGGCAAAGCCTTCGTCGCTCAGTCATAAATTGACGTTGTAGCTACAAAATTCACGTGTAGTGGACATGTGCTACGGTGTGTTGTAGATGACTCGCGTCTCTAGATCACTGCCTTCCAATGCTAGAGTGGTGTCTTGGAAGGAAGACGATGCAATATCCTGTTTGCGCCCCAGTAGCGTTCTTTCTACCTGACTCAACCCATCCCTAGGGGGTATAACCAAGTCAAGGCTTCTCCGTCGTTGTAGTCCGGGATTGCGCTGGTCGCAAGGGCGGGACTCCTTTATAGGAGCTCTGCGTTCGTCTGATCTCTTCTTCCCGATGTGAGCATGGGTATGGAAAAGTGATTTTTACGTCGACGTACATTTCTATCTTCGTCCCGTTTTCTTGACTGTAGTAAATCCGTCTTCGTCTACCTCCGGCTCTTCTCTCGGAGGACGTTCTGGAGGCTGAGGCTGAGGCTGCGTATCTATCAGCGTCGGCACACCGTCTTCATCTTCCGGATCTTCATCGCCATCGCTCCAGTCCTGTTCAGGGTCATCGGGCACACCCCGCAGTGCCTGTACATCCTTCCCTTTGATTTTCTCCGCCCTGCCTTCATACTCTAAGACCAAGTCTTCCTTCCCTCGCGAGACTTCCTCCCACAGCCGCAAGATATCAGTCGCTACGCTCTGTGCGCTGTCGTCCTCCAAGAGGGTGTCGAACTCTTCCTCCATGACCTGCATCAATAGCTCCTCCACATCGACGGCGTCCGGGATGGGGTCCTGCCCATCGAATGCGTCCACAATTTCCGATGCGAACTGAAGTTGGGTTTGTTTCGCAGTCGCACCAGAACTTCCCCAGTTCTCTCTGATGGCTACTCGAAGAGCACCCCATAGGGCTAGCCGGGCCATTACTCCTCGAGCGAAAAGTACCAGCGTGGGTGCCGGCTCCGCTGGAGCAGATCCTGATGCGACCGGTGTAGCCATGCTTTAGAAAGTAGTAGATGCGGTTTAGGATCAGGCGATCGAGCGATGGGCAGAAGGTAGAGGGCGAAGCCACAATGCCACAAAATTCTGTTCTGAGTTTCAATCTTCTCTTTCCATGCTAAGTGCCGTCGCAGCGCGTAAAGCGCGTCTCGCGCAGTCTCAACAATCAGCGACACCTCCTGCTTCTGATACATCGTCGACCACCGCTGCTGATGCGTCTTCTGAGAAGTCAAAAGTCTCGAAGAAACCAACGTCAAAGCGGAAATTGAGCGGTCAAGTACCCGCTCCGTCCCCCGACAAGAAAAAGAAGCGAGCTAAACATAACGAGAAAAAGCAAAAGCCTGTCTCCAACGCTGGTACTGATGCGTTCGCAAAACAAGACGACGTAATCGTCATCGAGGATGAAGAGTCCTCAAGCTCGGAGGAGGATGTGCGAAGTACTCTCTTACCCCGTCTTGTAGCCTCTGAAGTTCCATCGAGCTCCAGGCGGCGAGCTTGGTCACCCAGTAATCCGGTGTACGATTCATCGGATGATGAGGCCCAGGATGTACCTGTGAATGACCTTCTGGATATACCGGTCCATTCTTTCCCCAAGGCGCAACCTTCGACCGTCACACTGAGCACCTTTCAACCCACGCGGGACTATAATCTTTTCCGACTATCACCAGACTCTGCCGCTCGGTACGGCCTTTTGTCCTCCCACGACAGAGACTCTACCTCTTCTCTGCTTGCACTTGCCCCGGGAGAGACGGTATGCCTTCTAGGAACATACACTATCACCGTTCTAGCTGGCTCTGTATCACTGTGTGGCAGCACACTATCTGCCTCGTCTGTGTCACACCGCGTCTTTGCCCCGCGGTCCTCCCCTATACCTGTCATACGATGTGTCTCGTCGGATTCAACAGAATTTCCGTCCGAGCTGCCGTCGTCCGTGAAACAAGCTGTGCCGAAGGGCGGTTCTCTTGTCTGGCTAGAAGGATTGCGCACCCATGTTGAAGGTTTGGGTCGAATATGCAGGACGTTCGATGGTGTCTTCTCGCCATCTCGATGGCAGAGTGGGGATAACTTAATCCCTGGTGTCAGCGGTGTCCACTTGGTACTTTTCCTTCCTTTTATTGAGTGACATGGACATTGACTTACAAGGTAGATTAGTCAGTCGAGCAGAGACGCACAAGTCTTCTGCGTGCCTGACTCATGGGATGCTGCTCTCTCGGCTGTACTATCGCACGCAAAGGCGGGGGATATGAAGCCTCCAGTTTGTCTCGTGAAGGGTCCTAAGAATGCGGGCAAGAGCACGTTTGCCAGAACCTTGCTGAATCGTCTGGTAACCAAGTAGGTCAAGTTGCTTGGTACAACGGAACAGTCGGTGACGTTTCCTAGGTATGCAAGGGTCGCCTTCTTGGAGTGCGATCTGGGTCAATCCGAGTTCACACCTGGCGGCATGGTCGCGCTGAACGTCCTCGATACGCCTCTCTTTGGTACGTAAGCTAAATTTGCGGGTTACTGGTGCAGCTCTGATATCATGCAACAGGTCCCCCATTCACCCATATGTCCATCCCGAATCATGCACATTACATCGGTTCGGCCTCGCCTCGCTCCTCTCCCTCACATTACCTCTCCTCAATCCATGCCCTGCTCCAATCCTACCGTCTTGATATCCAGTTTTTGGCCGACGCCAGCAGCGGGGGAAACTCCGATAAAATAGGGGACGTCATTCCACTGGTAGTGAACACCATGGGCTGGACGAAAGGTCTCGGTGCGGATCTGTCGCGCAAAATCGAAGAGATGGTTGAGCCGAGCGATGTCTTCGAGTTTGAACCGCCAATAGCAGAGTACGTATGGCCGGCCGTTCCTGCACCTAGTGCTCGCCCTCAGGGTGATGCGAGGTACTACACGCTAGAGTGCGTCGAGCCTTCAGTTCTGTCGACGAACTTCAGCTCTGCGGATCACCGCACAATGTCGATCTTGTCTTACTTCCACGCCATATTCCCTCCGCAAGACCCGTCATCAATCGTATCGTGCCTTTCCTCAACATGGAACGTTGCTCTTCCGCTCTGCGCTCAGAGGCCATACGAGTTAGATTGGGCAGACGCTATTGACAGAGTGTACCTAGCCGGTCCTGGCACTGAGGACGTCGTGTCCTCGGAGGTTGTCCGAGTACTCAACGGCGCCATCGTAGGCCTGGTGGAGTGCGAGCAGGGAACGCTCGATGCTGAGATGGACGAGATCGAATTGGGAGGCCCGGAAGCCGGGCCGGTTATTCCGTACACTCAGGGAGCTGCCCCGCCGTCCCCCCTTTCCTCGAACTGTCGTGGTCTCGCTCTCATCCGAGGCGTATCATCCACGAGTACGCACTTGCAAATCTTGACACCCGTACTACCGCTAGCGCTCGCGGACGCTCGTGTATTGGTCAAGGGTGAGTTGGAGCTGCCAGTGTGGGGGATGCTCGATTTCAGGTTTGAAGACGGGCAGAGCATCGCGGGCGTTGACAAGGGGTCGGTTCCTTACTTGCGGTGGGGGAAGGAGGAGGGGCTCGGGGCGGAGCGTCGGAGGGTGCGGAGAAACCTTATGCGGAAGGGACAAATGTAAGGCTCTGGTCGTGATATTGAAGAGGAGGTCCGGCTGGTGTAAAATGTAGTTTTCGCTTTGTTATCTACTGTGCACCTGACTAGACGTGGATTCCGTCCGTAGTAGTGCGACTCTTCATGGGAGGTTTATAAGACGGCCGTTGTTCAGCCATTAGCTCAGTACGCTACGGAGGCCCTCAATGACTGGGTTTCGCCCGGAAGACTATCGCGACATCAGGTCCTTTGTTTTGAAGCCACTCCTTCCACATGGTTTGATAGCGGGGACACCACTCGACTCGCTTTCCATACATCCCAAAGACCTCTTCATCCGATAACATACGAGAGATTTTGAATATTTGCTGCCGATCGCGGCTGCTGTAGTTCTTAATTTGTTTCTTCGCTTCTTTGAGAGTTGGGTGCAGCTGGGATACGACAATAAAGGTCATTGAAAATTCAGAGGACGCAGGGGAAGGATATCAAGGCAATGCGCACCGGCCCTCTGAATACCATGCGGTGCCATTTGCAGAAAGCTTTGGGAGACAATGGGTATTCGGTCGCTTCAGGATCTCGACGGCGAGGTCCACGATTCTCGCCCATGGGTGGTAAGGGGGGCGAATAATACATGACCAGCGGTATTTCCGAACAACTCTGGCCACCATGCCTGGCGCGGGCCATGCCCAGGCAAGTCTTGAGCCGGAACGCAGATTGCCAGTACTTTTCCTCTTCATCTCGGTCTTGATATTTCGAGTAAGCTGGTTCAACGCCAGTGTAGGCACCACCAATTCTGAGCCGGTGTGTGACATTGTCCAGGAGCCGCCGGGCATAAACTTGGAGAGCATGTCTAACGTCGCCAAGAAGCAGCGGCCAGCCCGTAGCTAGCAGCCATACCAAGAGGCGCTGCACGCTCGGGCTGGGAGTCAAGTCGCAAAAGTGGATTGTCTGGTACAGAGTTAGGATACGTCAATTATAACGGCTAGGCGAAAGAGCACTACACGCTCACACGAACAAGTCCAGGCATGGCTAGACAGTGCAGGCGCGACTGGTATAGTCCACCAAGGCTTGAGCGTGCTGGCGACGGGGTCTGAGTCGATCATAGTCTTGTGGTAAAGTGAAGGTGCAGCGTGTATCTTCATTTATGACTGCTTCAGCACAGGCGCCACGAGGCAGCCGCATGTTCGACTACACTGCTGAGACTAGACGGATATTAATCGCGAAGCATGACAGGCTTCTGGCAGAAACTAGCTTTAGTAAACTCGCAGCTGGATGACATTTATTGAGCTCGCCCTTGACTTTCTGTTCTCTTGGTTTCGCTAGCTATTCGAGACGAATGTCACCATTGGCATTAATCATCACTTAAATCGACAGAAACTCGCCCACAAAGGCTTCTGCCGTCGAAATTGCAGGGATGAGGAACGGTGCTGGGATTTATTATGCCACATCCTTTCTAACCTTCATAGAGGCAAATTGCGATTTCGAGTATACAAAACGTGCGAGCCCGCTCGAGCGTGATGCTGAACGTTAACGTTAACCTGGCCGGTTAGGTGTGACTATATGCAAGTCACTGTCACGTTTCGTTGCTGCACCAGTCCAGTCTCAAGAGTCTCAGCGGCTCTCTGCACCTTCCTCACAACGCTCACCATTCAATGCTCTTTGGGAGGCCGATATTCCTACAAATGGGCTCGCTTTGAAGTCTTTTTTCTAGCGCGTCGTCGCGGTCGGCCTCGCTATGCAAGGAAATATTAATGACCTCTCGACTGGGATAGAAGATCGTCGTATGTTCCGATCTCTCGAGTCCGTGTCAGACGATGCAATGCCTAGTGCGGAGGCCGCGGTGAGGATATATGAAGAGGATATCGGATACTGATGGCTGTCACCATCGTGTGTACGCGTTTGAATCGCGGCCTGCGCCATCCCCAGCGCGACTCAGCAGCTCGAGATGAAGTGATATCGCCAACTTTGTGTATGGCACGCTCGGACTCGCTAGGTTATGAAGAGGCTATGAATTGCAGTTCTCGAGGAAGCCATATACTTCCAAGTGTTGACCATGCATACACCCGGGCGATTCTCCCGACTATATGCGGTCCGCTCTTCGTTTTAATCCTTGTTAGACTGATCTCTTGCGAACAGCAGGAAATGTTGACAGGTTGAACGGCCAGCCGTGTCCTTCGACCCGGTTTTCGGGCGGATCCTCGGAGCAGATGCTCGTCTCCGGCGTGGCTATGGGTGTTTGCTACACCCGTGTAGAGAGATATATCGTGGCGCCGGAGTGTACCTCTACATGCCGTCGACTCCTCACCACTGTGACACGTTTGCGGGATCGATGTGCACAAACCCCGATGCGCAGATGATCCTGAGTGATTGCGGTGCGGAGGAATATATCCTATCTGGATATACGGACTGCCTGTCGCACTGATTCATTGGGAAGGCAACCCCCTATGTATCAGTGCATAGGTGGATGTCCTCTCATAGACCGCTCGATGTCATCAATGTGGCCATCTTGACTCTGCCAAGATGTAAGCGCTATACCGATTGCTACTTGTCAATGGGTGCCCGGGGCTAATGCGCCATCAACCCATCGCACAGCCCAGATGAGGCGGGCCCGGGTGATTAACCCGCCCCGGGCGACTACAGGGGCACGGGCCCGACGTACCCATGCGAAACGATGATTACCGACACCTCACTCCACCGACGTCGAGGAGACATACGTGATGGATCACCAAGCTGGCAAGGATCAGCCTGATTGAGAGATAGACTACCTGATGCGCATTGTGGATGCGCAGGTCTGCAACCGCAGCCGTATCTTGCCCGATGTTTTCATTGCAAAGTTGCGTCAAGGCACAAGGTTTGGGTCGTTTCTTTGCACGAGTACAAGGTCTACCAGCATTGTGATTCCCAGAGACGAGGTGGGCAAAGGAACATACCTTCTTGAAACAAAAGTAACCCCTGACAGTACCCACGCTCTAGGCTCGGCTTTGGCTCGGCTGGCCGATTTGGACTCCGCGGCGGTAGGGGGAATTCCAGAACGTCATTGGGCGAGCCTGGATATTACGTTGGCGAAGCCCCTCGCGCCCGACGTGTTTGGTGTTGACAGTCCCCGGCTCCCACCCTCCTCTCCCTCCTTTCCGTTGTCTGGAACAACCACGACCACCGTTACGAACGACGTCGACAACACTACGCTCACGATGTCGACGAGCACGAACAATTTCATGATTGACTTCCTATCTAGACTGTCGCTATCGCCAGCGCTGCCCGTTGCCGGAGCCCGCCGGTCAGCCGCCAGCAGAAGACGCAGCGCGAGCGCCAGCTGGCGGACGCCATACTCGACACTTGTTTCCGCAGCGGAGACAGTGTCAGCCACCCTGGCAGACCTCTTAAAGACTTCGCAGTTGCGCTGTGCCCGGCTTGTTCGTGGACTCGATTCTGCCGGCGCCTCGAGGTCAAGGTCAAGGCGGCAGTCACTCGCCAGCCCTCCTTCGTTCAAGCAACTCCACTCGCACCACCTCCCCTTCTCCGTGCTGCACAATTTCCTCGCGGATTCGGACATCGTCATGTCCTTTGGAACACCCGTCGACATCCTTGTCTTCGGTCTAATCTTCCTTCTCCTGCTTGCCTTCGCAGCGGTCTGGTACGTCCTGTACAATGGATGGAGATCGAGCTATACCATGGTGGATACGAATGAAGAGGTGCGTTGGCTATTGTATCTGCGTCCTGGACTGTCAGTTCATCAGGATCATTAGGTCTTGGCGCCTGAGAAAGCAAACTCGCTTCCCCGTTTCGCTGATCAGAGTCATCATCAACTTGTAAGTTCCTGTCGCGGCTTGTTCCACCTTAGGTACTCATGGTTTCTTATTCCAGTCCTTACTTTCCCTATCTCCCTATTCCACGTCATCACCCGCTCCCTCCCGTTCACGCTCTTCGTCGATACCCATTCCTGTAATCGTCATCACCTCACCTTGCGGGAGCTCGCATACGTTCACGACGGTCCCATCGGTTTCGCCTCCGAAACTGCGCCCGCAGCCGCCAGCTGTCCCGGACCCCACCAAGTTATCTTGGATCCCATGGGTGTCCAGGCCAAGGTCCCGCTCGTCCTGTCAGTCTCGTACTTCTCCGAATCAGACCGAACCCAGGACTCAATGTCAAGTAGGGACCGCTAACCGAGTTCGTGCTCGGCCTGCGGGTAGGATGGGCAGAGTGAGGAGCGACAGCTTCTACGGTGGTAGGCCGATAATTGCCAGGGGCCCTATACCCGTTAGGCAGCCGAGATTTGAGGGCGGGGTTACCGTTGACATCGGGTCAGCCAATGCGGGGGCGTTTGAAGTCAAGAAGGGGGCACAAATCAGTGTGGGTGGATTGCCGACGCCGCCTGCGAGCCCGGACGCCGCCAGTTCTACCTCTGGGTTCGAGTTCAAGATCGAAGTGCCGGAAGTAAAAGTCACGAGTGCGCCCGACGTCGACCTCGAGGTGGAGGAGAAAGTACCGGGGTCCTTCGAGGTTATAGTACCCGTGGCCAAGCAAATGGCTTTCATTCCGACGCCTCCTCCAACTCCTCCTCTGGAGAATGTACTAGTCTTACCCAGGAGGGAACGCAGGGAAAGGAAGCCATTGAGCATCGTGGTGTCGCCGACCCATGCTGATGCTGTACAACTGAAGGCAGAGAGGAGAATAAGGGGAAAGGAGAACGCCGCGGAGAGGTGCTAAGTGGCCAGGCGGCGAAGGCAAGGCTTTAACGACCGGGACGAATTTCAAGAATTCTTTCGCATGCTATTCGCCGGACACCCTAATCTTGCGCAAGTCTACCCTACGCCTCGCCTAATACCGCCTCGGATTCAAGAAAGAAAGTATCGTACTCGCGCTGTTTCTTGTCATCGGATCGTATCTCCCTCTCTGGACCCCTTCCCCTTTATCTGTCTCTCACTTCGTCAACGTCGTCAAGCATCATCCAAGGCATCAGTCACCTCAAGAACTCAAATGTATCTTAGGCCGTCCTCGCACTGTATCAAAAGCAATATCACCTCAAGACTAATTCCTCGTTGCTTTGCCCTGCTCTCAAGATCGGCTCGCTCGCCCCCTGCTCTGTCATCCTGTACATCATACCTCGCAATTGCTGTACCGGCATCCACCCCCGCATTCGCATTCATCCCCGTTCCCCCCGTCCACCTCAGCACTACCACCTGTACATATCCCCCTCGCATTTGGAAGCCGTGTACAGCATACCCTGCGTCTCTGTATCCAGAGGCACTCCACATTCGTTTGGAATTCATGTTTCGACTATACTACTCCCCGCCTTCCCGACTTTACACCACTCTTGAATCCTGAGTCGTCTACCTCGCTTGTTATGCGAGGTCGGCGACGTGGCAGGTGGGAGAGGGAAGATGAAGGGAGGAATAATCGCATCGCGGACTCTATTTTGCTTCTCTTGTTTGTTTGTTTGCTTGACGGACGTTGACCCGGTTATTGGATTTGCAGTTCCCCGTATCTATTCTGTAGAGATGGGTGCGGGAATACGGGCTACATACATAACAGTTATGAATACGCCTCTCGGTAGAGTAGAAGAGTATAATTGTGGTGCGTAGGTATCCGCTTAATTAATTGAATGTTTATTCTCGGGCATCACTCTGGAGGAATGGCCGTGAGCTGTAGATCCACACCTCCGACAACAGCTCCTGCTTGAGTACTGACGGTCGTGAAGTATAGCTTTGGTTTCGTGAGTGCTTGCTCATTACAGGATCCTGTACTGAAATAACCGATTACTTATTCAGCAGCCATAGCCGATGGGAATACGTACGGTCTGGTCCTATTATACAGTCGCGCCTTGAGCCATGTTGACAGAATCCTCTGCCAACCTTCAGCATGACTCGACAGAAAGCGCTCCTCCTTCAGGAGAAGCATGGTCCGTTCGCGGTTGCTGAGAAAGACATACCCAGACCGGGCCCCGGAGAAATACTGGTTAAGGTCGAGGCGGCCGGCTTGAATCCAGTGGATTGGAAGATACAGAAGTACGATATCCTGGTCGACTCCTACCCAGTCGTTCTCGGCGGAGACATCGCTGGCACGGTAGTAGAGGTAGGGGAAGGTGTTACCGAATTCAACGAAGGCGATACGATGTGCGTGTCTTTGTCGCGATACGGTCAAGGAGGCTTCGTCCGTTGATACGGGCACCGAACCTGCGTGTCGGAAGCATGGTTCGACAGCAGGCGGGGTGGATTTCAGCATTATGCCATCGTCGTGGCTGAAATTGCTGCTAAGGTATGCGGGTCCTATTCCCCTTTGTGGCTGAACCTCGCGGGTTAACTTCCCAGGACAGGTACCTTCAAGGATATCACTTGAAGAAGCTGCGTCTGTGCCTCTTGCCTTTGTGACGGCGGCATTCGGCTTGTACGGGTCCGGACGGGAAGGCGAGACATCCAGAACCGGACTAGCAGCACCTTGGCAGGAAGGTGGTCAAGGGAAGTACGAGGGTAAACCCATCCTGGTATTGGGAGGAGCCTCGTCAGTCGGACAATATGGTATGCCCCAGGCATTGGCACGACATACCTTTCAAAATTGAATGCTGCACTTAGTGATTCAGCTCGCGAAATTATCCGGCTTCTCACCTATCATCACTACCGCGTCTCCACATAGTGAAAATCTTTTCAAGTCGCTAGGTGCAACTCACGTTATAGATCGCCGGGCACCGTCTGAGCAGCTTCAGGCAACTATCTTTCCGATGTTATCATCGCCATTGCTCCATGTATACGACGCGATTAGTCTCTGGGAAACTCAGCGGATTGGATACGACATGCTGGCGCCTGGCGGCAGCATCATCGTTGTCCTCGACCGTGCCATACAAATTGACGAACATTCAGACAAAAGGTTCGTTCGTGTTGTTGGCAATGCGCACGATCTGAGTCAGAGGAACGACGCGCGAGCCATCTTCTCTCACCTGCCCGTATTGCTTGAATGCGGGGATATCAGGGTCAGCTCCTATTTCCGCTTTACATACGCGCTTACGAACGTATGGATTATACTATAGCCAAACCCTATTGAGGTCCTTCCGGACGGCTTGCGAGGAGTCATACGGGGTTTGCAGAGGCTGGAGGAGTCAGCGGGCTCAAGCTTGTTGCTCGTCCGCAGGATACTGACTGAGCTTCATCTGTCAGGCTCAGCCTCAACTGGCCACCGAATCCAGTGTTGCGCGACCTGCGCAGTATCCATGGACGTTGAGAACCGAATGAAGACATTGACCATGTTTGTTGTATCTTGCTCCTGTTCAATGTCAGGCTTTCGAACGATGGCCAGACAGACGTTCCGGATATCCCCGTGTCACAGAGAAGTCTCTACTAGTACCCGAGTCTCAACGAGGTTCTGAAGATTCAGAGTTCGCTAAGTACCAGATTGAGTACAGTTCACTGGCCGCTGGAATGTCAACACAGCCCGCACTATAGCGGTGCCTTCTATGTCCAGAACGAAGGCTGTCCGAACGGATACTTACCAGTATGAGGCAACTTCGAGATTAGGGCTTATCTGGAGAAATTTTGAGTTTCTACTAAGCACTGACGAACCCTGCTCTACCTGTGACACTCCCAGCCCTCACGCCATCACGCCGGACGCTGCGAGTTACTATGACACAGGAATGCTCAGGCTTTCGGAGGCCAGAGATCTTTGGGATCTCGGTGTTCAAGGATTTACGTAAACGCAATATAAGCACGACCGCCTTGAGCTGGCCTGCCTCCCGTAACTCCCATCTGGGTGGATATACGCGCCGACACCCTTTCCCTCGTCAGCTGACAGTTCGACAGAGCTGGAGACGAAATGCCAGAGCTTACCCAAGGAACGGACGAATGGCGGTGTGTTGAGCTGCAGTCAGAAATCAAGAAGCTGAAGGAGCAGATCTCCCGCTACGAGGAAGATACTGCTCGTCTAACAAAGCTATCCGAGGAAAGCGAGAGAGCTGTAAAGCCAGTGAGTACCCTCACAGCTTATATTAGCACGTTGCAGTTAACTATGCAGTTTCGTCGTTAGGAACAAGGCAACGCCCGTCTTCTCCGTGGTTTTGATGATGCAGCAAATGGTAGGAGTCCCTCTGTGAGAACAGTCTATTAGATGATACGGAGACTCTGTTGAACGGGTTACCAGAGACCTGCCACTCCAGGGCCGGCCCCGCTGGCAACCGCTACTACGACCGGTACAGAGCCAGTTTTCGTCCATACTCGTGCTGCTACTCATACACTTGAAAGAAGGATTGGTAAAAAATGAAGTAATAGAACTCACAACTCCTGGAGAAATCGATGACTTCCTGCAAAAGGTTAAAGAAGACCTAGTAAGGACTCACGTAGAGTTGGCTGTGAAACGTAGGCTAATCCATCTAGGCTGACTCCAAGATCAAAATCAAAGAAGAGACGGTTCTATTTGATGATGAATCAATCAAGTCGCGCATGAGTGTGATCAACTTCGCCCACTATAATGTCACCTTGGAGGAGACCATCCGCAACTTCACAGTGAAGCGCGCATTCATGTCTAAGGTATACGGAGGCAGTAGCCAAGAGACTTTCCCTTCTATCAGCCCCGAAAAAGTGGCCGTGCATGGCAGGGAAAACTTCGCATACATGACCCTTGAATGGAACCCATATGCGCCTAGGAGGCCAGGCCGTCCAGGTCTGTTTTTCGGACACGGCAATGCGTTCGAGCACGAAGGGCCTGGTGTCCTTGACGTCTTCGTCAGAATACAGTCGCACTCTGATCCGCAATGGCGATATAATGGACTGTATGAATTCATTGCCTCTCCGTCACTGACCCCTGCAGAGTGGGCAATCCAGTCTCCGGTCGTAAGTGCACAGCGCCCTGCTAGATCGTAACCGTCTGAATCATGAATATTGCCAGGTTAAGAGGACATGGGCGCAGGGATGCTGGACCTACGGCGGTGCGGACTGTGTCAGAATCGCTTATCGTCGAGATTTTGGACGGCTCCCGACAAAGCAAGAGGTCGACGACATATTTGCAACATGCAAAAAATACCAGAACCTAACTGTCGACGACATTCTACGCGCATTCGACAACGGGGAAGAGGTTAGTAGAATCCTCATGCCAAGAAATAATTGCTCACACCGAGCAATCAGACTATCGCTGTTTGGGTGATGAGATGCATTGGCTACGACGAAGACTTTCAGCGAGAATTGGTTGAAAAGAGTACGAATTGGCAAGTTCCCGCAAAAAGGCCTGGAGGCATAAAATCTAGAACGAAACCCGCATCAAAGCGGACCAAGGCGAGAACCGCACCTAAATATCGTGCGGAGGAGAGCGATGATGGTGAGGATGTGAGCATGCGGGCGGAAAGCGAGGACGATGTTGAGGTACTAGCCTATACACCGAAAGGTACCCGCAGTCGACCGCGGGCGAGTCTCATCTCAGAGTAGAGGAGACGGTAGACCGTGCACATCTTGTACCCTGGCTGGCAGACCTGGCACAAGTCATGATTTTCATGAAAGTCCCTGAGTTCAACGGAAGGTGCTGGGCATCCTGTGTCTTATACTTCAGGAGCCCTAAGAGTCAGCAAGATTATCTTATCATAGGCATGCACACGAACTTGCATTGAACACAGTCTATTACACTGCTTAAATAAATCCATGATCCTAAATTATGCTAAACCAAAGCGAACGACAATCAATAAATAGTCATTACTAGCGTACGCGTAAGCAAGGAACTCAAAACGCGGCGATATTAGGATGAGTGCTGCGCAATAGTTCGTCAAGAACCTACAAATCACTATGAGTAACCAGGTCTAATTGAAAGAGCAATGCAACGAACCTGATCCATTTCCTCCAATTTCTTGAAGGACTCTCCATACACATCCCTGATTTGAGGGTGTAACTCGTCGGCATTCAGCGGTTTGCCGAAGAGCATTTCGTCCACGGGATCCACAGCTGGTCGAGGCTTAACTTCGGGTTCCGCCATCTGGGCGCGGAGCTCTATGACAGCCATCATTCCCGAAAGCCCGAAGTCATTGTTAGGTACGACAGGCCTTCTCCTCTTCGCCGGAGTCTGGGCACGCGTCTGAGAGAGCGAAGATTTCGAGCGACCCGCCGTGGGTGTAGCAGCGGCAGTCCTGTATCCCGACGCATCCGAAAGAACAGACGTAGACGAGGCTTGCCGCTGATGCATGTCAGGGGGTTGCTTGTATGCAGCTGTTGGAGTGGTCGTCCTGATTCGACTATGGCCCTCGCTAGCAGTAGTGAAAGTTGTGGGGGTGTTCGTTCTTGAACCAGATGCCGCAGACATGGCGCGCGCAGCGACAGAGGTAGGAGTAGGAGATCGAACCGTGCCCACCACAGGTGTCGCTGTCCTCGAAGTAGAGACTGGGATTGCAGCTGAGATAGCTTGGTCGAATGAATACTCGGAGTTGGAGGTAGTCGGCGTTGTAGCCATGACATCTTGGCCAGTACCAGCGGTAAGCTGCCTATTTTGACCTTTGCCCTCTTTCACCCTACTGAGAACGCGGTCAAGTTGATCGCCGACTGCTTCTTCGTTGCGACCGAGTACACCTTCCAAGAGGTCGTTCCTGTTGTTGATATTGCTTTCTCTACGCCACTCTTGTTCTACTATGTCGCTGATATCGTAACTTTCCCCCTGTGGATCCACATAGGAGTATCTGATTCTATCATCGACTTCGTAACGAGAGCTGCGTAGCATCGCATTTCCGGGCAGCAGGACGTCGAGACCGCGTTCAGAGTTCGCCTGGGTTGAGAGAATAGCGCGCTGATTAGCACGAACTGCCGCACGTTGCGCTGCAATGATATCTTGCTTGGATGGCTGGCGCTGCCTTGCTTCCTCGTTTACACCAGATGTATTGTCGGATGTCACACTGGAAGTAGATGCCGATACGCGGTGCAGGTTCTGGAGCGCTATTTCATCTAATGGGGCGGAATTCCGATGGCGCGACGAAGAAGTGCGGTATGTCACGGCTCGCCGCAAGATGAAGATGGGGTCGTCCGGAGAAACTTCGTCCGGATTGCCCAGCAACATACCGGAGTCAACCGAACGTCGCTTGCTCTCACTGAAGCGTCTGTCGACTGTGCGATACGTAGGTGGTCTAGGGTACGCCTCAATGACTTTGCTAGTGGGCGACAGCTCTCGCTCTAGGAGGTCGCGCGATTAACAACCTTCCTGCACCGGTCAAGATAACTCACCTTGGCCACCCACAGAGACACTCAGTCCGTATCGTACCCTGGAAGAGCTCTTCCTCTTCGAGACTTTGTCTTCGACTTCATCTCCTCCGTCGACAACACCTTCGACGATACCGAACATGTCCAGACCCATCTCGATAACCTCGGCCACCGTGATATTCTTCGGCAATGCAAAGACCTTCCGTCGCTGTGACATGGATATGCCAGGCGGTATGCTAGGCTGTCCTCGGTCACGGACGCTGTTCTTGAATACAATAGCCTCTGTCTGCGAGTCGAAGACCATGTCATCAGGCAGGTCCTCTGGGTAAATCACGAGCTGAAGAGTGAATCTGAAAGACGGGGAGCTGAAGCGTTCCGGAGCGACACTCGGGCCACCTGCTGTGGAGACTGAGAGGTACTGAGGTTTCGATGTATGAGATACAGAGTCATCCAGTTCTGCGATCAAGGTGTCATCACCCTCTTGACCTTCAGCGCTTCCTTCTTCGCCCTCTATGCTTCGTCGGTTGAGATAGAACTTGACGGCAGAATCGTCAGTGAAATCATTCATAGACAGCTTTTTGATGGCAGGATGCAAGGAGAGATTGCTAGACACGGAACTGATACTGCCAACGCTACTTCTCTTGACCTTAGGCAATTCCATGGCGGCTTCGACCAGGTTCTCGAAAACTCCCAGCGGCTTTTCCTGAGGACGAAGTACGGCAGAGGAACCCTCCACCTGCTTGATAGTGAGGTAGTAATCGTTCTCGTCTTCGCCAGCGGGTAAACGGAACCGTTGAATGGCCTGCCGAACAAGATCCTGAGAGGTAGTGGACGAGTTTAGTAAGACAGTCTTGAAGGTTGCCTCCGTCTGCAGGTTGTTCCCCGCAAAGACACGTATGACGCTAAGCTCAGGAACGCCCTGCCCGTCAGTAGCGGTAGGCGAGAGTACCAAGGAGCCAGGGCGGGGTCGGCGAGTCCCAGCACTTTCTGGCGTGAGGCCGATTCCGAGACCCGAGGCAGAACTACTGGATGAATTGAATGAACTCGCGTGGGGCATGATTGCGGATGCAGACTGCAGACCATATGAAGGCTGCAAATCCGGCGGCGAAGATGGAGATCGATTGAGGTACTGCTGGTATAAAGCCTGCTGTTGCTGGTCCCTCTGGCGAAGCTGCGATGCATGCTGTGAGACGAGTGAGCTTTGCTGAGGCGGCGTCGTGGGCGGTGTAGTAGTGCCTTGCTGGTATTGCTGTTGCTGCTGCTGGTTTTGACGTTTGGGATCGGTGGAGTTCCGGACCGCAGACATC
Organism: Gloeophyllum trabeum ATCC 11539; assembly: GCF_000344685.1. Classification (NCBI taxonomy): domain Eukaryota; kingdom Fungi; phylum Basidiomycota; class Agaricomycetes; order Gloeophyllales; family Gloeophyllaceae; genus Gloeophyllum; species Gloeophyllum trabeum. Next base: position 2,986,886 of record NW_006920411.1, on the reverse strand, counting down.
TGTTGCTGTTGTTGTCTCGCTGCGGCTGTAGTGGGGGAGGTCATGCCCGACTCCGACGGGTTTGCCGCCAGGTGCGCATTGCTCGACCTGCTGGACTCCTCCGAAGGCCGTCCAAGATCAACTGAGCCATTCTCGGATGAGCCCTTGTCCTTGCCTTTGTCCTTCCTTCGTCCGAACAGACCGCTAAGCATACCGCCCTTCTTCTTCTTCTCCTTCGAGTCGTCTTCCACCTCTCTCTCTTTCTTCAGCTTGGCCCCGCCATTCGGGCGCGACTCCGGCGATGGTGAAGCTGTCTTCTCCTTCATCTTATTCGCACGCTTTCTGGCCTCAGCTTCAAGCGCCTCTATTTCTTCCCGCTGTCGCTTGCGCTGCTCCTCCTGCTGTCGCATGATGTCGCTCGGCAGCAAGGGGCCAGGTGTCCCCTGAGCCTGCTGCTGGGGCTGCTTCTGCTGCTCAGCCATCACGCCATCACAAACAATGGGGGGAGTGACACTGAGTTTAACCGTGTCGGTGGCCTGAGCAGGGTCGAGAGACTTGGGTCCTGGAGGTGAACTGGGGGACAGCGCTCGGGTGCTGTCTGGTCCAACACCCAGGCGCTCGCGTGAGCCTTCCCTTTGTACTTGCTGCTGTAGTGGCTGAGGCGACGTCTGGTCCTGCGCTCGCTGGCCCTGCGTTGCCTGAGCCTGCATCCTAGCAGCCTGCATCTCCGCCGCAGCGCCCTCTTCCCAGCTCATACCGTCGTCAGGCTCCATGTTGACATCGTCGGCAGGCTCGTCCACAAGATCCGGATCTTCGTCCTCGTACGGCTCGTCGTCCCATTCGACATCTTCCTCGTCTTCGTCCTCATCGCCCCATACAGCCGGAGGGTACCGATGAACGTGAAAGGAGGCCTGGAATATGACAGACTTGGTGTTTCGAGAGCGCTGGAGTCCGCGCTCTGGTGTCGGAGAGGGTGTACCGTTACCTGCTCGCGACGAGAGGTTGGTCCGCAGTCGATCTCGTTGTTGGTGCACGTCCCCTTGCAGCTCGGCTTGTGTAGCAGAGGATAGCTGTATTGGAATACTGTAAGCTAGCACTGGATGGATGAGACGCATGTACTTACATCCACATTCCGGTGCTTATTCAATCTGGCAAGACGCTCGAAAGGCGTCTCAATGTTTTCAGCGGGTATATATCCAACTTCTTGAGTTTTGAGGACGCGAACAAGCCACCAGTAGCTATTGCTATCGTCCATTAGAAACAGACTATCTCCCTTGACCACATTGGCCTGGCCTTCTACCGTCGCTGCAAAACTATGAAGCGCGTAAACCAAATCGAAGTCAATGGACTCATTAGGTATGGAGAGTTCCGAGGATGCGTCGTCGTCGTCGATGTAGTCTCCATCTGCTCCCTCTCCGTCCGAGTCATCCTCGAGAACCGAGTGCTCCTCGTCAGACGTGTACTGGGCAGCATCAGCATGCGCCTGCGCATGTTGTGCGTGGTCCTCGGCAAGCATCTGGTCTCTGAGATCAAAGGTATCCTGACGGTTTGGGCTCCTTACGGTTTGTATACCGTGCATAGTCTTCCGCACAAGATCAATCCCGTGTCCAAGTTCTACCTGCCTCGGTTGAACGGTTGCGACGTGTCACAGCACCAGGCTTGAATTTGAGTCAAAATTCTCGGCAACGAATGTGGCAGGCCGTCAAGTCAAGGGCGAGCAAATGCAGAGGGATGGAGACATTAAGCAGTGAAACTGGATAACGAGGTGATGGGGTGGACTGAAGGAAGACTCGGGGAAATAGTCCATAATATGCAGGATAAGTACCATTTTGGACCTACTTAAAATATATTGTCGCACCATCCACTGCGGGCAGAGACCGATGTCCCACCACCAGACATTTGTCATTCATGAAATAGGTGGGAGAACACTTTCCTTGCATGCTCCGAAGTGGGACTTGGCAGAGACATAAAGAATGAGAGAACAATGTGAATCAAATGTCCTCTGATTTTTAGAGAGCATAGTAAATGTCCCATGGATCTGCCTTTGTTCATTCAAAGGACATTCTCCATGTCCAGGTCATGGTGCAACAAAGACCATTCTAGGAAAGTGTTCTCCCAACTGGGGCATGTTCATAGCATGCTCGCTGGCGGGACATCGGTCCCTCCCCGCAGTGAAATGCAATCCTCCCACACTTCGGGAGTTACACTCTTTTGGGCCTAGTAAAAGATTGTATGGTAGGGATATATGTAAATGATTTTGGGGCTCACAAAAGATAATCTTTATTGAGAATTTCGAAGCTTGTAATATATATTTTCAGCAGTATTATCTTTTGTTGATACATTATAATTAAATCTTTTGGATTCCCTTCTGACACTGGAGGATTTGTAATCTTTAGGGCCAGGCAGAAGGTTGTATGAAAGGGAATCACTGTGTTTCCTGCAGATTATCCACCGGTCAAGACCCCTAAGATATTAGATCTAGTTTCATTATCCAGTAGACTGTCCTGTATAAGATACTTTGGATACCGGTCGGGAAACTGCGCCAGTTGAGCATTGCAGTCCGTCCTTAAGATACTCAGACTAGTTGATCTGTTCATTTCTATCTATGGTCCGGATATCTCCGATATGTTGTATCCTCGCCGTGCGTTGGCTACGCTTTCTATCTCATGTTAAATATGCAACCTCACTGACTTAGCCATTGACTAGCTAGGTAACACCTGTACATATATCTAGGGTGACAGACTTGCATCAAGATGACTCCCAACCCCTTGCGAGTCCGCCACGATATCAGCAGAAATGCCCAAGACCAACAGCTTCCGACCTCCTCGTCCCATGCTTCCCCCACGGTGTCCACCTAGAAAACCCGCTTCCCCCGAGCCTGGGCCAGGTGGCTGAAGGCGAGCGCGATTTCGCAGCTCGAACCGGTCAGTCCTTTCTCGCAGAAGTCAGACGTCGGATGTAAGCACGTCTTCTGCGAGCTTTTCATGCATCGCATCAATGTAAGTATGCATTCATTCTCTCGGAGACGTGCGCTGACGTATATCAGGATCCGGATGCCAACCCATACTTTACCGATCAAGACATGCACTAGTGCTATCTCTACGCTGCCGTGTCCGTGCCTGTCAACTCCGGCATACCGTTCGAACACTACAGGTATGCTCTAGCATCAGAGCTATAATATAGACCAAGGGCGATATATTGCACACAATCTTTGGCGGTTGTAGGTACAATCGATGCGACGGTCGCCGGACAGGCGTTGGTAGCGGGAATACCATATTTAGCTACTACATGTATATATTGGGAAATTATGTAATTGTTGGCTTGTGCCTTATATGGAGTGAGTGTCGGCTGGGGGGATATTCTATGCAGCGCAAGATTGTCGATACAATTGACCATTCCAGCATTGGACATGTAACCCAGCTTTCCATGGGATAGATACGGATAGGCAAACTCGTATGTCTATTCAATTTCTGGCTAGGCTAGCGGTCCAATCTCTGGATAGGAAGGGATAAGTGTACATTCCATGAGCTATCTGACACCGAGCTACTCCAGCAGTCTTGCATACTGGATAGATTCATGCAGCTTACTTATCTATATGCCTATCTGCGGGTTAGATAAAGAGCAGCAAACACAGTGAATTCCACAGGCTCTGATTGGCTGGGAATTCTCTTTCATACAACCTTCTGCCTGGCCCTAAAGATTACAGATCCTCCAGTGTCAGAAGGGAATATAAAAGATTTTAATTATAATGTATCAACAAAGATAATACTGCTGAAAATATATATTACAAGCTTCGAAATTCTCAATAAAGATTATCTTTTGTGAGCCCCAAAATCATTTACAAAAGCCAATCTTTCATATATCCCTACCATACAATCTTTTACTAGGCCCAAAAGAGTGTAACTCCCAAAGTGCCAAAGTTGAGGATGGCTCCGGTGGCTCAGTGGATATGCTAGGTTTGCTTCGGCAAGCGCCAGCCTTCAGTCACAGGTTGCAGGTTCAAATCCCGCAGGAACCATCAGGGAGTTTCAGTGGGTATTGCATGTTTAGCTGAGTCCCACAGTACTGTGGGATATCCTTGATGTCAAAGGCTCTTTCTCACGCATCTGCGCAAATGCATTTCTTCCTGGAGAGTTAGCGCTCTTCCGCTTACGGTGATATGCACTGACACACAACAATCACCAAGGACCAAAGGAAATAAACCTAAACCCCGTGATATGGGTGAAGGCGGTCCGAGACAACTGAG
>NW_006920411.1:2976143-2982254 GCF_000344685.1 Gloeophyllum trabeum ATCC 11539 | reverse complement strand
AAGATAATACTGCTGAAAATATATATTACAAGCTTCGAAATTCTCAATAAAGATTATCTTTTGTGAGCCCCAAAATCATTTACAAAAGCCAATCTTTCATATATCCCTACCATACAATCTTTTACTAGGCCCAAAAGAGTGTAACTCCCAAAGTGCCAAAGTTGAGGATGGCTCCGGTGGCTCAGTGGATATGCTAGGTTTGCTTCGGCAAGCGCCAGCCTTCAGTCACAGGTTGCAGGTTCAAATCCCGCAGGAACCATCAGGGAGTTTCAGTGGGTATTGCATGTTTAGCTGAGTCCCACAGTACTGTGGGATATCCTTGATGTCAAAGGCTCTTTCTCACGCATCTGCGCAAATGCATTTCTTCCTGGAGAGTTAGCGCTCTTCCGCTTACGGTGATATGCACTGACACACAACAATCACCAAGGACCAAAGGAAATAAACCTAAACCCCGTGATATGGGTGAAGGCGGTCCGAGACAACTGAGGGGTATTTTAATAGCTCGAGGGGGAAAGGAGGAGTAAGACGACGTAGGGTAGTCCGTAGGAAGACCTAGAAAAATAAAACAAAACCTTGACACCTGAAACAAACACTAATGGATGCTCCGGAGTATTTATCTCCGAAACGGCGCAAACAAAGTCGCAAACCACGGAACCGAGTGTAGGTTCGGGCTCACGGGAGTAGAAGACGCTAGAAAGAGTTGCTCAATTTTGTTTCGCTATGTGAACCTCACCGGAACTAGTTAAATCGATGGCGGAGATATTTCTCTCGATGAGTCAGGCCTATTGGCAAAGCTAGGATTGGTTATAAGTCGCTAAGTTCTACGCTTTCGAACTTCTCGGGTCGCTGAGATCGTAACGTTAATTCTCTGAGATGGTGAAGTCGAAAACTTGTTTTTCTGTACGCTACTTTGTACAATTTATACTACAGGAATGGCTTTGCGACCGTCTGGAGATAAATAACAAATAAACGCCACTACCCACAGGATTGCTCAGCACTTGCTGCCGTTATACCATACACCATACGACTCTCTTGCACTCCCACTTGCTCATCCCAGCCCCTAGAGGTCGCCTCGATGCTCCGCAACCTGATCCAAGCGGTCCCATCACTCCGTGCGATGCGCCGGTCACGTGCTAATTACCTCCGGCTGCTTGCTGACTGATGCTGGCCTCATGGTGACTCGTATACGTCCGCACCTTCGGTATCTTGACGGAAATGAGGGGGAGTGAGTGCTGGAGGGTGGGCATGAGGACGACGCCCCTCGATAGAAGTTCCCGCGGGCCCCGGAGCTAATTCATCTAGACGTTGCATTGGTTAAGTCGCTCCGGAGCTCCTGTTCACGGAGATAAATCGTGGAATGGGTCCGTGTACGCCTCAAGGATGTTAGGAAGTCCCGAGCTAAAACAGAGCAAGTCTTTAGAGCCCATAGAAGCCTAGAGGCGTGTGAGCGCTGTGTCGAATAAGCTCCGGAGGGCTTGTACGATGCACTGAGTCCGCGTTTTCGGGGGTCAGACGATCCCGAGGCTTATCAACGGTCTGCTACATACTAGATTAGGGCAAAGTGTCCCTAACTGGTGCAAGACCCTGCGCTATGTGCCCGACTGCTTGAGGCTGTACCGATTGTCAGTTGTCAAGTATGTCATTGTGCCTCTCAAAAAAAAAAAAACAAAGTTGAGGATGCGCAGCCTGTAAAAGGAAGGTTGAGGCCATCATGAAGTGACTGCACAGAGGGCTGTGCAGCAAGTCTGCACAGTGCCTATGTTGCGTTCCCATGGTCTCTGGCCATTTGAAGTGGAGTCTCGACACCAGAACGACACATATATGTAGAGTATGTAGGGCGGTATACAAAGTATTTTATGTGACATGCACTGAGAATTACAATCTCGTTAGGCTGAAAAAGGGGGATGCAGCAGGCGGGGGCTGTGACTCTTGACACACTGTTATCAAAGGTTTTCTCCTGCACTAACTGCAGCCTTGTCAGCATAATATCAGAATGGTGTGGAGTGTAACTTAAGCAATGATGAAATAAATTGAAGCCTCAAGAGTAAGGAGTTTTATTCACAAGTGATGCATACATCTTGACAATGTGTCAGAAAAAAACAATGGTGGCTAAAACACACTGAATCAAACCCGCAGACTCAAACATCAGGCATTCTGATCCCTGTGACACAGTGTTGTGCCAGTTCCGAACTAGTTGACGAAAGTTCGGAGAACTGTCAACTCGTCAACTAGCTCCGTTTACTTTTTGATAAGTTTCTGGCGGAACTGTGGCGCGAGGCTTGCCCGCCAGCAGTCCTCCTCAGTTCCCATCGAGATGTTGAGTTCCCTGTCCGTTCTGATTGCAGGGATGATGGGTTGCTCTCTATAGTCTTGAACTCATGCACTTAGCTAAGGTTTTTCACCGTATATGGTAGTCAGTGGGAAAGTTGACCTCCGTGGACAGGTTGACAAAAAGTCAATGGTTCTTAAGCTTTGTAGAACTAGTTGCTTAGTTGACGAAACAACTAAACTAACTGGCGTCAACCGGCCCAACACTGCTGCGACATGCTGTCAGCAGAACTTGCGACAGATATAAATCCACCTAGAATGTACTAAGCGGAAAGGACGTCAAGCTCCCCAAGAGAATGCTGGATTTAACGTTGGTCGAGCAGTTCCCTTGTGTTCGAGAGGTAGGATAAGTTTCCAATAAACACAGACCCTGATATTGTGGTGGTAATCTGATAGATACTAGATAGGTAGCTGACTACTAGAGTCTAGCTGAGGATGAAGGTAGAGAGCTAACACAGGTCACAGGAGTCTAACGGCAGACTTCCAATAACCCAGTCTTATATTCCAAGACAGACTTAAGCTAACTGAAGCAGACAGCAGACAGTACTGCAGTCCTTCCCTATGCTGAGGTGCTTCAGACAATCAGAGTCCAGACAATTCTTATCCCACAGTAGGGACAAGGTCTGATTGACTTGACAGGCAAATAGCTTTATTGGGGGATCCCAGATAAATTGATCCTCTCTTTCCTCTCTCTACTGAGCTCTTTATATACCCTACAGTAATTTGAAATTACAAACAATAGGGTGGGAAGATACTTGGGAGGAGACAATAGTGTGAGAAAAGGTAAACAATAGTGTGAGAGAGTGGTATGAGTCATCCAACTCCAGCCAATCCCTGAAGCTTTGAGAACATGGGTGACTAAGCCAAAACAATAGGCATGGGAAAGTGGTAAACAATAAGGTGGGAAAAGCATGAAAGAAAACAAAAGGGCATGTGAAATCAAGAACAAGGGGTGAGAAAATCTTCAACAATAGCATGGGAAAAGCATAAACAATAAGGTGGGAACAATCCTTGGCCAATCATGGAACGCTCTCAGCCCTTCTAGAGCATTCTACACAGTTCCTCTCCCAATACTTGCCCTCATCCTTTCTCCCATTAACAGAAGGTGCTTGGCGCGCTCAAAGGATATGTCGTAGAGGTCTTCGTTTCCTACCCCCAACCAGTTGTTGAAGTCCGCATCTACCAGACCTTCCAAGACCGACCTGTATGTACAGGTCTCTTCAGCTTGATGCTGGTAGTAGTGGTACACTTCCAGCCTGGAGGGTAACGATATTCAGCGAGCGGCGACAGCGCAGTTTGGCATTCGAACGATATCATTGTCTGACAACGCTTACCATCTACACTACAAGAACATGTGATATCTATATACGGTGATAAGCCTCAGGATCGTCTGACCCCTGAAAATGCGGACTCAGCACATCATACAAGCCCTCCGGAGCTTATTCGACACAGCGCTCACACACCTCTAGGCTTCTATGGGCTCTAAAGAATTGTTCTATTTAGCTCTGGACTTCCTAGCATCCTCGAGGCGTACACGGACCCATTCCACGATTTATCTTCCTGGACAGGAGCTCCGGAGTGACTTAACCAATGCGACTTCTACATGAATTAGCTCCGGGGCCCGCGGATGCTTCTGTTGAGGGGTGTCGTCCTCATGCCCACCCTCCAGCACTCACTCCCCCTCGTTTCCATCAAAATACTGAAGGTGCGGATGTATACGAGTCACCATGAGGCCAGCATCAGTCAGCGAGTGGCCAGAGGTAATTAGCACATGACCGGTGCGTCGCGCGGAATGATGGGACCGCTTAGGGCAGGTGGCGGAGCGACGAGGTGACCTCTAGGGGCTGGGACGAGCAAGTGGGAGCGCAAGGGAGTCGTATGGTGTATGGTATAACGGAGGCAAGTGCTGAGCAATCCTGTGGGTAGTGGCATTTATTTGTTATTTATCTCCGGACGGTCGCAAAGCCATTCCTGTAGTATAAATTGTACAAAGTAGCATACAGAAAAACAAGTTTTGCACTTCACCATCTCAGAGAATTAGTGTTACTATCTCAGTGACCCTTGAAGTTCGAAAGCGTTGAACTTAGCGAATTATAACCGATCCTAGCTTTGCCAATAGGCCTGACTCGTCGAGTGATTTATCTCTGCCATCGATTTAATTATCTCTGGTGAGTCCTACATAGAGAAATAAGATTAACCAAGTCTCTCTAGCAATTTCTACCACCGCAGGCACGATCCTACGACAGGCGTTGTTGCTTGCGACTTTGATTGCGACTTTTCGGAGATAAATACTCCGGAGCGTCAACTAGCATTTGTTTCAGGTGTCAAAGTGTTTGTTTTATTTTCCTAGGTCTTCCTACAGACTACCCTACGTTGTCTTACTCCTCCTTCCCCCTCGAACGATTAAAATACCCCTCAGTTGTCTCAGACCGCCTCCACCCATACTGCTGGTGTTAGGTTTATTTGTTTTCTTTTGGTCCTTGGTGATTGTTGTGTGTCTGTGCATATCAACGGTCTGACCTTGAGAACTTGCACTAAGGTCAAGATGTTGTGGCTGCTACACGAGACCGACAAATCATCATAAGGACAGTATTGCTACTAATGTAAGATAATGCTAGGGATATTGTTAGTAATATATATAGGGGACCCAAGTTTTCCCCGGTTCTCTTTCAGTCAAGCTCCATCTAGGGCCAGGTAGAATGTCCTGTGCTGTTGTAGTCTGAGAGATACTTATCCCCTCTCCAAGAATACCTAATGGTGTGTATCTGTTGCATGGACATCTGGCATCCATCTCACATCATATTTTTATCTTACAGTCTGTTGGGCCTCATGATCATAAGCCATGGAATAACATGGATTTTCTTGATTCTACTTATTTGTAAAATGTCCATCACAGACTTATGTATGGCATGGAGACCCAGAAAACTAGCATGATTGAATACACATGTTAGATGGAGTGCACATAGACTCAAATCCTTCTCAAGCCAACACCTAAGTTTTACCTCATAATAGGCCTTCACCTGTACCTTGTGGCATCCACAAACCAACACTAATTACATAGTTGAGAGGGACTTGAGTGTGAACATTGAGATGCATGCCCGACCATGGCCAAGTCCTTGTTCAATAGTGGCGCCACTAGAGCCAAACATAGCACGCCGGATTTTGCCGGTGCGACGAAAAGTGCTACAGTGTCGGTCGCTCAAAACCGACGCCTCGGGCATAGCCGAACGCGTGATGGTATCTCGTCCCGGGCAAAGACTCCAATGGGCCTGAAAACAGGGCCAATCGACTCGGATTGCCCGTAGCTTTCAGGCTATCTGATTACTTTCTCGAAATTCCAATATTTAAAAATTTGACATACCTGAAAAGTGAATTTGAAGCGGAGTTGCGTCGGAGTTACCATATATAGATATGCATTGATGGCTGTAATTAGTAATACGCCCTAACCCTAATGCAGTTAACCCATAATGGGTCTACTACCCCTATGTCAGGTCCCATTCTCGTTACACAGTTCTTGATACTCAGAGTGTCAGGTAAGCTTGAGGGCATATGAGCTGACTTGTGGAGATCTAGAATCATATAATACGCCCTCATACAGCACTATTTCTGGAGTAAGGTCACCCTGAAGGGGCACTGGGACTTCTGTGAGTGAGGATACCTCACCTTTCGATGCTTGTTATACACCATTCAACTCCAGGATCATTCCCTCAGCGAAATCCGCAATATTGAAATTTCCACCCCTAAAAGTGAACGCTTACGTAATCCATCAAAAAATCGAAATTG